>NC_137429.1:14895000-15225000 GCF_964374335.1 Astatotilapia calliptera
AAAACATCAGGAAATATCATCTTTGCAGGGTGACCTCAGTCACCTGGTGTGTCCTCATTTGTAGTTGGAGAGAAACTCCCTGGAAATCTAGAAAACTGAACTTTTTAACACTATTTAACCTTTTTAAAGGGTGTATTTTGACTCTAGACCTTGACATTTACCTATCCCAAACCAAGTAGTACCTCCTAACAATGGCCATGTCATTCCGTAAGTGACACGGCCCTATATGCTGTGTCAGGAACTTTGTATAAGGAATTTCAGACAATTTTTCAAAAAACTGTTTGACAGCTGATCACATGATATTAACAAGAAAATCTGACATACCAGTAACATCTCAAGATCAATTTGTAGCATTAATCAAGGGATAAATGTACAATTTGAACTACTTACACTTTGCTGCACAGCCCAACATAACAGGATTGGGCATCCGTAGCAAAATTCCCAATTTTCCACTCATTTTTGTGAATACTAGCTTTTATTGTGAGGGGAATATCCAAACCTCATACCAGGTGTAAAGCTTGGTGGTGGAAATGTTTGGAGCTACTTTACTGCCTTGGAGACTCAGCAGCTTGCGGTCCTTGATTCAACTATAAATATTCTATTCTGCATCATATCAAAGAGTATTTGAAGGTAATGTGTGGCCATCTGTCCAAAAGTTGAATCTGAAATGGAAGTGGAGTGTTCAACAGAATGATGACACTAAATACAAAGCAGAAAGAAGAAAGAGAAGGCTGTGGAGTTAAAACACAGAATTAAAGACATATTTAGTTAAAAAAATTACAATAATTACAGAGCTGAGGAAGAAGGGTGATATTATAAGAAATATTCTAATAAATTTTAAGGAAAAAAAGCATTCCTGAGATTAAAGTCAAGAAATCTGTGATGGGGTGTTATTATGACAATAGATTGGTGCAGTTAAGTGAAATAACTAAACAGACATCTTTAAAAAGTGCATGCAAGAAAACCTTTAAACACCACTGATGACTGTGAACTTTGGAATGGGAAAAAATAATGAAAAATATCTGTGAGCCGATATCAGAGGCAATTATGCCAAACGCTTACAACAATTCGTTTTTCCTTAAGGAGGCAGTACCATCTGAGTTTGAGAGTGTACTTGCTTTTCATCTATTGATATTTTTGTTTAAAGATAATTACCACCTCCCACCTTTATCTACAGGCACTGTTTCAAAGAGGATCAAATGTTTTCTTGTCCAAATAAGTCTAAAAATAATCCCAATAATTTCTATTAATTTCACGTCTGTATCTTTATCTTGTCAAAATGACAATGGGGGAACCACATATGGGAAAGAGAGAAAGAAATAAAGTGGCAAATGAACAAATAAGAAAGCAAAGATAAGCCAGTCCAGTTATTATTTAGGCTGAATGCAGAAATAAAGATAAACAGATGTTTAATGGAGTAATTACTCCTGTGCACTTTTTTAGAAATATCTCAGATATATCTGGAGATCGTGATGATTCATTTGACAGCCGCGGCTGACAAAAAAAATTGAGCTGAGATAAAGAAATGCATAAGCGAGAGGGAGAGAGAATAAGACGAGGGCAGAACAACAAGCTGAAAAATAAATCTGAGCGACAGTGAGTCAGAGAAACTGAAAGACAAGAGTCAGCAGAGAGAAAGGGAGACGCTGAGATTGTTGCTCATTCATCCAGACTTGCAAACAACAGAGTTACAGAGTCTGAGACAGACGAGGGAGATGGGGAAGAAGAAGAGAAAGCGAGGCAAAGAGAAGAGGATCTTGTTCGGCAGAGAGATCACAGCAATACAGATCTATTTACAGATTAGTAATGGTTCTGACTTTGTGTGTGTGTGTGTGTGTGTGTGTGTGTGTGTGTGTGTGTGTGTGTGTGTGTGTGTGTGTGTGTGTGTGTGTGTGTGTGTGTGTGTGTGTGTGTACAGCAGGTACCAACACCTACAATGTCAAACTCAGAGACACACACACACGGCAAACATACCCCTTTGGCAGGTTATCTTCGTATCCCCCGAGTAGAAAGCAAAACCTTCCTGCTCTTGCATTGTGTTTATTATCAGTTGTAATGGGCTGCAGGTGTTTTTGCGCCATCTAGAGAGTGTAAATATAAAGCTTTTGATTTTTATCTCTGGGATTGTGATGCAAGAATTAATTGCAAAACTAGAAACATGGAGTCATTCTGTAAAATTTGATACTTAATACTAGAAACAGAATGCCTTCCCAGTCATGTTTGACCAGGTCTGCCATTCTATGTCTGGAGAATTCCACCTGTTTTCTGCTGCTCGTCTGTGTTCGGGTCATGGGGGCAACAGTCTAAGCAGCGATATCAGACCTCCCTTTCACCTGGCCATCTTTTTAAGTGTAATTTATGGTTCTGCAAATGTGCACCTGCTGCAGACACACTCCTGTGGAGTCTTTCAAAATCCTGACTGTCTATCTGCAGAATTCTGATTGGTTGTCAAGTTCACAGAGAAAAAAAATTCAAAGATCAGAAAATACAATTTGAAAAGCACTGACAGTGGCTGCAGTGATCAGTCTTCATTGTTATTAATGCTCAGTTTCAATTCAGCTCTTTGAATGTTATAATTCTGCTGGGTGACAGACCAACAACAACAAGACTACCCACTGATCGGTTGTAACACCAACTTTGTATACTGTCTCTATCTGACAACAGAGCTCTCTGCATTTAGACGGGCTAATTCCAGATGACCAGCAGACTGAGAATATGCTACTCCTGCTGGACCATCAGTTCCTCTTCTGCTCCTTTGTGGAAACACCAAGGTATTCCAAGCCAATCAATAGACATAATCTTTCAACAATGTCCTGGGTCTCCCCCCATTAGGGTATACACAATTTTATTACCTAGGAGGTGTCAAGGAGTTATCGTATGCAGATGGCCAACCCACCTCAATTGGTTCCTTTCACCACTTCGCAGCAGATAGAAATTCTTTTCATAAAAAGTATTCACAGAATTGGTGACAAATGACAGCGCTGGCAGAGTCCAACACCCACCAGCAACAGATCTGACAAACGAGCAGCTCTTCTCCTGGTCCACTAAACACATGTAGACTGCCTGGGCAAACTCAGATATCCTTGAGAGGATAAAGAGCTGGTATGCTGTTCCATCACCAGGATGGAAAACTCTGAGTATCCGAGGCTCAACTAACAGACTCGCTCTCCTCTTCAATAGCTTAACCTCCAGACCTCCTCGCTGTTGAAAAGATATCTCAACCACAACAGCCCCACAGCAGATCCTCAAACAGATCTCGTCCAACCCAGGAGCCCGCAACCTCACCGACCACTGACGTTGTCGTCTCCTTTGTCCCCAGAATGTGCTTCCATTAAGAAGGCACACCAGTGGATTCTCAAAGTACTTAAACCTTCATTCTCGGGATTCAACAGCACCTCCCTGCAGTACACGTGTGAGCAGAGCATTGGTTCCCCTTCCAGAGTCACATGTCAGTTTGTCAGAATTGCTCCAAGGCCGTTTTCTGCAAGTTAGCTAAGCTTGATATGACTCCTTCCGCAGATTTATGACTCCATTTAGCTTGGGTGTCCACCATTTAGGTCAAGAGTTACAGCTACAGCTGGCACTGACCACCTTACTGCAAGGACCGCAGGATAAATGGGGTGTATGTAGCCTAAACTGGGAAACTTGGCCTGTCTTACTTTTCAGCCAAACTGCCAAAACAAAAAATGTTACTCTGTACTTTCATCATACCAAACATAAAAACCCCAAACAAACATGGGCAAAATTTAATTAGATCAATCGCAATCAGTGACAATGAAGAGATTTATTTTGCTGTTGTCTTACCAGACGCAGTAAAAACACAGAAAATGAAACAGATAAAGAAACACCACAGACTGTAACAGGTCTGCCTCACAGGAGCTTGGCCTCCTCATCAGTTGTTTCCTAATATTCCCTTTCATGAATATGATGGTGTGGGGCTGAAGATTCCAGTTTTATCTAACTGCAAATCTTATCCTGTTCATGCTGGCTTCATAATAGCACTCGATGGTCACCAGGCACATGCTGATTTTGAACACTATCATCTTGAGCAAGAAACTGTACTGGCAAATGTACCGGCAAATGCATCTGATGTCAGTTTATGACAGAAATCATCACAGACACATTCAATTTATTAGTTCATCGAGCTTTACCTATTCTTGTCATAACTGGTAAATTGTTTTCCACGTGTGGGTGTACCCCTTCAGACTCCTTCAGATAGGACTACGACTCCGTTAGAAGATTAAATTTTAATGTCTTCTGGGGGAAACTTCAGCTTTATAAGAGAAATGGGATTGAACTAGAAAAAAGTATGCTAGTATGAAGATGAACATGAATATAAAATTTATTAAAAAGCTGTTTCAGCTCACTAGAAATTCATTGTGTGGCTAGCAGTTGGAAATGTCATCAGCTCGTCTTCCTCCCGTTCCACTGGCGCCTTCAGGTTGCGCAGCTGAGCTAGCTGTGCCACCAGTTACCACCGGCTGTCTCTACCATGTTTTGCAGCTGCAGTGCAGTGGCCTTGAGTAATTTGTAATTGTTACATTATGTTAAAGCACCTGAAACTCAAGATGAGCACGCTCCAGTGCCCACTCTTGCCCGCTGTCTCTTTGTTGTCACATCAGAAGTTTTGTCTGAGGTAACTCCACTGCCTCACCCTGAAAGATGACAGGTGTTACGAGCATCCTTCTGTTGGCATTTAGCTTTGAGTGGCAGGATAATAACACAGCAGAACCAAGAAGTATAGACAAAAATAGCTCCAGGGTGCACATTTAAAAAAATAAAATAAATAAAAGATGCAGGCTGCATCTATTTTACATGTATATTTTGGTTAAAAAACACTCGGATCAAAGCGGAGTGGACCATTTATAGCACAAATCGGTATGCAGATGAATTGAGCTCAGTACTCCGGAGACGAATCCAAGAAAGTATGCAACAGACTCCTCAGGGACCGCAATAAACCTCCCCTGGGGTATAACGGAAGAGAATATTTGTCATGCACAATGCAAGAGATGTCAGAATCATCATTATTATTAGCAAAAGTGGCAGCAGGGAGAAAGCATGGCCAAAAGCAGCTGATTAGTTTGAATCTAACTGGAGATCAGCGCTTATGAAACAAAAAGAAAACGCCTAAACTTAAGACCAGAGAGCACAAATATTTGTGTCATAACACATTTTACAGTCAACAAATTGTTATTCCCCTTAAGGGATTTTGCCAAAATTACTGTAGCGGGGGAGAAGTTCTGAGCTTTGTATTTTATTCAATAAAAAAGCAAGTTGTCCCCAAATTATTAATACTTTCCAGGCATAGCAAAATGTTATTCCAGCCACTCTGTGTTTTCACATACAGAGCTGCATAATAAAGAGTATAACAGCTCTTTGAGAAGTCTGCAGCTGCTGATGGACTGCATTGTTCATGCACTATGACATGAACAAAAGCCATAATTTTATGTAACTATTTGATCTTTTATTTATTTAAAAAACTCAAGTGTAAGAATGACATATTAGATTAATCTTTTTTGAAGTTACAAACCCCTTTTTCTGCTCTCTTACAAAACAATTAAGACTTCCCTTCTCTTCAAAGAAAAAAGGAATAGCTCTCCGTCTTTCCTGCATTAGAACAATCAGTACCTTAATATTTTGTTCTCTGCTGATCTTATATGCAGAGCACAGATCTCTTGATGTGTGTGTTGATGAACATTGTGGTATTTCTAAATTAAATATCAATGATGTGTCAATAATACACATAGTAGGATAATATTATAAATATACCTGTGAAGTCTTGTGTTGGCTACGGAAAAACACAGAGTTCTAGATGAATCTGACGATAGCCTTAAAAAAATTACTTATTAATTAAAATAAATCTGTAGATATTGTGATATTATTATTATTGGAAATTGTTCTGTCAGCCCGGATCAATAGGCTGCATGGATGATTATATAAAAGTTTGCTTATTCATCCCAGAAACTGTTCCTATGCCGGGATTTGGGTTTTATTCAGTTTCATTGAATTCAGTTTTATTTACAGAGCGCCAAATCACAACAACAGATGCCTCAAGGCACTTTTTCTTATAAGGTGAAAACTCAGTAACAACAACAATAACATTCCTTACCACAACACTTCCTTTCATTTAAGGACATTTTTTATTCTGATAAACAAGACATCTGCTCTTTTGCTGCTGCAGCTCATCTGCATCAAGGTTGGATATGCTGTGCATACAAAGACAATCTTCTGCAGACCTTGGTTGTAACAAGTGGTTATTTGAGTAACTGCTGCCTTCCTATCAGCGCAAAGGAGTCTGGTCTGGACCTCCGGCATCAACAAAAGAACTGCCGCTCACTAGTTATTCACTTCAACGACCTTTCTTCCCCATGCTGGTGCTCAGTTTAGACTTCAACAGGTCATTGAGATCATGCTTGCAGGCCTAGATGCACTAAGTTGCATCCATTTGATTGGCTGATAGACATTTGAGTTACAAGCAGTCCAACAGGTGTACCTAATTAATTGGCAAGTGAATGTATTTCAGCCACACTGAGCTCTTATTACTCCCTAGTACTTTAAACTGTAAACTGATGTTACTTTAATATTTTGGTAATATTTGAATTCAATCGCTATCATTTGCTTGTGTGCAGAAAAATCCTCAGTGAGATTATATGGTCAAATTAGCCATGTTTTCTTACATTGTGCTGAAAAAGCACAAAGATTGTCAAGTCCACAGGAGATATAAAGTTCTGGAAAAGTGCTGAATTTTAAAAGGGCGCCTGTATGGGAACTCTGCAATTAGACAGCCCCAACCAATTAAAACCTCTACCTGGATCAAGCTGCTGTAAGCTTTAATCTACCAGAGGACTCTATTTAGCAGCAGTCTGACATATGAAGACCGTGAGAAGTCATACGTAATTGTCCGTATTGTTCTCGGTTATCTATCCACTGGGTGGGAGCTGGGTTGGGTAACTGAGGCGTCCGCCCTCCTCCCCTCACTGCTTGCAGAGATAAGAGATGAAAAAACCACAAAACACCACCAGTCACCCTCAGCTTAAGGGAGTCACACTTGCTTACAATGGCTGAGTCAAAGTAGTAAGTACAGCAATAAATTCTGTTTTCCATTAACTGAACATCTAAAGTTTCAGTATTGAGTACAGAGGAATATACGGGAACTTTAGGGCATTAAAAATGTCTTTCAGTGATGAGAAACTGCCAGATGACAAGAATAGTAGCTTTAAGAAGAGCAAAAAGAAGAAAAAGGGGGACGATGCCTGGAGACCACAGGGGCCAAGAGACCCATTCGCCATGGTTTGTTTTTTTGTGCATGGTTGACTGTGATATTCAATATGTTTTGTTTGTGGACTATGAATATTTGGCTGCTGGAAACATTTCGTTTTCAGTGCATTTGTATTCTAGCTGTAGCTGATTTTTCTTTCTTTTTGACGGTCAAACTTTTACTTTCTTAGGTGGGATATTTGCACAATGACCTGTCCTTTCAATGTCCTGTTCTGTACTAGCTGGATGCTTTGCCAGAGAACAAGCAGCAGGAGATCCAGAGAGCCCTTCACCTCTTCTCCTTGGAGCCAGGTCTGCCAAAGACCCTGCAGCAGGCCAAAAAACACACCTACTGCTTTTGGGACACGCAACCTGTCCCTAAACTGGGTAATCCGTCTTTTAGAAAAAGTCTACCTAAGAAAGCACTAATAAAAACACTAAACTTTTTCTTTCGTCTGTCAGCTATAATTCTGGCAGCTGTGGGTTAGCTTAGCTTAGCACAAATAGAAAATTTAAACAAGCTTGTCCAAGTGTCCAAAGATAGCAAAATCTTTATAAACTTTGATTTTAGCAGACTAGACAAACAAGGCATTATAAGAAAGGCGGTTTAATAGTCAAGGTAATTATGGAGCTTTAGCTATCCCAATATGATTAGGTTACTTGTTTCTGTGTCCAGTTTCTATGCTAATCTGTAAGATAACTGGCTATATACAATTAAGGACTTAGTGGAGTCAGAGTCTTGTTCACCAACAGGAAACTCCCGTGGTTGCAAAAATAACTCCAGTTACAAAGGAGTCAATAGGAAAACAATAATTCCATGTACATGAAAGTATAGTGACTGTCTTCTGTTGAGTTCACAGTCACACTTGTAGTTTCAATCCTTACTGAATAGACTGAAATGTTGATTTTTCAAATTATGGCCCATAGCTGAGTCAAAAACAGAGCTATAAGTAAATGAAACTGGCTATACAGAAGGAAGCCTTGCTAATGGTTTCTAGCCCAGCACAGTAAACTGTGCAGTGGTTGTGACATCTGATTGTAATACTGGTTTAATTCCTTTCGGTTCACTCACACTCACTACAGCATTAGTGTGCAGTGTCCTTGGGGTTTTCAGTAAGTTCCACCCTTCACTCATGAGGTCTGGATTTGAAACAAAGATGGAGGGAGCCATAAGCAAGGTTACATGATGGGGTTTTGCTAACCAATATGGGGGGGCTAAGTCTATCTTTTACATACAGCCTGGACTGGCTGCTTACTAAAGTCTGTATACAGAGAAAGAAGTAGTTTTGGACTGTATTGGTGCATTCTTACATTTTACAGCAAAACGTATCACAGCTACACATGTGGATTGTTAGTCGGCAAGATACAGGACCTCTTCTGGAAAACAGTGTTTTTTCTTTTCTCCCACTGTTTCTGGCATCTGTATGATACTGCATTCTCATTATGTGTATGTATATATATATATATATAAAAAAAAAAAACACCCAGCACGCCCCTGCGGGCGGTTTATCCTTCAAGCTCGGGTCCTCTACCAGAGGCCTGGGAGCTTGAGGGTCCTGCGCAGTATCTTAGCTGTTCCCAGGACTGCGCTCTTCTGGACAGAGATCTCCGATGTTGTTCCCGGGATCTGCTGGAGCCACTCGCCTAGCTTGGGAGTCACCGCACCTAGTGCTCCGATTACCACGGGGACCAACGTTACCTTCACCCTCCACATCCTCTCGAGCTCTTCTCTGAGCCCTTGGTATTTCTCCAGCTTCTCGTGTTCCTTCTTCCTGATATTGCTGTCATTCGGAACCGCTACATCGATCACTACGGCCGTCTTCTTCTGTTTGTCTACCACCACTATGTCCGGTTGGTTAGCCACCACCATTTTGTCCGTCTGTATCTGGAAGTCCCACAGGATCTTAGCTCGGTCATTCTCCACCACCCTTGGGGGCATCTCCCATTTTGACCTCGGGACTTCTAGGTTATACTCGGCACAGATGTTCCTGTACACTATGCCGGCCACTTGGTTATGGCGTTCCATGTATGCCTTGCCTGCTAGCATCTTGCACCCTGCTGTTATGTGCTGGATTGTCTCTGGGGCATCTTTACACAGCCTGCACCTGGGGTCTTGCCTGGTGTGATAGACCCCAGCCTCTATGGATCTTGTACTCAGAGCTTGTTCTTGTGCTGCCATGATTAGTGCCTCTGTGCTGTCTTTCAGTCCAGCTTTGTCCAGCCACTGGTAGGATTTCTGGATATCAGCCACCTCCTCTATCTGCCGGTGGTACATACCGTGCAGGGGCCTGTCCTTCCATGATGGTTCCTCGTCTCCCTCCTCTTTCTTGGGTTTCTGCTGCCTGAGGTATTCACTGAGCACTCGGTCAGTTGGGGCCATCTTCCCAATGTATTCTTGGATGTTCCTTGTCTCATCCTGGACTGTGGTGCTGACACTCACCAGTCCCCGGCCCCCTTCCTTCCGCTTAGCGTACAGCCTCAGGGTGCTGGACTTGGGGTGAAACCCTCCATGCATGGTCAGGAGCTTTCTTGTCTTTATGTCAGTGGCTTCTATCTCCTCCTTTGGCCAGCCTATTACCCCAGCAGGGTACCTGATCACGGGCAGGGCGTATGTGTTGATGGCCCGGATCTTGTTCTTACCATTCAGCTGACTCCTCAGGACTTGCCTGACCCTCTGCAGGTACTTGGTGGTTGCAGCCTTTCTAGCGGCCTCTTCATGGTTCCCATTTGCCTGCGGGATCCCCAGGTACTTGTAACTGTCCTCTATGTCTGCAATGTTGCCTTCTGGTAGTTCAATCCCCTCAGTTCTGACTACCTTCCCTCTCTTTGTTACCATCCGGCTACACTTCTCCAGTCCGAACGACATTCCAATGTCATTGCTGTATAGCCTGGTAGTGTGGATCAGTGAATCGATGTCTCGTTCACTCTTGGCATACAACTTGATGTCATCCATGTACAGGAGGTGGCTGACAACTGCTCCGTTCCGTAGTCGGTATCCGTAGCCAGTCTTGTTAATGATCTCACTGAGGGGGTTCAGGCCTATGCAGAACAGCAGTGGGGACAGAGCATCTCCTTGGTAGATCCCGCACTTGATGGTAACTTGTGCTATGGGCTTGGAGTTGGCCTCTAGTGTTGTACGCCACATCCCCATTGAGTTCCTGATGAAGGCTCTTAGGGTCCCATTGATCTTGTACAATTCTAGGCATTCCAGTATCCAGCTGTGGGGCATTGAGTCATAGGCCTTCTTGTAATCAATCCAGGCAGTGCACAGGTTGGTCAGTCTGGTCTTGCAGTCTCGGCTGATTGTTCTGTCTACCAGTAGCTGGTGTTTTGCACCTCTGGTATTCTTGCCAATTCCTTTCTGTGTCCCGCTCATGTATTGACCCATGTGCCTGTTCATCTTAGCCGAAATGATGCCTGACAGGAGCTTCCATGTAGTACTGAGGCAGGTTATTGGTCGGTAGTTGGAGGGGACCGGTCCCTTCTTGGGGTCCTTGGGGATCAGGACCGTCCGGCCTTCAGTTAGCCATTCCGGGTGTCTCTCGTTAACTAGCAGCTGGTTCATTTGTGCTGCCAGACGCTCGTGGAGTGCAGTCAGCTTCTTCAGCCAGTAGGCGTGAACCATGTCGGGCCCTGGTGCTGTCCAACTCTTCATACTGGAGACCCTTTCTTGGATATCTGCCACTGTGATGGTTACTGGACCCTGTTCAGGGAGGTCGCTGTGGTCTGCCCTCAGATCCACTAGCCACTGAGCATTGCCATTATGGGTTGCATCCTTCTCCCATATGCTCTTCCAGTATTGCTCCGTCTCCAGCCTTGGTGGTGCTGTTCTCTTATTGTTCCCTTGCCACTGAGAGTACACCTTTGCTGGTTCTGTGGAGAACAGCAACCCCGGTTCGAATCCGGGTCACGGCACCAAGCAGCTGGATAGCGTAGTGGTTAAACTACACGCCTTTGGAACAGAGGATCGCAAGTTCGATTCCTGCCTGGGGCGTCTGTATCCAGTAAGGGTCCTAAGGCTAGACCCCCTATGCTAAGCAAGCCTACCGCAGACATGAGCGAGACAGATAAATATGAAGGCATGCCGGCTCGGACGTCGCCCGGATCAACAAGGTCCGCGTCAGGTGTTGAGGAACCAGGGCACCCTGACGAAAAGTGGGCTACTGGAACAAGAAGGCATCGGTGGGCAAGGGACGAAAACAGGGCGTTGTTGGAATGCTACTACGCAAGTAACCCCGGCGGAAGGGGCTACATGAATAGGATGAGGGACCTATGGATTCTTCGATACCCAACATCCACAATGACGGCGAAACAACTAGTAGCTCAGTGTTCCAACATTCGAAAGAAGGGACTGCTCTCACAGCTAGAGATTGACGAGGTACAACACAAATGCTACGGCAAGGAGGAGTCAGGACGCCAGGTCAGGGGGGAGATATCATCACCCCCACCCGAGATTGGGTACATAGCCCCAAGTGCGATATATATATATAAAATTTTATGCTCAGCTGACCTTCCTTTTGCTTTTACATATGATAAGAAGTCCTGAAACACTGACTTTGTGTTGACCTTTTGAGAATATATTGTAAGTTTATAGTAGATAGTATAAAAAGTGCATTTGTACATCACTCCTTCATTCACTTGTACTGAGAATAGTGTTATCTGAATGTCATTCGATGCAGTCATGTCTATTTCTCTGCCCTCAGGTGACAGCATTACAACTCATGGCCCAATAGTAGAGGGTGAGGCAAGTATCCGGAAGGAGCCCTACTCACTACCTCAGGGCTTCTCCTGGGACACTCTGGACTCGAGCAGCCCTCCAGTGGTAAGTTATTTATTGTAGGTTGTTGTATGCAATAACAGAAAATATATGGCAGTCTTTTGCTAGCATTTCAGAAGTAAAGGACCAACTTCTTAGTGTGTGGCTCAGAAAAATCAAATGCTATTTAAAATAAAATGAATCCAATTCAGCGGTTTTCCATCATTTCAGTTGAGAGAACTATGCAGTCTGCTAAATGAGAACTACATGGAAGAAGATGATAACACGACCAGATTTGACTTCTCTCTGGAATATCTGCAGTGGTAAGCTCCGAAAAGATGTAGTGCCTTTTGATGTCTACTTTTTAGCATTAATACCTTTTAAAACCTCTTATCTAATAGAGAAACACACAGACATACACACACATACGGCTCAGGCATACTTCATAGATTTTTACAGATTCACAGCTGGACTCTGCTCTGTGTAATCACAGTGCTTTGCTTTCAGCCTCTGCATTACACCGAATTAAAACACTAAATGTCTTTAAAGGACATTTTTTCCCCAACCTGACCTAACACATCATATCTTTAACAAGCCTCTGCTTTAATGTCGTCACTGCTGTTTTGGTTTTTTTGTTTGGGTTTTTTTTTTGGCAGTGATCTCCATAAAGCAGTACCTTCGGGGCTACTAAATATAATAACATTTACTTTGAAATGAATAATTAGCGCTATCTTTCCAGGAATTGGCACAAGTGTTTGGCCCTGAGGTTGAAAAAACTGCTGCATTCATTCAGCCTCTGAATTCACATCATGCTGAGTTCTTTCTTTTTTTTTCAGGGTGTTGTGAACTATGTCTATATGAAATGAGTGTTGTGCTGCAAACAGCATTATTTGTTTTCCCTTAAGGGCTCTACAGCCTCCTAACTGGGTGGCTCACTGGCACTGCGGTGTGAGAGTAGACGCCAATAAGAAGTTAGTCGGCTTCATCGCTGCTGTTCCTGCAGATGTTCGCATTTATGAGATGTGAGTAGCTCATAAATATATGCAAAGATGTGTGTTTGTGTGAAGTCTGATGAGTGATGTCCGCATTCAGAGCACGTAACCGTGGCAATTTCCTCGTGAACATCTCAAAGCTGGGACTCAAAATGTTTCTGCAGGGAGAGGCGGGTGGTACAGGTCAAATTCCTGTGTGTTCATAAGAAGCTCCGCCTCAAGCGAATGACTCCAGTGCTGATCCGAGAGCTCGCCAGACGGGTCAACCAGCAGGGGCTCTGCCAGGCTGTCTACACCACTGGCATAGTACTGCCCACACCAACAAGCTCCTGCAGGTAGTAGCTGCCACACGTAGTTGAGTCACAATTTAAAGGCACGGTGCAAAAGGGAATAAAATCAGCACGTTTTTGTCACGTTGCCATGGATGCCAGACTCTTCCACCTTTATCTACAATAACTAATTATACATTTAGGTGATTGTGTATGCTTCACTTAGGTTACATTTCGTGTTCTATTTATGAAGGAACGTCTCTGTCAAATAAATCCTTTTAGACTTTGGCATCGCCCACTTAATCCTCGTAAGCTGATGGAGGTCAACCACCCAGCACTGAGACAGAGCATGAACCTGCAGAGAGCTCTGAAGTTCAACCGCTTACCTGAGGTTAGTCTGTGCCGCCATCTAGAGACAGAAGTTTACTGCTGCATGTTGCTACTGCAGCACTTCTCGAAAGCATTTCTCCTGTTTTCATTCACTTTGCTCGAATTATTTCCAAGGTGACAAAAGTGCAAGGTCTGCGCCCTATGACCAGAGAAGATATCCCGGGGATACATTCACTACTCCAGACAAACTTCTGCAAGTTTCACCTCAGCCCCATCTTATCCCTGCAAGATGTAGAGCATCTGTTGCTGCCGAGGGAGAATGTGATCGACACCTATGTGGTCGAGGTCTGACCTCACTGTATCTCTACTTTAAATTATATCGAAGAAGAAAAAAAAGTTTTTTCGCTGGGGTTCTTTTTTGGGGGGAATTTAAAATGATATTATGCTGTAGTCATTAAAAATGTATTTGCCTCCTCTCCTCCCACACAGGGTGATAATGGTGCCCTGACAGATATAGTGAGTTTCTATAGCTTCTCCTCGAGAGTGCTGAATCACCCGGTCCACACAAGCCTCAGAGGAGCTCGCCTCCTTTATGTTGTCTCTACTAGAACGAAGCTGGTCGACCTAATGGAGGACACCCTGGTCCTGGCAAAGTCTGTGAGTGTGTCACTGTAAAACCTTAGTTCATATAAAGCATGGGAGCCAGGGATCCTTTACAGAGGCCAAAGTACATCCTCATATTCGTTACCCTAGTCTCTGGTCTCTGGTTGGGTGGTGGCTGGAGCCTATCCCAGCTGTCGTAGGGCAAAAGGTGGAGTAATGCCTAGATAGGTTGCTAGTGTGTTGCAGGGCTAACAATTCACACTCCCATTCACACCTATGACCACTTTATATAACCATTTATCATCTAAAAACTGAATTATGTGCCATTATGTGTCACTCCACTTCATATGCTGTAAGCTATGAAGCTGTGTATAATTGATTTTGTGCATATAATGGTCACGTTATTGTTTTTCATCCCCTCGCTAACAGAAAGGTTGTGACGTCTTCTCTGCCATCGATGTGATGGACAACAAGAGTTTCCTGGAGAAGCTCAAGTTCAGTGTCATTGACCAGAGTGTTCATTACTACTTGTACAACTGGATGTGTCCTAATATGAGCCCAGACAAGGTATTCAGTGCATTAATGTTGCAATCAGTTAAGAGCCATTACTGTCATTTTTTACATTTACATGCAATGGTCCACCACTTTATTGTCTAATCTTGGGTCAAAGCACTGATGAGTTTTGCTTTGGGTCAGATTGTGGGTTCAGTGCATCAACTGTAAAGAAAAGTGGGACAGAAGTCCTCCACGGTGATGTGGAGAAAACCACTACTGCAGGTTATTGCTGCTCAAAGTTGTTCCACATGCTATTTAATCATTGGGTATACATCGTTTTTAACAGGACCCAATGGATTCCAGTGCTTGCAAATGCCTTAAATGCACATTTTTTAGACGACTAAGATTATAGTGAGGACAACGAGAAAATGATGCTACGTCTCACTTGATTTAACACCTTGTTGTATACTTTTTGAATTAGTTCATGGCCTCAAATCAACTTTCAAGACAGGTTTATTATAACATGATGTTTACTTTATAAAGTATAATCCCATTTAGATTAAAATAGACAATAAATGATTCTGGATGTGAATACTTTGTGTTTGACAAGTTGCTACATTATGAGTTGACAGCGTTACCGTTTTTTCACCCGTTTTGTCTTGTCAGGTATAAAAAGTAAATAAATAAAATGGCAATGTCAGAAACTGCTTAAAAATGTTTGCGAGTCCACCCTGTAAGGTTCAGTGTAGGTGTCTCCTGTCCTTGATAACTGTTGCTCATCAGTAATTCATATAATGGACGTGTGCTTCACAGGTTGGCCTTGTGTTCCCAAACTGACCTGCTACTGGACGAGGGCAGAGTGGCAGAGCGGTGAAGCGAGTGAAAGGACTTTCAGGAGACTGGACGTCAAACTGCATCAGTATCAGCAAAGGGGAATTTGGGGTTTCGGGAATAAAGGCTGAATTAAATTTCCAGATGCATTTCTGATTTTTATGGCAGTTATTCATTGGGTCCAGTTTTTTAGTAACAGGGACAAATTGTTTTTGACGTAAAGGAGAATTTGTGCTGTTCAGTAGATAGACCCTGCACATCCTAACACCTGTGTGTGTGTGTGTGTGTGTGTGTGTGTGTGTGTGTGTGTGTGTGTGTGTGTGTGTGTGTGTGTGTGTGTGTGTGTGCGCACGCACACTCGCAGAAGGGCATGTCGCTGTATTAGTCTATTAGCCTCTGACTAATAGAGGAAACTCATATAACCTGTGATGGCATGACTCTTGTTAGAGTGCAACCAGCACAAAAACATGATTGGAAGACAAAGGCATTAGAGTCACACTCACACACACACACAGTTGTGTTTTCATATCTTTCTGGGGACATCTAATTAACATAATGATATCCCTAGCCACTTACCCTAACACCCTAACCATAAAAAATGAATGCCTGACCCTAATCCTTACCCTAACCATAACCTATTTGTAACACTGACACTAAAACCACATTTTGAGTCTCAAAAATACTTTCAAACTCATGGGGACGTGGACTTTGGCCCCATAAGGGATGTTGGTCCCGACAAGTACAGTAAATTTCCAATTTTTGGTCCCCACAAAGATATGTAAACACAGTACACACACACGCACGTACACAAACCAGTCTGTCTTCTTATCTGCTCTTGCTATTCCCTTTTAGTTTCCAAGTACACCATGACAGGAATGAAGCCATTCAAGTTAAATCTCAACTAGGCATGATTTGTTCCAGAAGTGTGAAAGTGAAACATTAATGAGCATTTCTGGGGGGGTTTCTCTGTAGGGCTAACAGTCAGCAAAGAAGCCAAAGGTAAATGCTGTAAAGTGAACAATGCTCTCACAATCTATAAATCTGTATCTATCACACAGCAGGAAGTTTAGTTTTTTTCTACATCTTAGACATTCTGGAAATCAAGAGCTGACCGTATTGCTTCAGAATAACCTGTTTGTAACCTGTTTGTTATGTTTGATGAAAAAAAGACAAATTACACATATTAAATTTTTGTTTTACTTTCTCTCCTGAATGCAGTACAGTGTAAAAGCTGTTCATTGTACATAGGTTTTAAGCATTCCCTCATTTTTTAAAATATTTTCTGCCTTTACTTGAGAACTACTGCTCAGGTGGCCTTGAATGAAGAAACTGGATTTTTTGTTCTTGCTTTCTGTTTGTTTGTTAAGCCTCGTAACTCCAACCTATGAATCATTTAAGCATAAAGACATACCTAACTCAAGGGACAAACCACAGTTGTGTCTGCACAAAACAACTTAGCAAATACCTTATTTTAAATTGTGTCTTCAGGCACTTTGCTACTAGGAGCCTGTTGCAAAACACATAATTTGTTCCCAGTTCTTTAGTTGAATCTATGAAAAATGCCAATTTTTGCACCAACAAGGTCAAAGCGCTGTTAGCTGTAAACTTGGCATAAACCAGACAAATGGAGGACAAAGGAAGAAACTGCAGGCCTTATAAACCTACATTTCCTTAAGAAAGAGGGGGAAAATCCAGGAAAGACCTGACACAGGACCTGAGAGATGCATCTGGCTCTGCAGCTGTTCAGTCAACTATTCACTGAAATCTCATTAGAAATGGTCTCAGTGGAAGGGTGGCTGTCAAGAAGCCAGTCTTAAGAAAGAGAAACAGGAAGAAAAAGCTAAGATATGGCACATTACACGATAACTGCACTGAAAATCAGGGGCAAAAGGTCTTACGTGCTCAATCCAAATGAAAAGTTGCCTATGATAGTTCAGTGTGTGGTTAGACTAAAGGTGTTCATTCCAAATTCTGATTTTCAAGCTCTTAAGAGTTTTCAAACTAAGTTCTTGCCTTAGATGCTGTATTACGATGTGTATTTGCACATGTTTTTGCACCTATTTCTCATTTTCCTTGCAAAATATAAAGAAATGAAGGGTTGGTTCATGACTATTTCACAATGCTGTACCTACAGTGCCTTTCAATGAACACCAGGGTGCGCTGCAAGATATCAAAGCGGGCCTTCGCTTAATGAGCAACCAGAGTGCCAGATATAGAACTCACCTGCTTTGCATTATGTGGTTGCATGTGTAACAAAATCTGTAACATATAAGAAGCAGCGACAGTGACACGCAAAGAGAAAGAGGGGAGAGTGTGTTTTTAAAGTGTTGGGTTTGTATACCCCCCACCCCACCCCATTTTTTAGTTTATGGATCGATAAATAGTGTTAAAGCTTTCAGTCCCTCACTAACAGATCATAGACTTTGCCACTGGCTCAATTATTGTTTTTATTTTAATCAGTGTATCAAGCAGCACAAACAAGAAATGCCCCAATAAGGAATACACATAATGTAGTCATGTAAAGCTTTTGGCATTTACTAAATTTAACTTCTTGGTATATAATTACTTTTATTTTCTTACTGTACACACACAGACACACACACAGTCATAATTTATACATTACAGCTAGGAAAAGGGGCGTTTACTGGAAAGACGCGAACGCACCGCCGTTTGGTTCCAACCAATCAGAGAAGAGATAGCATTTTAAGTTTGAAGCCACTCGACCTGCTTCCAGTAGCCGCTATCACAGCTTTTTCTCTCTCTGCATACTGACCAGGCAGGACTCCGCCGTGCTGACCCCTCAGTTTCGGTGAAGGGTGGTATGGAGAGCCTATCTGTCTTCTGAAGAAGGCAAGTGCTGACTCATTGCTCACTTTGCTTTCATGCCGTCTGTCGTGCAGGACTCGCTCTTGCCGGTGAAACGCTATCTGACGGCTTGAACTACGTGCTCAGGTTAACGTTAGTGCTGCCACCAAACTTTCCAAAACAGAGCGAGTGTTTGAACAGCTGTATCACAGAGGGTCTCTAATATCTCGACGTGTATGTGGTTGTTTGCTGGCGCGTAAGGAGACCTCCACGGTGGGTCGCAGGTATGTTTACAAGTTAGGGGGTTATTTTTCCCCCCCTTTTTTGTAATGACCGTGTTGTTATGGCGTAACTAACTCCGGTGCTGTCACGCTGGATGTTTGAAGGCATTAGCACAAACTGTGTACTTCCTGTGAACAATTTGAAGCATTTAATGGCTGTTTGAGGAAATGCTCATCTCTGATAGTCGTGCATTTTTGTATATAGAAAAAAAATGTTGCGCACAAGGATATGATGCATGCATTGGGTCGAAACACTCATTGTAAATCGGCTGTCATCGCCTTTTTCATATTTAGCTTCGTATTTTACTCAGTGTGAGTAAAATGTTGCTTTTTATAACACCAGTTTAAATCTTTCTGGTTAATATTGCACTTGAATGCGCCTACTACCGGCTTGTTCACTTTAACTGTATTCATTGAGCAAAACGACTCCAAACGCTCCTTTCCATCTATAGGTTCCCCCCCTTAAGGCAGTTCAAGTGTGACATGTCAAATTGCATGTTAAAGTTAGCTGGTTTTATGCGTCCCCTCACTCTTTTACTTAGGTTTCGGCAAATTAGTCAGCAGAGAGTTGTTGAGCTCACTCTCCACAGAGGGGAACTAACCCTGGGCGCAGTGAGTGAACATTTGAGGCCTGTTCTGCAAAACCACCTGTGAAAACAAAGTGATAAAAAAAAGACAGAGAGAGAGCGATAAAAATGAAAAGGCTTCAGGGCCCACTGCTGTTACAGTAATGTCACTCCAGCTGGCACATAATAGTTTGGAGCCAGAGTCGTGTTTATCTGTGTCAGACTACCATGGCTGTGCAAATACTGGCAGACTGCTGGGGAGGTGTGTATGATTGTCTTTGAAGTATGTTTTTCTTTTTTTGATCATATGATTGGGTCTGGTTCTTGTCACATGCCACGAAGCATATTTAAATTCAAAATGTTGTCCTTTTTTTGGTTTTTAATGGAAAGGTGACCCTAGAGTTGATTACATTCTGTTCACATGTTTTTCATCTGTCAAAAAGGGTTTGATGTATGATTTCAAGAGTCGCTGTTATTTTTTTCTGAAATTATGAATAGAACTAAAGTTTTTTTTTTTTGTTTTTTTTTTTAGAATCCCAGGGGTACTGTGTTTAAGGCTTGACTGTAATTTTCCCATTGTAAGGCATTTCAGTGGCTTGTGTCACAACAGGCTTCCCAGGACCATCATGAGCCAGCTGGTGTTGAGCAACTCAGGGGAAAAAAAAACCCTGATGCCTTGATAAGATGTACTATGTGCTGTGTGTCAGGTGCAGAACAGGATGGCACATGTTAAAGCATTGCTCTTAATCGCTGTTGTAATGGGGCCTGTTTCTCTGTGGGAATAAACCCAACACTGAAAAGGTTGAAATGCTTAGCAGAATCTAAATAAAAGCAAAATGCTTTTCAAATCCCATGAACCCATATCTTATTTACCATAGAACATAGGAAACACATCAAATGTTTATATTGATAAAATGTACTTTTTGGGGGGGGTACTTTTTGATTTTGAGTCCTATGTTTTGCCAGGTTTACCAGGTATGTCTGATATAGGATTTTACTGGCCTGTTGCTATTTAACCTAATTAGCTGCAAAGTGTTCCTCTAGCTATTTTCTTTATAGCTCCAATTACTTGTCCAGCCATTTGCTGCCTCAATTCTAACTTTTTTGAGACATGTTGATGCAATCAAATTCAAAATGAGCAAATTTCTTTTTTGTAAAATAGCAAAAATGTCTCACATTAAACATGTGATTTTTTTTCTTCTGTTTTTTATTGTGAATAAAATATGGGTTTATGAGACCAGCAAACAATGCATCCTGCTTTTATTTACAGTTCCTCTCTCTCATCTGCATAGTGCTGCCGCACATTACCTGCCTTTTCTTTGAGCCATGCAAAGACCATAAACAAAGAGAGACAGAGACTCCATTGTTGTCAAGCAAAAGTAAGTGTTTTGCAGTGGCATTGGGAGGTATTATCATTCATCCAAACACCTCCTGTCAGTCTTGGGGTGGTAATGGATTGTCCCTGCAGGGATCTTGTTACTCAACACTAGTGGAGAAGTGTGCCGTGGATGAGGGCTTTTGCTGCACAGACTTGTTTTGTTTTCTTCTAGAAAACTCAATTCCTGGATCATTGCCATCACAAGAAAACAATAACAAGGTGTACGAGGCTCTTAACCATGGGCCAGTTCCCTGGAATCATCCCGCAGAATCAAAGACCGTGGGACATTGCCCTGCTACTTGGTGGCTGCGCATTTCTTTCCTTGTTCTCTTTTTTTTTCTGCTATCAGAGAAATTTCCCTCTTGTTTGCAAGCGACAGATGGGTTGAAGACCTGTCATTAAGGCTTGTTCTGCATTTTTGTGAACACTGTCAAAATTTTTTTTTTTGTTTTTTGGTGTTTGCACCTCCGATAGAGTGTTGCTTCGCTCAAAAGTAATTAAGGGATGTTTACTTAAAAAAAAAAAAAAAAAAATCTGTAAAGTTAGAGCTGTCAGTTGGGCAATGACTGTTTTAACAAGACTCTAAAGGCAAAATACCAAAACAAGCACACCAAGATTTCCACATTAATTTAAAAAAAAAAGAAACAACCGACTAAAATCACATTGCTTTGTATTTCTGTCTTGTAATTCTTTTAAAGTGATCTTGAGCAATAGTTCTCCAGGTTTTCTGAAGGTCTTCTTGACATTGACTGCTTTTTCACTTATTTTCGGTCCAGTCCTTTCACAGAAATGTTTACAGAGAAATGTTTTCCTGTTTTTCTTGTTTGCTCTGAATCATTCAAGCATAAAGGCAAAACTCAAGATATGAACCAGTGTTGTGTCTTCTATGAGTAGACACAACACCTTAGAGTTTTAAATTATATCTTTTGGTATTTAGTTTCACTTCAAAGAAGATTGATGTTTTATTTTTATTTTATTTAATCTGTGAAAAATGTCAAAGTTGACACAGTTTAAAATGAATAAAATAGTAATTTTGGAGGCAGCCGACATCCAAAGCAGAACTTTCAATGTCCTTACAATGCTGGCAAACTGTTCCTGAAGACTACTGAAAGAAATTACAGGAAAACTTGTCTAAGAGTTCAGATTCACTCTGTTTTGCTTTATCTACTGTATTTCCATTTATGTTTGCATATGTTTCCATAAATCATTGCACCTACTTCTTATTTCCCAAGCAAAATATAAGGGAATGACGGGGTGGCTCAAGGCTTTTGCATAATACGGTATGTGTGCAGGTCCTACAAAAAGAGAACTTCACGTAGCCTGACAGTGGTAAAACACTGAATGACTGAAGCATTGTTTTGAACAACAACAAGGACATCAGGAAAGAGGAGGAAGTGTGGAAGAAAACATCAAAAATCAACAAAGCACAAATGGGAAGAAGAGTTAAATTACTTCTTTTGACAGTTTTTGTAACCCTGGCTTCATTTTATTGTTATCTCTATTTTCATACTATCACTTCTAGTTTTTTTTTTTTTTTTTTTTCTGTGGTAGAGGCTTAGCTAACGGGACAACCGGTTATTCCACATATTTATGACAGTGCCCCCAGGTGACTGTCACTACAACTACAACTTGCTGACATGTGTCTCACCAACAGACTACCAGTGCAGTGCTACGTTGGGACCTTAAAACCCACACAGGAAACCACTAGCAGAAAAGTGGTCAATCAAATTCAGTGATTTCAAGACAATGTCCCTGACCTTTATGAATTGGAAAGGTCCCGAATTAAACTTTTGTTAACTTTGAGTCGAGTGAAGTGACAACTACTGAGAGCCCAGGATCCTGATGATTGTCATATGACAGGGTTTTGATACGTTAGTGGAATTTCCGAGATGTCTGGTCGTGACAGAAGCAATGGGTGGCAGGTATGGACATTCCTTGAGTTTGTTGCCACATTGTAATCACAATCTTATGACTGAAGAAGGCTTTACTCACTTCACAATAATATCCCCTTTGACAGGATAAAGTGTACATGTACAGATGGGCACAAACCTCCAGGGCTGAAAAAATTAGGCTGAATGGTGCAGAACAACTGCAGTTCCTCAGGCGGCCACTTGAGGCTGAATCCCACAAGCCAATCAGTCCTCATAGACTCCTGTATTAAACATAATATAACTTGTTTCCAGCCTACTATATAAACGTTTTTCGGTCTCTGTAGCTAATTCGCCCTTTCACACCAGTTGTGCAAACTCGTTGGTTTTTATTCTAACTTAAATTAAATCAACTTGACAGGTACTCGCTGATATAGGTAGTTTTTATCACACTTTATGTAACAGTCTGTCCAAAAGGTCCCCTCAGTTATGGTGAGGGGAATTCTACCGTTTAATTGTGTGGTACTTAGTGCTAATAGATGGGTATCTCTGGCTGTAGTGTGCATACATAGTGCATGGACACAGCTGGCTAACCATGTCAGAAACCAATAACTTTGGGTTCAGGAATAAAATGAAAACAAAACAATGTTCCAGCATCCAAAAGGCTAAAACTAAGAGTTTAAAAGATGACTCTGCCATCTAATTTGAGTGCTAATGTTTTATATGTAAAAGGGAGGGTACCCACTCTGGGCAAGGGACAAGTTGCTCCCCCAAGTGGAGGAATTTAAGTGTCTTGGAGCAGTAATGAGGATGTTGTACTGGTCTGCTGTGATGAAGAGAGAACTGAGTATAAGATGCTATGTCCAAGTGCTTTGGGTAGCATGAGACTGTGGATACGAGTGGCTAAAATAAGGTTCCCCCGTAGTGGGTCTGGGTTCTCCCATAAATATAGGGTGAGGAGTTTGGTCATTCTGGGATTCATTGAAATGAGCCACTTGAAGTGGTCCGGGCACTAGGATGCCTTCTGGATGAGATATTCTGGACAAGTCCTATAGGGGGAGGCCACAGGACAGACCCAAGACATGCCGGAGAGATTATAACTCTCAGCTGTTTTGGGAACGTGTGCAGTGTAAATAAGACAGTTATTAGAGTAGATATTGTTTCACCTGGTCAGTGGAATTTAAGTATACTGAGAATTTCTCAGTCTTTAGCTATAGTGTACTTGAGAAAGTCAGGCACAATTCCACTCAGCCCTGTTGCTCTCCTCTTTCTTGCGCTGACCCATCTTTTCTTCCTCAGCTCTCAGTAGGATTTGATGTCAATTGCACAGCCAAAAAGTTCAGCAGTACAAATATTTATATAAACCAGACGGGATGTGACAGTGTGAGGAATAGGAACTCTACTGGGAAGATGCTAGAGGGTTATCCTTGGGCTAATCTCTACTAAGACATATTTATAAACCTTGCTAGCAGTTAGAGTGGACCGCTTCCAGCTTCAGCGCTAAGATGCAAACTGTATTTGGTCAGCACCACCACCACCGGGACCAACTTCAATAACGACGTCTGTTTAACCAATTTAATATTTGCATGGCACATAAACATATGGTTATACTTCAGGGTTTCGTTTGATTTGCACAAACGCGTAATAGTTTCCATGCGTTGAGGGAGCACAGGGGATTTCTCCGTACTGCCTTTCGCTTTGTTTTTTTTAGCTGTCAGAGCCGAATTTCATCTGACACCACCGTCAACTGACAACAAAGCCTCAGAGTAAAATATAAGTGAGGTAGTTAGTGTATCTGCGGTGGTGTTTTTTTTAATTTTTTTTATTTTATTTTATTTTTTTCTGTGCTTTTCAGCCAGCGTTTTTATTGCCTTCAAACCCATATGAGTGGCAGATGTTACCATGAAATACCCATGAATAAAACATGCACAGTTATTGGTAAACCATATTTGGGGGGAGTGTTTAAAGGCAGCAATACTTCCTGTTCTGAGCCAAAGTTTGCATGGAAGTTTTTCAAGCTTACAGAGCAAATCCAAATAAGGCCTCTTGTTCATCATATATGCATGTCATATGTGGGGCAGTAGACGTTATGTAAATGTAATTAGCCATAAACTTTGGAATGAACTGCAAAACAGCATTTTTGGAAAATTCGGAGGGGGGGGGGCCTTCACTTTTTTCATGAGCGTTTAATGTCGTATTTCTGCTTTTTCTCCTTACTTGACACATTTTAGTTTGTCTGGCATTAAGTGGTTAATACCACTACTGTTAATACTCTATCTCTCAGCCATGACCCATCCCCCTGCAAGATACTACGCCCCCTTTAACCCTCCACTCACCCCCTGCTCAGTAGCATTCCAGCTGGCCAGATGGTGTCTGCCCTGCACAGTGGACACCACAGAGCTGAGAGGGAGAAACCCCACTGGCAGGATGAGACATTCCACCCCACTAATTCCCCCCCTCAGTCCTCATTTTGCGTCCTCTTTCTCTCTGTTCTTCTTCTCGGTATCTCAGAGGCTGCTATTCTGTGGAAGAACTCTATGCTGATAAGTTGTTGCCAAGCGGAAAAATCTCATTATGGTTTGTCAGGGTCTTCAACTCAGCTGTGAGGAAGAACAACAGCAGAGATAGTTACATGCTCTTATTTCAAATACAGCTATCGAACAGCTGTCTGAAAAGAGAGTGGATTAATTCTCATGTAGTTGAGGTCATGTCATTTTTAGCTACTGAAGTTGCTACTTTAACATGTGCAAACCCATTTATTTGTCAAATGTCCTGCCTCTGGGCAGTTTTTGAATTTAGTTTTGGTTGTGCAACAATATTTGCATTCGATCAAAAGTGGCCTCACAGCAGGAACTACTGATATAAATCGTGGAAGTGCATGCAGAAGAGAAGGAACAATGGATGCAAACATCAGTTCTCCCTCGCTTAACTGACCCAGTAGAGGTTTTTGTAAAATTGAAACGGCTTTTAGTCATTTACTTTTCACATTTTCCATCGTAAGTTGGCAAAACCGATGTGCTGGAAGTGTTGCTGGAGCACTAAAATTCTTTCTGTGTGCCTGCTCTGGGGGTTGTGGCTTTAATTGCAGCTACTATGCTAGATGTATCCCATTTAACAAAAAAAACCCCCCAACATCTGTCTGGGTGTTTGCTTCTGCTGTGCATGTGTGTGTGTTTGTGTGTGTGCACGTATATGATCTCCTGGCTAGATAAAGTAGCATAAACCCCACCCTTCCTTCTCACCGCTGCAGCTTCCATGATTGCAGTATTTTGTTGGAGAGGCAGTGTGTGTGTGTTTCTCCTCGCCTATCTTCTTCTTCTTCTTCTTTTTTTTTTTCTTTTTTCTTGTGTTCCCCTCGTTGCATGTGCACAGTGCATTTGTGTGAGTGTGTTTGCTTGTTTGTTTTTCCCCATATGCAATGCTTAATGGCTTCTCTGAATGGAGGAAAATGGAAAGCTTGGAAGGCTTGGACAAAAATGTAGTCTGTAAATAGAGAAAAAAACACACACTCGCGCTGTCCAGTGTAACTTTGAGGCTTGATTGTGTTTGAATGACATGTAGCCAAATTAAATATTTCCAGGAGGGGAAGCTGCACGCTTTCTTTGTCTTTCTGGTGACATAAGTAGTGCTGCCTGAAGCGGGTCAGTGCATTTCTACAGCACGAGTACCCACAGGGTTGTTATGTCAACTGCTTTTCAGGCTACTGGCTCCAGTCAGCAGGACTTCTGGTAAAAGGGATTTAAGGGACTTTGTGTCTCTGTGAGAAAGAGGGGGGGGAGAGGGGGAGATGGATTAGTCTCAGACCCTGTTGTTTTTTTTGCAGTAGCAGATTTTGTCCTCCTCCCTCTGCTCCTCACCCCCATATCACCAGACTGAGGCCTCTCGGCACCCTGGAAACACATGCCCCACAAAGCCATCACATCCATCCCCCCTTCCCCACAAAAGCCCATTTTCTCCAGCTTTCTTTCCATCTCCCGTCCTCTTTCCCCACACATTTTCCTGTTGGACCCTCTTGTTTCCGTTCACAATCCCTTTTTTGTATCGTCCTCTGCCCTCCGTACTCTTCTTCTGTCTACAGCTGCTTTTCCTTCCTCTGTCACTTTAACTCCATTTCCCTCTTTTCCCTCACAGATCAAAGGGATAGTTTAGTCATGTGATTGAAGACCCCGTTGCCAAGATAGACAAACACACCCTGCTGTCAGATTGAAACTCTGAAGCGGACTCTATTAGCTGCGACGGGGATGCGAGCAGTTGGAGTTGTGGTTCAAATTTGCCAGTTGTTGCAGGCAGGGCACTTAAACCACCTTAAGTGCTGAAAGATTGCTTTTTAATGAGACACACATTGAACACTCACTATGTGGTTAATTGTTATGTGAGGGTTGCTTAAAAAAAAAAAAGTAACACACCCTCCATCTACCGTCCTCCCGGGCCACATCACGGTGCATTTTTTTCCATTTGAAAAACATTGGTTTGATTGCTTGCATGGATCGATATACGTATAAAACATGGGGTTATTGCATTAGGACTAGTGACCTGTGTCTGCTTTCAGTGGAAAGGCACATGACCTGGTTGTAGTCATACACACCCAATGCAACATATTGTATACCAAATAAATCACAGGACTTCTTGTGCTTCCTGTCATTTTTCTGTTGTCGACAGCGGTAGGATGACATGCTGCTTTCTCTGGACATAAAAAGAACACAATAATGGTAAGATCTGATATTACTATATTACTTCTTTGGGTAAGAATATTTTTGTGGACTAACTGTTTTTGTGCCAGTGACTTTTTGACTGCTTTTGAAGTGCAGTGAAGGTGGAAGTTTGTCCTCTCGGGTGTTTGACCTGTGACTCTGCAGCAGAGCTCCTGGTGGGCTAACCAGGCCTAGGGCTTCCTTTACAGATGTTTGTTGGACTTAACTGGGCTAAGGATTTAATATTATTACGTGTCTCTCATCTGTTTCTATGTGTGCATGTATCACTTTAACCCTACCCCCCTCATGTTAACACCTGTGGAGAGGAAGTACGATAGAAACCATTGCACAACATACATGAGTCCAAAATGCAGTAGAGACTTGCACACTGAGCTGAGACGTGCATAAATTGGGTACATTTTCTTGAGGGCTGGATGGGTGATGTCACAGTCTCCCTCAGAGGCAGTAAACACTGATCTTTTCTTACTTTTACTGGAATTCATCAGTAAAATTTGGGGATTCACATTAGATGGCCAAATCTCAAAGGAAGGAATACTTTTGGAAGTTGCTCGCATATGCTTCCTTCCTCTGCACTAAAGAGCACACTTTTTTACTTCCATCTTTTGTTTTGTTCCTTCATGGCTCCTGATGCTGGCTGAGGATTTCTCAGCACACCACCAGCTGTAAATCCTTTTTTTCTTCTTTATTTCAAAATTGGAAGGCCAGTTTATTTTTCCACTGGCACCTGGCTTTCTTAGTGGAGCAGAGTTTCCACTCTCCACCCTCTTCTCTCAGGAAGAGACTGTGTCAGCAACTGGCTGGCTCTGTCTTCAGCAGCTCCCCCCGATTTTGTACAATTAAGAAAAGAACATTTCTCTGATGGTTTACTGTTTATGTGAATTTGTGAAGTGGCTAAAATGTTTTCATGATGATACAAAACAACATGTATATCCTGTGTACTAATGGCCATAAAACAACTTGGCAGATTTGAAACCTGAGCGCTGTCACAGTCTAGGGCTGTCAGGTGTAAATGTCTGTGGTGTTTAGGGTTTCAATGAGAAAAAACAGAAGACTTGTGGGAATTCTGGCAAAGCTGAACTGAAACAATACTGAAAGGTTGGACACGAGTTCATATCGGTCTTTGGTTGCGAGCTCAATGTGTTTCATTGGTCCTGTGACTTCTCTCATTAAGTTGATGACTTACAGAGCTGTGGGCTTTGTGATGAAAGGCTGACTGACTGTCTGTCATAACACCTTAAATGTTTGCTAAACAGTGCTTACATGCACTTTGGTTCATTCTTTACCGGTGATGTATTTTTTTTGCATATATACACAGTTAAAAGCCTTTTCCATACAAATCTACTATTCATAGAGTAGAGTGTTGACCACAGTCCTGCTCTGTCCTCTTGTTTGGACATGTGATTTCTGACAAAATCTAGTCTGGTAGACTACAGGTCAATATCTGCCTCTAGGGCAGCATTCTGTCTGGCCCTTATCTCAGAGTAGTTTCTGTGTATGCTGTTCTTATGAATATGTCAACAGGTGTTCATTTCCTGTAACTCAAATCATCAGTGACCAACAGTGACATGGTGAAAATTAACTGGGTTTTCTCATTTGAGCTGCTTATACCAGCCAGTAAAACACTTGACAGTTTAACTGCAGGCAGCATAATTGTTTTATCCAGTGAGTTTAAGTGTTGTAACTTCTGCATTTGTGGTATATTGCATTTCTTACAGACGTTATGTAATCTCAAGTAACTCCTTACTTGAGAGGAGTAAACATTTTAAGATGGCCCTGTCATGTAGTACTTAGACTTACAATATGAAATGATTTGAAGATATTTTGAGTCCAAAATAGATGCTGCCTGAAACAATTCAAAGTTTTTCTCACTACCCATCCCTTCTATTTAAGAGAGCACTGGACATTTGCCAGGGTTGAGAAAAAGCTTTTAGGAAGAAGGATATGGGGCACGGCCAGGAAGTGACATACTTGGCCTGTGTTGAGACAGATCTTCCTCTTGTAGACAGTAACAGCTCCCAATGGGCAACAAAAGGTCAGAGAACACTCTAGTGATTGGAAGCCGATGATTCAGTTTGTTTGCGTGCCCTAGAGCAGCAGAAATATTATTGCCCACATAAATTAGCCGGTAGGACTGGTATAACTACATAGTGAACAAGACAGACACATTGTCACCAGTGACACAAAACAAAAGAACAAGATGGTTTTTTTTTTCTTTTTGTCTTTGTTAACAAGCTGCTCTCAAATATGTGATGTGATCCCCTTTCAGGGACAATCATACTGAACCAGATGACTTAGCTGCTGTGATGGGAACAGATGTTTTGTTCTGTTGGGAGCTTTGGCCCTTTTTTATTGTTATGTCGACTGCTATTACTCCTTTCACTTATGCAGGCCTGTCTTACTGCTTTTTTTGATCCTGGTAGCTGCTCTTGTCTTCATTACTCAAGAAATAACCATAAATAGGGAAAGGCACCATGCAGTGTTTTGGTGTTGTAAATCACCTAACAAAACAAATATTCTGGGTGAGTCCACATGTGCTGATAGAGGGGGTGATGATTTTTAAAGTATGACTCACAACTGCATTTTGAGTCCCCTTGTTGCTTAAAATAACAGAGGCGGCTTCCAAACAAAGCAGCCTCGACGTTCTGGGTCTCCACGGATAAGCTTTAGTGCACTGTGGAGCTCTCCTTTTATAGGTAGTGACCTAGGTGAATTACGTAAGCGCACACACACGCGTGCGTGCAGTCCTGAAATCAACATCTAAATGAAGGATCCTTTTTGCCTTCATAAGGCTTTGTTTTGGTGTAGCATTGAGTTCAAACCTAAAGGTCAAGTCAAATTAAAGATTTCTTTGTTAGTATTTGTTGCGAAAATGGCTCTTTGCTTCAAACAGGTCAGGGAACGTCACAATTTAGGGTTGCTTTGGTTCTACTTTGATTTTGGTGGTTTTACCATATTATAAGAATGTAAATTGTGAAATACCCTAAAACAAATTAGGCTTGATGAGAAGTCTAATACACTCTAATCATAAATATCTGTTTCTTTTTGAGCTCTGTAACCCAGGAAAGCTTCAGTCTTGGAAGCGGTGTTCCCAGTTGATTAGGCGTGCGTGTTTAATTTCTCATTTGGTTTTCGTATTGTGTTGTGAACTCTGCTTTAAAAGCTTTTGCCTAGTCTAAGCTGGGATGTGTACCCAGAGTCTGTTCTAGTTTAGTTGCAGTTTTTCCCACAGAGCTAGGTTCCAGTTGTGGTCAGAAGTTTACATACACTCATCATGGGCATAAATGTCATGGTAATTTGGGGCTTTTAATGATTAATTCGAGCCGTTTTTCTTCTAGGGTGGATATGATTGTACAACATATCTTCAATGACTTTAAATAACAAATTGGGTGCACAAGTTTAGAGAAAATCCATAATAAATCCAATCCACACAAGAAAAGAAGTATACATACAGCCTCAAATACATACAAACACCCCCAACTAATATTTGGCTAAATGTCCCTTAGTAATTTGTACCACAACCAGATGCTTTTGATGCCATCAACAAGCTTTTGGTATAATTCTGGCTGAAGATTTCACCACTCACATACGTCTTTTCATTTGGGACCAAATATCAAGCTTAGTGCAGATCGAAGAAGGAGAAACTGAGTTTCTTGGACATTTTCCTGAGTATTGGTCAATCCAACGAGTCCTGTCAAACAAATCCTTTTTATGGCAGCAAAGAGAAATTAGCAGTTGTAGTCAATCATGATGACTAATAAGAACTTAATAGGCCTTATTTGTCAATCCTCAGCACCTGTGAAAAGATTTGCGTGAATTCATTTGAGCCTGTATGTGTAATCTTGACCCAGTGTGCCCCAACTCTTGTGTTTTGAAGTAATTGAAGATGTATGCAGCACAATTATTCCACCATGGAAAACCGCTTGAAAAAACCCCAAATTACCATGACAGGATGATGAGTGTATGTGAACTTCAAACCACAACCTCTGGCGCTTACATCATTTGTTGTTAAGTAATACATGTATAAGAAGCTAGCCTTTAAATACCTTAATACCCATGCACTTTGTGACAGTGAATTTTTTCTTTCTTTCTTTTTCTTTGTCTCATGCAGTGGCACAAGAAACCAGTTTCAGCCAAGACTGCACTTGGTTGCAACTGTAGTCCTGATTCAGCTCTGCAGTTCTGGTTACAGCGGCCCTCCAGCTTGCAGCTGCTCATCAGAACAAGAGCAGGAATGCAGTACACAAAAGTTATTATTGTCAAGGCATAAGGCAAAACACTAATTGGAGAGGCAGCTAAAAGTTACCAAAGACCACCAAAACAGCGACTTAGTCTGTGATCCAAAAACGAAAAGACAGGAAGAGCTCGGACCAGCATGCGGGCAGTCACTGAACTTTTAAAATAGATGCAGGGGACTTTTCCATGTGTAATTTGATTGTCGATGGCACATTTTCTTGAAGGCGTGACAGAATGAAAACTAAAGCACTAACATAAGTTGCCAAGCATAGTTTGTAGCACTTAATATACCTGGGCGTCTGCAGGAGAAACGGTGAAATGAGCACAGATGTTTGACATCAGACTAACCGGAATCAATGTGAACTGTACTCATTGACTAATTTTTGGGATCTTTTCTGCACAAAGCAGATTAATAGTAGGTGTCTAGGACATCTGCAGGCTTGTAAGAAGGCTCAGACGGCATGGAGCCGTCCAACACAGTCGCAAAGTAAACTAAGGGAGACACTGTGGTCGCTCAGTGTTTAGAAAATCTCTTATTTTAGGTTGAGGAGGAATGGGGGAGGCCAAGGTGAACACCAACGGACACATTTTCTCTTACTGGATGGCACTCGTATACATTAGGCCTGCCACGATTAGTCGACTAGTCACGATTACATCGACGACTAATTTAATAGTCGACGCGTCAAAGCTTTGTAAGATCCCAAAAGACGCAGGAATAAGTAGTAGGATTTAAGAGTGTAATAACGGACTGAAACAGAAGATGGCAGCACAGCATGTACAAGGATGCCAGCTGCCGTTAAACCCCGAAGAAGAAGAAACTGTGTCCCAGAATTCACTGTTCAATGTTTCCAACTTTGAACAGTGGTGGCAGCTAGTTAGTTTTAATGTTACTCTTATTATTCTTTCTGGGTCACAAAATAAACGTTTAACATATTTTCAGGCGAGAATGTAGCTGTGTAAACCTCAAATATCTGCTCAGTTTATCAAGACGCCACATATTTTCAAAAGCGCTCCGACATTTTCGGAGACGTCTGTTACCCACTAGCTCGATAGTTAGCCGGGGTTCAAGGCTCACTAGAGCCGGTGAGAACACCGGACACCCGGCAAATCGTTTTGAAACCCACCGCCGTCTTTCGCTACTCAGGTTAAACATGTATAAGTCACTTAGATAACTTAAAAATGTTATTGTTTGGCTTTTTTTCAGTATTTTATTTGTTCCTGAGTAAATCGGTTTGGCTGAGGTTAAAGTTATAGTTTTTGCACAGCTGAATAAACGTCAAGCAGACAGCTGATTATCAGAAGTGTGAGATGCTCGAGAGTATACTCTGGTGTCCCATTATATTTTAGATAGCAAGGAGCAGACGGCTGAGTTTATTAAACTCCACCGAAACAATCTGCAAATTTCATTTAAATTTAATAAACTATCATCTTGTCTTTATTTTTAGTTAGCACATACCTTAAACACTTAAATCTGTAAGCTAATGATAGATATATAAAAGCAGATGCATGCTGGTGCAATAAGCTGTACGATTTACGTCCAATGGACGCATGATCTGATTAGTCGACTAATCGCAAAAATAATCGGTGACTAGTCGACTATCAAAATAATTGTTTGTGGCAACCTAGTACACATACACATTCTGTATAATATACACCAGTTTCCTATGTAATATTTCAAAGCTGTATTCTCTTAAAGGGAGTCATTTATTAACTAAAAGGTGGTCAGAGATTGTAAGCACTCAACATTTGTTCTAGCTTATCACTGTTACAGAATAGGCTCTTAGAGTCAGAGCATTTATTCTACCTTATGATCAGACACACCTTTGTTTTTCCTGTTGCCTTGACCCATTCCTCAGTTTTCCTCTTTCTTCTTGCCTCTCACATTACTAACATTGCCCAGATGCGGAACACTTATTTTCCCATATCCCTGAAGTGTGAGAACTGATGTTCTTAATTAACTCATGCTCTGTATTTATAGGGAATTCGGGGGGCTATGTTTAACATGTGCCCCTCTATGGTATATGCATCTGTGATTAATGTATGGATACGTATACTGGTCATGCACGTGCATTGGCTAAAATGACCTGTGGTGTTGTTGCTTTTGGCTTATCGGCAAATATGAAGATGTTTGGCTAACGTTTATCTGTGGTGTCACATCGACTTTGCTCTGGTTAAATGTTTAGAGATGGTGTGACGAGCCTCTAAAAGACTTTGTTTTTTTTTTGTATAATGACGGTTTCTTTGTTTCCCCAATAAAAATACCTCACGCCCCTCTCTGTCTTCTCTGTGACTTTTCCAAAGCATCGTGAGCATACTTGTGCTGTGAGAAACGTCTGTGGAAAAGCCCCAGTGCTTTTGGTCCAGCGGTCAGAAACTGTGCCTAATTATTATTGCTGTTGTCAGCTGGCAGTGCCATTTTCAGAGCTCTGTGTTCAGACCGTGTGTGGCTTTTTTTCCCCTCCTCTGTGAATACTTACTGGAACAAAGTGAGTTGAACTTAACAGTCTTGTTTTTTCTTTCTCCCTAAATCATTGTGACTCACTTGGTATTGAAAAGTCAAGTTATTTTATAGTGCTTTTTTTGGGGTGCTGAAGAATGTGGAAAGGAGATGATTAAAAGATGATCCTTTTCACAGACACGGGTAGCTGAAGCCTGTCTCAGCATGCATGGACATGTAGAGATGAAAATAAACATTTACTGATACACACTAATGGACAACATAGAGATTTCAATGCACTGTAAAGACAGTCATTACTCTGGATAATAATTCTGAGAGCAGATAAGCTAGGTGCAAAGCTGTAAGGAATAACATGGGATTAAGATAATATTGCATGTGCATTTACCACTCTATACCCCCACCTCAACTTTCCAACCACCTCAAAGTCGGCCGATGTAATAGAGGTTCAAATCGGAGCCTCACAGCGGTGGTCGGGCGTCTTTGATCTGGCTGACATCATTTTCATGAGGTGGGGGCCAGATGTGATACGGCAGGGCTTGGCTGAGAGAGATGCAATTTGCTTAGTTTCTTATGAAAGCTGCACCAATGTGTGTGTTTCTGATTCCTGAGTTTGTCTTGTCAGTCAGTATTTTCGATATTTCCACAGGCTAGCATGGTAATCTTACCTCCCCCAACATCCCACCTCTGTGCATACTACACGTTCAAAAAACAAATAATTAACTAAGTAATTTATTTTCGTCTTATCTCAGAGTTCACAATCCTTCTTTGATGTGCTTTAGCAACGTTTATTATTTTTCTGGATGCAGTCTATTGAGGTCAAGGTTGTGCAAAATGTCCTCCGCAGTATCTGAGCTGTTACTGATATGCACTGATGCCTCTTGTGCCAAGTCTGAAGCATTTACCCATCTGTTTTGCATTGGACGTCTAAGTGATGTTGTACAGGAGTGCCCTCACTTCTCTTGTTTACTGTATGTGTTGGTACATCCGGTTTTAACCAGCTTTAATGGGCCAGTTGTCTGAAATTGTATCTGCAGGATGCACTAATGATGTCTTCCTTCCTTGTTTGCAGCGCTGGAATGATTTTGATGGAGTGAGACATTGCTGTCACGGGAGATTTTAAAGAAAAAAGTTGGATCACATATCAAGAAACTAGTCTCTTAAACCGAGTCGAACAGCGTAATGGATGGAATAGACACCCTGCAGAGCTCTGCGCCGGAGACCAAGGCTGAGCGAATTGCTCGCTACAAGGCAGAAAGAAGGCGGGAGTTGGCTGAGCGCTATGGCAACACAGAGGAGCTCACCTCAAAGTACGTGCGTAAGGACAGGAAAACTGCAGGCACATCCGAAACAGTGTCTTTAACAACAAAGGAGAAAGAGAAATGTGAGGATAATGGAGCAGAGCAAACATGCACCAGGAGGGGCTTCAGGAGTAAAGTAGCAGAACCTGTGGAGCCTGCTAATGAAGAGCCCACAAAGAGAACAGCTCACCCCAAAACAGAAACGACTACATCCTCAAAATCAGAAGCTGTGCCCTCCATAAAGATGTCCTCCCATTCCAGGTGAGTTTATCCACATTGTCATAATATTAGATATTAAACACACACTAACCCGTTGTTTGTGCAAGACCAGTCTCATTGTTGTTTTCATGGTGACATAAAATTGGCCAGGGTCATGAAACAGAGCTGCACAGACTTGTGCAAGAAAATCCCCTAAGAACAGATAACTGATGCACATGTAAATCTCTTAAAACTAATTTCAGGAGAAGAAAACGTAGTGTATTGCTTTTCTGAGGTTTCTTTGATTTAGAGAACATTTGCAACAATTGGGCCATTTTTATTCAGCTATTAAATAACTTTAAATGGGCTTGCTGGCTCCCAGTACGTGAAAAGGAGGTAACAAATCGGCGCATTTGGAGAACACTTTGTGCTATCTTCTGTTTGAGGTAAACACAAGTGCTAGCATTTCCAAAATTGGCCATGTGTGCAAAGAACAGGACTACCTTGTTTATTTTGCCATGGTGTGTTTTGCTGTGATTACGTACATGCTGCTTGCTTTGGTTCACTTCACAGTTATATGAGGGGCTCACAAAACCAGCGAATAATGAACCTCTATTGTCAGCTTGACTGGTGAAGAACCTGGAGGTTTCTCAGAGGAATGCTTGTTTCTGAGAATTGTACACAGACGGAGTAAAACATGTCCAGTCGTGGGTCTGGGGCTGTAATCATGCTGCGGATTCTGCTGCATGCACATAACTGGACTTGTCTGTTCCTGAATAAAGCTGCCTGAGGGAGTGATGCTGGTGAGGAGAAGAACAGAGATGGATAAGAGTGCTGAGATAAAATCAGAGTTGGAAGGGAATGAGTGTAGAGCTGTTGAGCTCTGCCAACTTTTCATGCTTTGCGCTTAATTAAGCATATTATAGACAAGCTATTTTATACACTGGAAAAGACATGACTTGGGTTATGGCCTTAAAATAAAAATAGAGCACAAGCAGCATGGCATGTTTCAGTGTTCTACGTTATCATATTTTATGGCAAGTTTGGCTAGTTTGATTACGTTTTAAAATAAATATATGTCTTTTTTTTTATTTCTACATGCATATTTTAACAGTGATCATCGTTCTGCTTTTGTGGCTTTATTTGGATTAGAACTTTCTCTCTCTTTTTTTTGTAAACAGGTTATGAAATGTGAGAGGAACTTCTCTCAGTGCGTCGGCTTACCACTGCAGAAAGAGTGTTTGGGGAAAGTACAGAGTGCAGTTTATGGACTGTTTTTAATTACAGAGAGCAGAAAGGCAGGTTGACAGTTTAAGGTGTTTGTGTCACATGCCTGTCATGTTAGCTACTATTTTTGTAAGTTCTGTTATGATGTTCACTACACATCACAGCCCAGCTGTGCACGCTTACACAACATACATAAGTATGGTACTGTAGAAGCTTTTGTTGTCTAGGTATTCCCATATATTAATGGTTTTTAGTACTTCATATATTTTCCTTTATTTTAAGACATCTGCGTTCAGCATTGACTCTCATGTCTTTAGTGGGTCACACATATTTACTGAAACTTGAGCAACATTTTTGTGTAGTCTTTTACAGAAAGAGCGTACAGGAAACTGGAGCTTGGCTGTCTCGGTGATAATGAAAGCTGTCAACAGGCGTTTATCTGCAACAGACACGAATCTTTTCCTCGTGAAGTTGCAGTTGAAGGGTGACATTCCAAAAGTCTGCTTTTTGACGTTAAACTGTTACATTGCACCCTTAGCAATTTAAGAAGAATCCGTTTGGTAATGCTTTGTCATCCAACATCTGATGCGTTTGTGTGCATGAAAGCGCACTCTTTGGCTTCTTTCTCCCTTTATTATGATTTATTTTTTTTAATTTTATGTTAAAGACTCCTGGTTTTTAATAGAGGTAGGAATCGGAATCACCCCACAATACAATATTATCACAGTACTTTCCTCACTGTGTGATATCAACTTTAAATTATGTCCTCAAGTTAAACTTTGTTGATATCTGTTATGTTCGATAAGATAACGTTCGCTTCAGCTATTATTTTGATGCAAAATGTGATTGTCAACACTGTAACTAAAGCCTGCTATTGAGACAGAGTCAGTCTAATATCAGTCTGACTGCAGACAAATGAGCTCAAGTTGCCAACTTCAACTTCACTTCAACAATCTGTTTCTGATAACATAGCAATGACCTGTGCTAAATGCAAATGTAACCACTACATTTGCCCTCAGCATCCTTCTCATTCTATAGGAATATAACCAGAATACAACCAGCTTGCTGCCAATTGAGTCCAGTCCCCTTGAATTGTGCTCATTGACAAAGACTCGTTCAGACTGATGGCAACATGCTGGCAATCTGTCTGAATTGATAAATTAGACATCAGTTATTTGCAAACCTTTAATCTCTCTGAGATCGATTGCTCTCAGTCCAGACTGTGACTGTTTCCAGAAAGTTTGCCTCCTATCAGGTAAACTGTGCAATCTAACATGATGGTGAGTGTGAAACACTCTGGGCAACCATTTAGTTACCACAAGTTATATTCAGTTACATAAGGTTAAAAGCCAACAGTATCTATTTTTTAGTGTGTGTGTGTGTGTTATCATATGAGTTTGGGATAGTATACATAGAATTTCCAGGACAAGTTGCTGCATAGGTCATAGTAATCTTGGTTTGAAAGTGCTCTATGCTATCAAGCATGTGTAACAAACCACAACTATTAATGCTACTGACATGATGGGGTTGGTACCTCTTTATAAACAAAACAGAATTGGGATTAAGGCTAAGGACTGTTTACAGTACTGAGCCACAGCAAAGACAAATGCCTCAAAAAGTTAAGCACACAAATCAGATGTAATAAAATTACAGCTTTTAACAACGCTGCAGCCACAAGTGTTGTTTTTATGCTCTTATTTCATTTTCTCTCATGATATAATTTAATATGATGCACACAAAGCTAAACATAAATTTATGTGAACACTTTTACTGTGAGTGTTTGTTTGATTACACAAGTGCCCAGCTGGATTGGAAAGTTCCCCTCTGTTTTGCTTTTCGCCCACTAAACTGCATTCCGGTTTTCTTCATCTACTTTCAGCTGACCGTCAACGTGTGGGTAGCAAAGGTGATGTGTTTCTGAGACTTATAAGGTTGGTTGTTAAAAATGGGCTGTCCGAGATCAAACAATGAGGTTTACAAGGTCTACAAATACATGCAAGTCAGAGCAATGACCGATTTGGACTTCTGCAGCAAATCATTGTAGAGTCTACAACATAATCTACTCAAGTTGCCGTCACCATTACCAGCATTCATACTTGTGTGAGGTGCATTATGTGTTAATTACCTTGTGGTCCTGTCCTGATGTTTTATGTGCTGCCAGCCACAGCAGAAACAAAGTGCTGGGACTTTTTTCCTCCTGCGTTCCCACTCTTTGTTGTGGTCAATTTTTCTTTTCTTTTGTTTGTTTTCAAGAAACAAACATCTTCGTCCCTCAAGTTTTTCCATTTCTTTGTACAATCCATTGTCTCCATTCCAATAGTTTTGGCAATCTCCTTCCACAAATGAGCTGACATCTGTGAGTCCTTACATTATAATGTTATGATCATTCTCTCATTGATCCAATCAAAAACTGGGGCCCCAAAAAAGAAAATATAGCTGGGAATGCGTAGGAGGAATCAACGGTACTGAACAGGCCACTCAAAATAGTTTGGAGCTGTGTTGACTTGACGTATGGTTGCAGATCTACGAAGGCGCACGTCATGTTGTGACGGAGAATAGTTTCAGAGGGGTTCGTGGTTTGCTTACACACAACATAGGTTTTATACGTCTGTGTTAAATTTAAATCTCTGCAGCCAGAGATTTTTGAGTATTGCATCACTTCAGTTTATTGTTAACTACATAAATACAGGCCAAAGAATATATTGGCCAGTGTAGCATGATGTCTTCACAAAACTATCAGGAAGCGTGGCTGTTAAGAACTGACAAAAGTTTGTGTAGTAAACAAATCCAAGCCAAGAATTACTCATAAGAAACTGCAATAAAAAAACACTTCTGTAGTAGTTTTAGGCCCACAAATTACAGCAGTACAGGGAAAAGCGAAATAATACGGAGTCCAAGCCAATGTTTAAATGTTGTTTTGTTCCCTTTTGCAGCTGCATAGTGTAGTTGTAGCTCCTGTGCATGTAAACGGTTAACATTAAGTGTCAGCTAAGAAGATATACTGCTTACTTAATAAGAAAAAGGAGGAAACAAACATCCTTTATGCCTGGGTGTGGCATGCTATCAATTTTGGACTGATGGGCATAGGCAGCTTTCATAAACTGACATTTGATTATAGTATGGTACCTGGCACTTGCTCATCTGTAGCCATATTTGCTCAAAATAGCTTTAGGAAGATTATCAAATCCTGATAATAATCCAACTGTGTCAAGTCTGTCTTTGAGGAAAAGAGGGCTGGAAGAAACCAGCCAATTAATCAGCTTTATTTGCTTAAAACTACTACTTTTGCTTATCTCAGATTCCTTTTATTTCCACTATGCAGAAAGTATTTGGTGACAAATGTACACTGAAGGAACAACTGAACTTAAGAGTTTAGACTCTTAAAGTAGAGGCTAAACCCACACTCCCTCGTTCTCAAGAAGCACTCTGTGATGCAGTTAATTGGAAGAGCTTGCTGCTGCTTGTTTATAGTGTGAACTTTGAGGTTCACTTTCTCACAACAGTGTGTGGTTGCGGGCTTTTAATGAAGCACAGTGGGATGTACTTGAATGATGCATCTGAAATGAACTAGGGTTTGTGTAGCCTCTGCCTTCCCTCTCTCCAATAACCTTTGACCCGTTGCAGATGTCCTCCATTGTATTAAAGCATTTCTCCCCTCCTCCTGTTACATCACTGCTGCTACCCCACAGGCAGCTGCTGTCCCCATCCATTTTTAACGCCCATTACTTGGAAATGAATGGCCATATCTTCAGATGCAAGAAAGGCTTTGCTGTTATATCATAGCTGACACGGGAGTGGAAGAGCAGCATGAGTAAATGGATTTATGTCATATGAGACGCAGTAAGTTGCTTGCTGCAGTTCTTGCAATTTATTTTAGACTTAAGTGTGCATATGTGGACTATAATAGTGTATTTAAGAGGGATGTACATATATTTTGTGCTGTTTGCCAGCATCACTTGTAAAAAACGTGTAACTTCTGTCATCTCTTTATTGCATTAGAGAGTGACCTCATTTCTCTCTGTCTCCCAGGCTGCTGGAAACTGATGACACAGAGGAGCCAAAGGGTAAGATGAACTCGTACTTTCACTGCGCTCTGATCCTCTATTGTTCCACACACTGCCTTATCACTAAGCTCATTCAAGTTCTATTACTCAGTGTGAAGGGAATACTGAGCTCATTGCTGATGTCAGATTACCTTCCTGATTTATAGACGTTGGCTTTTTAATACTCTTTTATCGAGAAGTGAAGAAAAATACATCTGAAATGTTCTTTGCTCAGTTTGTGGTTGATGTATAATTTAAAAAAGCATTGCTTTAGGTTTTCTAAACTGATATTTTTCCAATAAATAAATAAATAAAATAGAGAAGCTGTTTGTCATTTACTTGATGAGACAGCTAACCAGCTAGCTTTACAAACTAAAGCTGTGTCCAAGGTGTGTAGATAAAACACAGAAACATATCTTACATACAAGTATAGTTACAAGGATTATTATTTGTGTCCACTGTGGAAAAGAAGCTACGGAGAAGTAATTTTTTATCTTCTGTTTACTTATTATTCTCCTCTAAATATTACTAACTGATATAATTGACAATATAAACAAGTTTATTAGCTGATAACCCTTTTTATACTTTATATCATCCAGTGGTTTTGTACTTTGAATTATACACTTTATTGTTAGCATTTGGGCTGCTGCCATCTGGAAGCTTCTATATTAGAATGAGAGGGTGGAGTGCTAAGTCATCAGCTAAATCAGCTAATGCCAGCAAACTTGGTTAGCAAGGAATTCATAAACCATTTATGTGCCTTAGCAGTGCACAGGCACATATACAGTCTTTGCTTTGATGCTAAGTATCAGACTGATAAAATACTATAATTTTACTTATTAAAACTGAAGCATAAACCTGTTTAGATGGTCTGTACCAAGCAGCACATTGTTTGTTTCTTTTAAGATGTTTTGTTAAAATGGTACAAAAGGCATCAACAGCATAAACACGGTCTGTAGGTCCAGTTTAGTGACTGTTGTTAGTGGATGTGAAAGACATACAGGAAGTAGGATGCTAGCCATAAATGTAGTATAAATGCCACATTTTAAACAAAAACACTTTTTTCAAGTCTAGTCAAGTGGCTTTGTTATTTCAAGCATGTGCAGTTGTACCATACACAGTGAAACGAGACAGCGTTTCTTCAAGACCATGCTGCTACACATAACAGACGATCAAGACAGGACTACATAAAGTACAAAGTGTGCAAAAATTGCAAATAACCAGTGCAACACCAGACAGAACAGAATGATACAGACACAGAATAAAGAAATAGAAAAGTGCAAAAATCACAGTGGGTTGTGCAAAAGACATGTTTAAAGGTGTGTTTGTATGACATTGTGCAGATAAGTGCTTGAGGTGTTTTAGTGTGGATGCATGCAACAATCTGTGACCATGCCTTTCTTTGTCCATGGTTGGCCCACTTACCCGTGTATTTCTCTGCTTACATGTTTGTTGTCCCTTCCGTTTGGTTACCTTGTATTTAGAGATAAGTGTAAGTGCTGGGTTAGACAAAGAAAGTAGAAGGTGAAAGTTTTCAGAATTGTGCAGTGAGCAAAACAGTTACTTTAGTGTTTCACAGCAGAGTAATGTTGTGTAGCATCTTATTGGCACACACAATGATCATGTTTCCTTGTTTTTTTTAGTGCTTGAATTCTGGAAGTTAGCTTTAGATTTAATTAAAAGTTGTTATTTAATCATGAAAATCATATGTTAGAGAAGAGAAATGGAGCTAAATATATTCTTCCCATGATTGTTTTCATTTTAACATATAACAAATTTTAACCTGGACTTGCTCAGTGTAAAAGGTGCACTGCAGGCATAAATTATAAATGATAGCACTATTGTGTCCATAGTGTATTTGACTGAGGTGCACACACACACTGGCTATCACTGGTGTTGCTTTTATTCCCTGCACCAGCTGTAACTTCTCTCCAGTGAACTCGGTCTGATCTGTAATGAGAGGGTTTGAAATTTAAAACCCAGCATGAAACAAGCTGCAGGCAGTATTCTGCTGACTGTCTCAAACTGCCATATTCTTCAGTATTGAGTGACTTTTCTTTTCTGTCAACACCAACAGGACACTGAATCATTGTGTTTCCCAGCTAAATGTACCCCAGCTGGGAAACAACAGGATTACATGACCATTACTTATGTTATTTCAGTTAAACCATGTTATAGCTTTAAACAGCTCATTTCAATCTTGATTTTGGGAACAAAATATTCACAGAATAACATTAAAAAATGATATGTTGGCAGAAGAGTCGATTCTCAGGCAGAACACCTCTTGTATTTACATCAAAGGTTTCTCTGACCTCTCATCAAGTCAGTAATGCATGTATGCAAACAGCTAGCTGGTTCAAATTTAATACCTAACCAAGATGCAGCACTGTTGATACCCACATAATTATTAAACTCTACAAAATAGGTGATGCCCACCACAGTAAATATACTCCATTTGATGTTTGCTGATACTGGCTAAACATCACCTCTGCTGCAAGTTTGATTTTACAAATCTGATGTTTTGATGTTCCCTGGTATTGTAGTGTGATTGTTTACACTTGTCAAGCAGAAGGTTGCTGGTTTAATTCCAGACAGTGACAGAAATTTGCTTTGAAGTTGTGTCAGAGAGGCCATCTGGTGTCAAACATCTGGAGCTATGTGCTGTGGCGACCCCCAATAACAAGGGAGCAGCTAAAAGTAGTAGTGCCTGGCTGTTATTTACATTTGACCTGAGCCTTTGACCTGGGCATCAACAGTAGAACAAAGATCGCAGTCCTGTAAGAAACTCTACCTGACGAGTCTTTAAACTTCAGTGGAAGTTTTTTTTCCCTCTCTCTAGTTTGGATCTTGGATGGGTGATGATGTTAAAGACTGGACTAAAGTCAAAGCTATAAGAGTACAGTCTGAGTGGAGTCACTAGTCTGCAATGCTTAGCATGATTTAATTCAGATGATGAAACACTATGTTCTCGACAGCAGGGGAGCTCGGAAACATAAATTAAAAGTGGAGCTTTCTTTTTATTTTTTCTTTCATTGGAAACAGTGAGTTTGTCAGAGACGTGCTGTTATTTTGGCATAAAAATGTCACATTGTCGGGGCGATAAAAACAGATTTAGAGTGCGGGGATGAATTTAAGTGCGTTGACTTAAGAAGTGTGTGTTGTTTTGGAGTATTGTAAAATTTAATGATTTCCTTTTGTTAAGATTAGAAGATTATATTCTCAGGGCTGTTCTTGATTAGGGAGTTCACATGAGACCCAATTCTATTTCTCTCTAACGCATATGCTCAAGTAAACGTATTCCTCTCATCAGATGTTGAACTGTTGCATTATTGAAAGACTCGCTGAATTCACTGTGGCGCTTCCCACTGACTTTTCAGACTCCCCCTGAAGCCAGTGGAGCTCATGAGCCCTTTGACATGACTATTTTTTTTTGACCAAGAGAGAGATTGGTGTGTAATGCATTAAATTACCTGTTATGTCTACTTTTGTACAAGCTTTAAAAATGCAATGTTTTCTGTGCCAAACACACTGTCCTGAATCATTTTCCCTTGCATACACTCCCACTGATCGTTTTTTACTGCACTGGCATAAAGAAAGACACTTGTGGAGCAATTAATTCTCACTCTTTTATTCGCTGTGCTCATTTTAGTTGATAAAAAGCCTGTGGACTCCAAGAGAAGTGCAACTTCCAGCGTGTCTCTTTTTAAGGTACGGTATTTTGGTTTGCCATCTGTCTCACTTCATGCATTTGTCTGTTTGTATATATTTGCACTTGTTGTGGACACATAAATCTGTTTCTACTGCCTCGTTGTAAGGACCTGGCACCTTTTTAGGGAACAAACATCAAATCCATTCATGAAAATAAAAGGCTATGAGCTTTAGATGACAGATTGGAAATCAAGGTTAGGCAATCAGCTGTTCGTTTAGTGGTAGAACAGTTGCCGTATGTACTGCAATGTATGTGTATTTTATTTTTTTGGGGGTGCGTTTGTCTTTGGTTTATCCCTTTCAGCCCCCTTGCTGATTTACTCACAGCAGCTTTCCAATGCAGCTGGTGTGCACTCCAACTCCCCTCTGGAGGTTTGCACCATTAATAACAAATTGAGCCTTTCCATACAGCACAGAGATGTCCTGCACCTGGATGCATGCTTGGCCAAAGTCATGACTTCAGCTCACACAGGCAGTGGAATTGGTGGTGGAAAAATAAAAAGATGCACTCAAACAAAAATGTCGATAATGTCCTCAATCCTATGGGAGAGTTTCACATGTGTTCTTAAAATGAACTGAGTGTTGGTCTTTCCCAGGCTGCTAAGGTTTCAGAAGTGGTTAGGTTTCATGATGTTTGATGTAAATAGCTGTTCTAACTGGGCCTGCAAACTAGGGACGGTGCCAAGACTGGCCAAGTGAACCCAGATGGCAGCAAGTTGCTTGAACCAAAAAATTGCTGGGAAAGTAGCCTCTCTTTGGGAGCCCAACTGAAAATCACAGTACACCCCCACCCCCACCTCCATCCGTTCTTCTGACCTAGATCTGTTATTTTAAGATGCCTCACTCGACTGTCAGCAGCAGTGACAGATGCCCATTTTCTGTCTTCACGTTTCCCTTATCACTCATTTCTCCTCCTGTTGAAAAAAGCAGGTGAGTCAGTGTCTCCATCAGAAGAGACAGAGTAGGAGTGAGGTTACAGCATGTCTTCCAGCTCGGATGGAAGCAATAAAAGAGAGATTCAGCTCATTTATACTTAGAATTTCCTGACTGAATTTCCTGAATGTATAAAAATCTGTTCTGCAGAAGGCAGCACATCCTCCCCGGTGGAAAAATGTGTTCCTTCTTTGTAATCAGTGAGCATCGCCTAGGTTGTAAGGAGCCTCTAATTCTCTAATTCGATGGAGTTTAATTTCCTCACTGCTGGAGATCCACTTATCTTCACCAGGTTACCTCAGGGCTCAGTAAAGTGTTTACTGACAAAGGTCCCACACAGCTGCAGGTTTTAAAGAAAAAACAAATCTGGCGATTAGACAGAAATATAAAGGAAGACATGTAAATCCTTTCACTTTTGCTTTCTTGGCAAGTTTGATGAGTAAATTGATGCTATTATGTTACAACACAACATATACAACCTGTTAGTTTACGAGCTTGGGTGAAGAGTTACCATAGTTCAGTCTAAAGGTAGTCATACTTTCTTAATGCTGTTTTATTAGCATTTAAAATAAGCACACGAGCAGAATTGGAAACAACACAAACAAGAAACCTGCCTCAGCGGTTCCCTTGCATTAACATGAAAAATATAGCCCAGCTAATTCCTTTCTTTTTAATTCTCACACTGCACGTACACAGGGTGGATGAATATGTCATACCTGCTCTTTGACATCACATACTTCCTTTTATCTTTTTTTTCCTGGAACACCCTGTTTGCGTTGCAGGGGTTAACTGCTTTTCTCAAATAGAGGGAGGTGGAGCCACATTCATTTATTTACTTCCTATATCAAGAAATCCTTTACAGCTGCCGTAGGACTTCAGAAGTATGTGTTTAAAAACTTAAACCTAGCCTTTAAGATACTACTCCCTCCATTTTTTCTTTACCTGTAGGAGGTGGAGGGGATGGAAGATGGAAGCAGCGGCCGACAAGTTGATGTTAAAGGAAAGCATCAGGTAATCGACAGTGAGGAAAAGGAAACCTCTACGAGGTAAGCAATTCCAGCCAGGTCGAACGCTTTTATTAGATGAACGATATTAACCGTTTAAATGCTGTAGTGTCTTTCTTGTGGGCTGTGATACATTATACAGCACAACATTAATAGTTAGATATACCTTGAAACACGGTGACATGCAGGGCGAGCAGACTGAATGGAGCACAGAGGTAATTACAGGCTGTCTAATGTTGTAAACAGCTGCAGAGATAAACCAGATAAACCTGCAGGGCTTGCCTTTAATACTGCTCTGTCTTGCACGCACGCACGCTCGTGCACATGCATCAACACACAAGCACTCAGGTGTCAGTGGTAGCCACAGTGATTCAAACCAGATTGAAGTTAATAGCTGCTGCAGTGAGAGCCACACTGTACTTAGCACTGTAACCACTGTGTGGACAGTTTAAGGTATAACTGAAACCATTCCTGGCCCTTCTGGTCCATGTGGAGTTTGAATGAATCCCACAAACTGTTCTCAGCTTCTCCCCAAGTCAGGAATTGTTTCAGTGTGTATGTGTGTGCATTACCATTTCCAACTAAACCTCATCACTGCCTGCAACATGTATAGTGAATAATAGTTAGATTCTTATTTACACCTGCATCTATATTTTTATTCTTCTTGAGTAGCTTTGCATGATTCAGATGATTTCAGGATGTTTTTTTCTCTTATACTGGACCTTGGTGTTGCCCCCTCAGATTAGCTGCTGTCTGAAACAAGTCTATTTAGGTCATCACCTCTTTTCTGATTGGCTGCCCCTCACAAATAAAAGGTTTGAACAGTCCGGGGGCAAGCCTGCTGTGCTAACATGTCTTCTGTATGTAATCTCATATCTTCTGTATACATTATACTCATACATGCACATATTAAACATGACTGAAGTTTCAAAGACATCAGACTACTGTTTCAAGAGCTTCTTAAGTTATAAATTAATAAAATACAAACAGTGAGAGTATCATCAGCTCCTTTTTATTACTGTGGATTCACCATGTAAGCTGTCACAGTGGCAGCCTTATGTTATAGTAAGCTTAAAGTCATATCAGTGTTGCCAGTTTAATCCAGCAAATTTATATAATGTTTAATTTTGTTCTAAGATCTTTGTGATTTCTGTCTTTTTTTTTTCTGATATATTATAGGCTCCATAAACCTGATCCAGGCAAAGTCATGGAAGAGAAGGAGTCTGCAGACGAACCTTCATGGAAACAGCAACATGAGGACACTGCCACTACAGAGGAAAAGGTCAGCTTACCAAAATGAAAAATAATGCACTCATAAAACTGTGAAGGTATATAAAAATAAGAAGTGATTCTCATGAGTCGATAGGCAAACCTATAAAAGTGAAATTCTGTGAATTCTTTTCTGGGTTGTGTGTTTTGTGGTCAGGTCTCCATACCCCGGATATGTAAAATAAAGATAATTTTTAAAGTAAAAGGACCACTTTTCAGCCGTGTCTTTCTTGGCTCTAAAGAATCCAAAAGAACCGGATTTAATAATATCCTATTTCTAGACATCTGCAATTTCTAGTTCCAAAACTCTTTGCTTGGTTTTGTTTTTTCCTGGTCTGGTTTAGTTTAGTTTAGTTTAGTTTGTTTTTGTAAACTTGATTTATAAATCCCTCATCTGGACAAAATATTATAACGTGACTCAAACTGATTCTCGAAAGTAATCAGATGAAGTACACACACATACTTCTTCGTGTAAATGCCCACACACATATCGAACTCTGGAGTTCATTAAAGGAGACCACCGAATTAGCACTGGACTTTAATCTTACACCCAGCTGGCTTTGCAGTCTTACTTCTTTGTGCGTCTCTTCCTAAATCAGCACCCTCTCATCACCTTTGACCTCTTAGCGTCTGCTGTCACAGCTGCTTTTGCTAAGTTATAGCATATTAAAGACATGATCATGCCTCCTCTTTTTGCAGGGAAGAAATTCATGGTCTGGCCTTGGAATTTCTAATATTTTCAAAAAGCTTTGCTTTCTGACACCAGTTTCTCTATCGGAATCTTTTCCTTATATTGCAAAAGACAAAAAACTCTTTCAGATTTGTTGACAATATCCGTATTTGATATGTTGACATTCTTAGAGGGGGGGGGGAGTGAGGCTAAGTCATCGTCATATTTAATGTGACTCACTAACCTTAACGTGGGAGTAGGTCACTGAAAGCAGTGAGTAAGCACTTGAATCTGTCTTTGTGTTGATTGTATTAGGTTGTACAAATATGGAGAAGAGAGGGAGAAAGAAAAATAGATTTTCACTATAAATGCCAAAAAACTGAGAAAGCTGTTAGATTTAAAAGTTGTATTTCTTTTCATATTATAATGGCTGCTAATAAAAATAAATTAAAAAATACCGTTCTGTGTTGTTTCCCCTCTACAGTCTTCCAGTCTCCACTCTGACAGAGCTCTCCCACTCAGCAGAAACAGAGACGCCTCTCCCCCTCCCAGTCCTCCCTGCCAGTCTGCCGCTGTGCTGAAGCGCCAAGACTCGGGGCCTCAAGGCATCAAGGGAATCCTAAAGAAAAGCCGCTCTACTAGTGTGGAGTCAGACCACAGCGACGGCTCCATGCCTGACCGTTTTCCAGCACAACAAAGTAGTGTCACCCTAAGCCACCCTCAGAGTGAAGACAACGAGGAGGAGGTGGAGGTAGAAGAAGAAGAAGAAGAAGAAGAAGAAGAGCGGGAAGAGGTGGAGCAGCAGGAGGAGGAGGAAGAAGAGATGGAAGAAGAGGTTAATGGGGAAAATGGCAAAGAGGATGAGTCATTAACAGATGAGTTCCCAGACGGAGGGTGCATCAGTATCAACAGATATCAGAGGGGGAGCAGCAGCAGTAGCGGTGGAGGGAGCTATGAGGAGATGCGGAGTCCCTCCCCTGATGAGAGCCTGGAGAAGTCCTCCACAATGTCAGAAGATGTCGAGGAGCTCGAGAGCAGTTTGGATGGAAGTCAGAGCTCGTCATTCAAACAGAGGTCAGCATGTGGAGAAACATGATTGAGACAAAAAAAATCAATATCATGCATAAGATGGAAATTTAAACTTCTTTAAAATTACTGAAAGGTTCAGACTTTTAAAGAGAAGCAAAAAGGATTCATGTGTCTTGTTTTCTTTTTAGATTGGCTGAGCTCGGTAGAGAAGGTGAGAAGGACACACCGAAGAAGGCGAGGCCATCTCAGGTGCTCCAGACGTCACTGGCTGACCGCTTCAACCAGCTCCAAGATGCTGAAGGTGCCTGGAAGAAAAAGGTGAGTTTTTACTTACTGAACAAATATGTGATTGCTGGTCGCAAACTTGTTCACTTTGTAAAATTGCACCTCTACAAAACTTTATATTGGTCATTTTTGCTGGAGGCTATTGTGTTGGCAGGGTTGCAGGGCTTTTTCTTCACTGGGAAAAGGGTGGTAATGAGCAAAAACAGCCATATGTTGCAGATTACCATCAGTTTTGTGTAAAGGCAAAGAAAAGACTTGGCTGCGGACACATGTATTCCTTTGCTGAATCAGCTTGTTTGCCTGAATTGCTGCCAAAGAGGTGTGAGGTCAGGAGGGCTTGGCGGTGCAGCGGATATAGGAGTGGCGATGCTAAAGCCAGAGATCCAGGGCTTAGCTAGCCTGCCAGAGAGAATGAAGGACACACCTTTTACCCCTTGTAAAAATAAAATCCTACACCATGACCAAACACCTGCAAGCCTTCCAAGCTTATGCTTCCTTCCTTTGTTGGCTTTTGCACTCTCCTTTCTTCTTCACTTCTCTAAGTTAAAACAATAATTTCCTCCACAGGGTTAGCTTTTTTGTTCTTAACAGACTTTCATTTCTCAGAAATATATATAAACATCCAGATCATACGGTTTTGCACAGGTCAGTGTAAACGGTCTAGTAGATACATGCTAAAGCAACTGTCGTACTTGGCAGTGATGCAAGTTTATGCAGGTTTCTACACGCTCTTCTTTTCTACAAAAACATGACCACCCACACAAAGCAAGTATTCAAGTGGAAACACAAGACTACACCATACAAAAACCAGTCCACTGAAAGTGCTTGTACTGGATGATACTGCACAAGTGAAAAAAATCCAGTGTGTTCTGCATGGACATCCCCAAAACGGTTAAATGGACTCTTAAGATTGAAATGATGTCATATTTCTTTATATATTTTTATTTTTTATTTTTGGCTGGGTGTCTGTCAAGATCAGTGTTTTTTTCTCGGGGGATTACTGGTTTGGGTTCATCCAAATATGAGCTAACGTTAGAACAAATCCAGGTCTGGAAAAAGCCACTTTATGAGTGAGTGCAAGCAGCCAAAATTTGAGCAAATCCCCAAATACTGAAGCATGATGTCATTTCATATTTGTGTGGTCTTTATTCGTTCTGATAAATCCATGCTAAAGCCATAAAAAATTTTTTTTAGTGTATTTCCAGTGATGGCACAAAAACTGCATCCTCAACACTCGCACGCATGAACGGGTGCCAAGCTGGTGTCTGAAATGTCTCTGGATCGCTTCCTTTACTTCTGTCTGAGGCTTGTGAATTGGAACCTACTGTTTATTGTGGCTGCTACTGTAGAGGTCTGGGAAACCAACTTATGTCACGGATGCAGCTAATACAGGGTTTGACTAAATTACCGGCATTAGTGTCATGTCTGCATTAGCCATCGGGCATTTACTCCCATGTGGAACATGTCTCTCTCATGTGGAAAGGTCATCGGTTTTCATTAGAGCCAGACAAATATTACCAACTGATATTGGCCTATTGCCGATATATCTACGCTGGGGTATGAGTTGTCTGAAATGTAGCAGATGCACAAGCAGTTGTCAGACACTTCATTAGTTGTACCTTGCCTGTACTGGGTTGGACGCACTTTTTGCCTTCAGAACTGCGTTAATTCTTCTTGGGATTGATTCAAGAAGATGCTTCAAAATTCCTCTGGGATTTTCATCCTTGGCATCACATATTTGCTGCAAGTTCATTGCATCCATGATGCAAATCTCATGTTACACTACATCCCTAAGGTACTCTATCAGTTTGTGATCTGTTGACTTCATACCATTGATCCACCCTGAACCTTTGAGCCAGGATGGATTCATGTTTCCATGGTTTTTACACCGTATTCTGACCCTACCATCCGAATGTCACAGTAGAAATTGAAACTCATGAGACTAAGCATCTAGTGTCCAGTATTGGTGAGTCCCTCTGAATGTAGCCTCAGTTTCCTTTTCTTCACTAACAGATGCCAACAGCAGAGAACCCCACCCAGTATGGTTTTCTGCTGCTGTAGCCCATCTGTTTCAAGGTGTGATGTGTTGTATGTTTAGAGATGCGCTTCTGCATCCTATAACGTGGTAATTTTTGAAACTATCAGCTTAGACCAGTCGGACCATTCACCTCTGACCTCTGACATAAACAAAGCATTTTCACACAGAGAACTGCCACTAACTGGATATTTTCTCCTTTTCATGTCATTCCCTGAGCCTTGAGATGACTGTTTGGGAAAATCACAGCAAATCCCTGTCTGGCACCAACAACCATGCTATGTCCAGATTCACTTAAATCACCTTTCTTCCCCTTTCTGATACTCAGTTTAAACTTGCACACGTCATCTTAAGCATGTATGCATATATAAATGAATTGAGTTGCTGCCATGTGATTGGCTGGTTATTTACATGAACAAGCAGTTGAACATATGCATCTAATAAAGTGTCTAGTGATTCAATTTCAGACAGAGGAAAGCTTTGAGTAAATGGACATGTGCGTTCACATAGTTTGTCCAAAGAATCCTGTCTAATAGATCTGTTTTTTTTCACAGCCTCAAAAATCCAGAATCAGTCAGACTCGAGTTTTCATGTTAAACACTTTCTCTTATCTCATACGCTGCCAAGTTATTTCAGATGTTTTTACTCTTCGGTTACTATGTGGAAGACCAGAAAATGTAACACGCATGGTACAGGCCATGATCGGCTCCAGATGTTTCCTGTTAAGCCTGCTAAGCTGATCTGTACACAGTGGTGCTGTAAAGTGATGCTTTGTTGTAAATTTAATTTAAAGAGGGTCTATTGTGCCTGTTAGTCATAAATTGCAATGAGTGATGGCTACACGTTTCGAGCTAATGGTTAATAACATAAGAAACCAAGCTGTTTTAGGTGTCCTTTACAAAAACATACTGACTCTTGAAGATTGTTTAAAATTGTTTGCTGTATAATCCTTGAAGGCTTGCTAAGTTTTTGGGTTTCATGTTTCAGAGATGACTTAACAAAGAACAGTCTGGCATCCCTCCACAAGCTAACACACTGACAGTGCAGGCCCCACACAGAAACTTAAGTGCATTAACTAGTCATTAGACTTATGTGTGTTGTTCCCAGAAAGTCTATTAGAGAGTCTATTAGCGATCGACAGAGACTCATATGTGCTGTCTCTTAATGCAGCTTTTAAAACAGTCTCAGCTTCACCCACTTTATGCTATAAAAATAATCCTTGTCTTTACTGTTGCCCTTCTTCTTTTCTAATTCTTCTTTTGTTATATTTTTCCTTTCTTCTTCTCCTCTTATATTTTCCCTCCCTTAGTTTCCTCTGTCTTGCTGTGTTCCTATGGCCTCTGTCCTCACATGCAGACTCTTCCCCTTTCTTTGACTTTGGCATCTTTTCCCCACCCCTTCAGGTGAGTGTGCGTGTGTTTGTGTGTGCGTGCACACATACATACAATGCATGGACTTAACTGCTTAACATTCGCTCGTATTTCTCAACTTGTGTCCCGGACAGCCTCTCGCCCTCACCGAGTCCCACTGAGAACTCAGAGCTGTCGACACACTTTCTTTCGCTACATGAATGCGGTCTGCTGAACTACAGGTGGTTGATATCTGTGTTAGTGGTTCGCCCAAAAAGCTGCCCACACTGTACGGTAAAGCGGGGGTGGAAAAGTGGTTTCCTGTGGGGCTTTGAGGTCTTTTCCTCTCCTCCACTCTCTCCGGGGTCCTGTCAGGCCAAGGTATTTCCCTTTTCTGATTGACTCCAGAGGAGCGTGCTAGCTTGAAGGGCTATCGCAATGTGCAAGTGTGTGAGAGTTGTTCCAAGACTTTGTGATTAGGGAGATATTGTTTGTATTATAGCAGGCATGAAATATAATATGGAAGGGGTTGAAGTTGTAGTTTTTGACTGCAAGAAGCAGACTTTACTTAGTCCTGTAGTCCAAAAGTGTGTTATTGGTATGCAGAAATGTTTATTCGGGCTTTCTGGCTCTTGAAGTGATTTTAAGAAAAACACAGAACACCTTGTAGAGTAACTCTCACCCTTTAGTGTGTGAGATGAGCAAAAGAGCAGGAATGTTTTAGAGGGATTTGTCTGTTAGAGTAGAAAAGCTCTTTATTAGCCTATCCAGGTGTCTGTGCATTCCAGCATGGTTCAGTCTTAATTCTTTGAGCTTTTGTCTCATGTAAGGCAAATATTTGAGCACATATGGCAGCACATTCGATATGAAAGCACAAAATAAAGTTCAGGTTGAAATGGCGAGACGCGGAAGGAGAGAGAGAACGTGCGATTTGATTTGGTGGATAATTGTTTGAGCATGTCAGCATGCTTTTTTTTCCCCCTTCGTTTTTCCATTTTCTCATACACAGTAAAAAAAGCACATTTATTATATTTCAGTGTGCTAAATATAGCAGAGGCCAAAGATATGTTTTATCTCTAATATTGTTAAATATGAGACTGGATGTGCTCTATAGATGTGCGATTTATTGGCTGATCAAAAATGATTTTTCTTGATTCACAAAAGGATTATTTTTTCCTACTAAGTGATGTCTGAAGGTAATGAGATAATGCCCGATGGATTGTTCTTGGAGTGTGCTGATCTGACCTTGGGTCTCCAACTTTGTGCCTGTTGGAGCATCAACAAAAGTCTGTTATCTCATATGAAACACTGAACAGGACCTCGCTGTCTTATCTACATGGGAGAGAAGCTGTAAATCCAAGTATTTAAAAAGAAAATGGAGGATTAACTGGATGACTGCACTTTGTTGATCTCTGATTTCTGTTTTATGTTACCTAAAAACATAATTGTCTCCTAACTGACTGGCTTGACGTGGTGCTTGAGTGTAAACCTGCCCTCACAGAGATTTGTGTCTGCATACGTTTTCTTTTAACTGTACTTAGCAATTTGCAACAACAACTGTAGAGAGACCTAATGGTACATTTATGGTACATAATAAAGTTTAAATTGCTATTAGACGTTTACTCATGGATGCCTTGAAGGATGATATGAGTTGGTGTGATTGAGGATGCGAGGGATAGGAACAGATGGAGGAAGATGATCTGCTTTGGCGAAACATCTGGAAGAAGAAGATGGTAGTTTTTTCAAATTGTTTTGCCAAATGATTTCGTGTCACTTCAGTGTTAGAAAAATAATGAAAACAACAATAAACTGCACCGACAGCTTGTTTTGAACCTCTGTTAATCCCAAATTTAGCTAAATATGTTTTTCTCTTTAAAGCTGCCTCTAGCATCTGTAAGAGTTTAAGGTTTCTGAGCTTACAGTAAAAATGAGGCGATGAGTTATAGAGTAAGAGTCAACAGATCACACAGATCGTTACTCATCTGCCGAGAACATTCCAGCTGTTTGGTGTGGGGAATCCCAAACATTAGCTTTCATCCTGCGCTGCTTAAATGCTGTACGTACAGCTTGCATGCATAAATGAATGTAAAATCTAATCGTGTAGACCTTTTTTATGACCTTTCATGCTTGGTTAGCAGTTAATTCTGTTTTTTGTTTTTTTTGTTTTTTTAAATCTGTGCAGTCACTGACTAAGCTGTGTGTAATCAACTGCAAAAACTAAGGCACACATTGCGCACGGTGTGACTTACTAATTAGACAGCAATGGGAAAAGTGTGACAGAAACAACCTAAATATTTCAGACTGGAAAATCATTAATTACCGCAACACAGTTCCTGGGCTGTAGGGAGGCCAGTAAACTACTGCCGATTCCCTTTTAATGGTCGAGTTCAGGTGCAAAAATGGCAGCAGGAGTAAATCACAGAAGAAACGGTGTGCTGAATAATGGGTGAGAGATGGATTTGAAAAAGAAAAAAAGGTCTTGGTTTTTGTTGCCAGTATTAAATTTTCCTAACTCGCTGACAGAGTAATATTTGCCTGTATGAGTGTTTCACTCTCCTTCCTTCACCCTCATCAGAGTCTCTGTTTTCCTGATGCAACACTTTTTTCTCTCTCATAGTTACTGCACCAAGTTTTCATGTGTGTCTGCTCTTGTGTACACAGTTTATCAGAGTGTAAGCCTTAACAGATTTGCATTCAAACACACACACAAACAAACACAAAGCTGAAAGTGTTTGAATGTTTCAACAGAAATCCAACGTAGATGTGGAGCCCAAAATGTCGCTGGCAGACAGGATGAAAATTCTCAAGGAGAAGGAGGAGCAGTGGAAATGCAAAGGCAAAGGAGCGGCCAACGACTCAAACCAGTTCACTGTGGCTGGACGCATGGCCAAGAAAGGTGAGACTATACTCTGGGCTTTAGTTGGCCTGAATAAGCTCATTGTTTTCCACTGACAACAATCCTAATAACTGCAGCCCTTATAACATTATACACAGAAATCCAACCCTCCCAACAGACGCAGACGACCTATATTTGATTACACAAAGCGTACTACTTTGAATAGGACGTTTCCAAGCCGTCGGGTTGAATGCACTCGTTGTAAAGTAGATACAAATATCTCTGTAGTCCAGACAGTCACAAAAAACCAAACATTTGAATTTAAAGACCAAAAAAGAAACAAACAAATAACCAATACTGAAACGTTTTATTTTTTTTGCAAGGTCTCGTGTCAGGAGTAGAAGAGTCACCCATTCGAGCTCTGAAGAAGGCTAATGCAACACCCGTCAAACCTCTTGAAGGTCTGTAAATCTTTCTAATACCTCACTGAAAGGTCTTTTAAAAGTATATTCATGATTAAATATGGCTCAAACTGCCACTTAATTACAGATGAAAAAGATAGTTGGAAAATCCACTGAAAAGTAAATGAGTTTTTCTCTGCTGTACAGAAATCTCCACTCGATCTGATGTCAAGGTGGAAGGAGATAAACGGCTCGACAAGCTGGAGTCCTTCCTAGACAAGCTCCACAATAAAGGTACACTTTCTCTGCTTCTGATTATTGTACACAGTATTGAATTTGATGATGTATTGCACAATCGTATAGTACACGATTATACCGAGTTGGTAAAAATGTGTCATTCCAAAGTTAAAATCTAGAGCTGTAGTTAAACCCACTGAAATAAAGCTGAAAGTCTGCATTTCAATCATATCTTGAATGTTTGATTTAAAATCCACTGCTGATCGTTTGCTGAGGCAAAACTACAAAAATTGTGTCTTTGCCAAAAAACAAACAAACCTGATTTTGACCACTTCAACATACAGGAACATATTTTTAAGCATTTAAGAATCACGCAGAGCAACTGCCAACACAAATGTTTGGGCCACCATGTGGATTAGTGGAAACGATGAGATTGGCAGAACATTTGTTTTTCAGATTAAATTAAGATTTTGGAGCTTTTTTTTACTTTAAGGAATTTAAACAAAAAAAAAAAAAAGCAAAAATAAATGAATGCACAAGTAAAATTGCAGAATTGTTATTTTTCCTTCTATTCATCTATTTTTTTGCCCTGTTTATTATTTTAAGTAAATTTTTATCCCTGTGCAGTTTAGTAAGCTCTTCTCTGTTTCATCCTATTAATATAATACACACTAATTTAATAACATTAAAAAAAGTTGACTTTCAATTAGTGTAAGCATTTGAGCTATAGACATCACAGGACATCCATCACCACATGTGACCTTTGACCTGTAAAATGCCAGAAATGTTATGCACAAAAAGTCTTTGTAGCACTTCCTTTTCCATCTTTTCTTCTTGCCGATGTTATGGCTTGTGGGCGCAGGTGTGAGCAAAAGCAAGACATCCACCATCGAGGTGACAGCAGAGATGGAGAAAGAAGTGATGAAGCTGGACGACGAAGAGACGTTCGGCAACTTCTACAGATCCGTCTCGCCCTCAGCAATCCAGGACACCGGCGTGGTGGTGACTGAGGAAGACCTAAGCCAGATCCCGACTGAGTCGCCAAAGTAAGTTTGTAATAAACATAAATGGGTTTTTTGTCCTTTGTTTTTTAGTATTATAATATTTTTAAGTCTTAAACTTTGTCATCAGGCTCACTTCAGCAGTAGCAGAGCACAAGCGAGCGGTGCGACCAGCCAGAAGGAACCAAGGCTCCAGGAACCCTCTGCGAGCTTTAGCTGCCCGCAATGACATCAGGCAGGTCTACACCGAGCAGAGGCTTAACGTAGCCACCGTGGAGACCAAGAGGATCCAAGTGGAGAGGAGTAAGTGCTCAAACAGTATATTCTCACCCAAGATAGCCAGAAAGTCTTGGATAGCTTTAAAGGAGCACAAAAAGGGTTATTTCTAAAAAAGAAAAAAATCACATTAAAGTCAGTGAATTATTTTATACAGGAAATATGTCTGGAGAGTGAATTTCTTGTTTGTGTCGTGAATCAGCCGTAACGTAAACACACTGTATGTAAGAAGAAAATATGAAAATGATGTTCAGGTAAAGCTGTGGGGCTGTTGCCAGCCGGTTATTGTATCATATTAGTGTGATGTTTGCTTGAACAAGTATTCTACTCTGCTGACTGACCACAGTGACGTCTTCACAGTTTACAAAAGAGGAAGTGAGCACCACAGCTACGTGTGCTGTGTGCTAGTATAGCTCACATGAAAGAAATAATTAAAGTGTGTCTCGTCTCTTTGTTTATGAAGAATTAGAAAAAGGAACAGAAAATCATCAAAACCTCAAAACAGTTTAATATTTCAAGAGCTGATGTGTAACTGAGTCCCTGTTCTTGTTTTCTCACCTGTCCAGTGGCAAAACACTCGAACCTGGCTGACGTTGCCTTGGCCGGTCTGGCCAGCAAGGAAAACTTTCGCAAGGTGAACCTGCGAAGTGTGAAGTCCACTGATGTTGTGACCAATAACAGTGCAGTTCCTTTCAATAAGCTCATGCTTATCCGCATCAAAGGTGAGGAAACACGAGGGGATTAACTCTTTCTATGATTACGTGTTGAATATTGAAGCGATCAAAGGTTCAGTAAAATGTTTCTTGTTTCATTTCTTAAAAATATTTGGTAAATCAACTTCTTTTTTTCCACAGTTTAAATCCCTTTAATGTTTCAAATAAGTAAAAGGTCTTTTTTTGTTACTTTGTGAAGGCCGGAGGCACGTCCAGGTTCGGTTGGTGGAGCCCACAGCTCAGTCTCTAAACAGTGGTGACTGCTTTCTTCTGATAACACCAAAGCACTGCTACATGTGGAGTGGAGAGTTCGCCAATGTCATTGAGAAAGCAAAGGTAGTGAACCTCACACACTCAATCAGCACCCTAATGACCACATTTGAAAAAACAAAGAGATTCAGAGCAGATAATGTTGTGCATTGACGGGCTGTTTCCATCATGAACTGCAGGATCAAGTTTGATGTTTGATATATTCAGAGTTGAAACAAACGGATTATAAAAGGCTTTAACTATACCTACCAAAGGGACACTGTCCCGTGGGAGGTGATCTCTGCTGCTCTCGTGTTTATTGCATTGTGTAATGTATGAAAGCTTGTTTCTGCCACTGAAATCAAAAAAGCTTGTCAGACGTTCATGTTATGTGAACTTTTTCAGTTATTATATGTCAGTATCTTCACGTGAAAAATGAGTTTAACAAATTTGTCTCTGAAGATCCTGAGGTCTCAACCAAAAATCTTAAAATCCATGAAACCAAAATAAGGTCTCTGACATAAAGACGTCTTTACACTGTTTGATCTGTGACTCAAACAATCATCACACCAAAGAGATGCAACAGAGAACCACTTTGGTTTTAGGAGTTCAACCTAAAACATGTTTGTTTCCAAATGTAAAATATTGAACATAAAAACATAAAATATATAAACAGGGATACGTTGAACCCTCAAACATATACAGGTAAGTAGACAATGGTGTCAGTGTTTATATCAGCTGAATTTCATCAGTAGATCAAAGGCTGTGCCTGAGCTGGAGAGCTGACACTACAGGGTGACGGATTCTTGTGGTTAGAGAATTGCTGAATTAATAAGACACCGGCTGAGACAGGTTCAGATGATTCCTCCACCTCTATTTCATCATTTCTTTTCTCACTACTGGGGATACTTGATTTGGTTGGGTGAGGGCCCTGTCTGAGTAGGGCCTGCAGAATGTGGGACAGCCACAAGTGTTGCCTGTGCTATTCTCACACAAGTTAGCATAGTGTAGCTGCTTTGTGTTCTCATTTTCACAAAGTCCGATCACTACAGATGGATTAAATGAGCTAATATGTGTCTGCTCTTACACATTTAGAAAAAAATGTGACTGCTGTGTATTTGCTGTAACGTGTGCTTTGTGTGGACAGACGTCGGAGATGGCGGCGTTCGTTCAGGCTAAGAGGGACCTCGGCTGTAAGGCCCCTCAGGTGACGGTGCTGGAGGAGGGCATCAACACTGAGAGCAGATGGGCCAAAGAGTTCTGGACCCTGCTGGGTGGAAAGACCAAATACAGAGGTACGTGCACACATTTTCATAAGTAAACACCAACACAGTCTCTGACATCTGTATCTCTAATAATACTGACTAGTACCAGTAGATATTCTGTCAAACTCTCCTTAGAGCACTTCTCTTATCCTCTTGAAGGATTATCTGTCTAACCACTGAGCCCCCACTCCACCACACACATGTGCTTACCCTGTTTTTGATTGTAGGGGCGGGAGAGCCAGAGGAGGATGAGCTGTACGAGAGTGGCGTGGTGGACTCTAATGGCGTGTACAGACTCCAGGGAGACAAGCTGGTGCCTCACGAAGACGCCTGGGCCTCTATCCCAAGTGTGTCCTTGCTCGACTCTAAAGAGGTGATGTCACTCATATGTCTGGGAAGTTCTGATAAGTGGAATAGAAACTCAGTCCATTTCATTCTCCTACAAGCCTTAAGTCTTTAAAAGCTTACAGGAAGCTGAAGATCTTTAGGACACGTCCATAAAAGTCAAGACAGAGATTTCAGTAAACACTTAACCAACGTCTCTCTCTCCTCCTTCCTCTTGCTGCTGTTGTCTCACACCAGGTGTTGGTGTTTGATTTTGGCAGCGAAGTGTACGTGTGGCACGGGAAAGATGTGCCCTTGAGCGACAGAAAAGTGGCCGTCAAACTAGGCAAACAGCTCTACAGCGGCAGCTACGATTACAGCCACTGCAGAGTCAACCCGCTGGATGCTTCCTGCACAGACCAGAACACGCCTCAGTGAGTGTGACATGTTAATCCTGTATTCTGTCCTCTGTGGGGTGCTTTTTAAATGCATGATGTGGTCATCTCACATTTAAAGCAGCTATAAATGGTTTAAGAAGTTTGGAGCTTCAGCAGCACACGTAGTTTAAAGAACAGCTTTATTGTTTGGTTAAGTAATAAAGCTGTTCTTTAAACTGCATGCGCAGCTGGAGCTTCAACCTCTTCAGACTCTTGTTCTTCTCTATGCACTTTGGAAGTAGGTGAAGTTGTGCCAGAAACCTCTATTGTCTGTTCAAGCGGAGACCTATGTTAGATTTTTAGTTATATTGCAGCCCCTAGTGGTCTCACTGTGCATGTACAGCCACACAGAGAAGACACTAAAAATACTAAAGGTAACTTTCATGTGTGTGACATGTAGGAAAGGGGAAGGTCGTCCGAGCTGGGCTCTGTTTGGTCGTTTGTCAGAGCACAATGAGACGTCCCTGTTCAGAGAGAAGTTCCTGGACTGGGCTGAGAGGAAGAAAGAGGAAGCGGCTCAAGCTGAGGAAGTTAAGGTAGAGGAGATTTGTTTTGTTTGTTTGGGTTTGTTTTTTTTTTTTTTTTTTTAAAGTAACAAATTTAAAGCTAATTAAAAGTGTCCTGGTTTGCTCAGAGCCCAGTCCACTCCACTGTGCGCGCCCCACTTGACTTGGAGCTCCACCCATGTGACGCTAAAGATCTGCTGAACAATGAGCCGGAGCCGGTGAAGACCATTCTGGAGGGCATCAATGTCCAGCGGGGTCACGGCCTGGTGAGGACGGAGGATGGGAGGCAGGCAGAGTTAGCAACCGTGGCCGTAGAGGCGTGGCACATAAGAGAGCACGGAGAGGAGGAAGTGCCTGAGGAAAGCCTGGGCCAGCTGCACGAGGGCGACGCCTACATCATCCGCTGGAAGTACTCTGTCACCACGCTCGGTGAGTCACATTTTGGCACAGCCTCAGAATAAATAGTGGAAGAAGATGCGAGCAAAAATAATAATAATAAATTTGTGTGGCTTCACATGCTTACCATGTTGGCACACATTCATCAGAACAGCATGTGAAGAAAAGCTGACTGTTATGTCACTGAAAGCCTGAACCGAATAAGCAGAAGGTTTTCTGTGCTCTGTTCTTCCAGTGGGGAAGCGGCAGAAACCTGGGGAGCTGAGCGCTGGAGGTCCTGGGAGAGAGAGGGCTGCGTATTTTTTCTGGCAGGGCCGCCACTCCAGTGCCAGTGAGAAAGGAACCTCCGCTCTCATGACGGTGGAGCTCGGAAGCCACAGGGGGTCACAGGTGAGTCACAGATGCACCAAAAATAACCACAATAAGTGTTAGAATCACAATCCCTGCTTGTTGAAAGTAAATTTAGATCCAGCTTTGTTCACCTTTTTCTTTGCGGGTGGCTCTCCAGGTGTTGGTGACTCAGGGAAAAGAACCTCCTTGCTTCCTGCAGCTCTTCCAGGGAGGTCTGATCATCCATAAGGGCAGCAGAGAGAACAACACCAACAACACAGGTAACCAAAAAAATGTCATGTTGAAACTTTGACTTGTTGTAAAAGATTAAAGCTTCACAATACTTCATAAACCGAATGAATTATTTAGGTGGTTCTGGTAGAAAACATGAAAGCATGCCACGTCCATTTCACCTCTGCAGAAGCCTGGAGGTTGTTTTGTGTCCGTGGTGAGGCAGAGTCAGAGGCCTTGCTGGTGGAGGTGGACTGCCAGCATAGCAGTCTGCGCTCTCGTGGCAGCCTGGTGTTGCTTAATGCTGAGAAAGGCCAGCTCTACTTGTGGCACGGCTGCAAAGCTCATGCAAGCGCCAAGCAGGTGGCCAAAAGAGCAGTGGACAAACTAACCCAGAGGTAAGGCACAGGATGTGTAAATGTATGAATGGATGTTTGGCTGCGGCTGCGGATCAACACGTGTCTGTGTCTTCAAGGCATCCGTCAGAGTTAGGCCTGAGCCTCAGCAGCAGCGTGAGAGTGGAGGAGGTGGAGGAAGGATCTGAACCTGCGGAGTTTGTGAAGGCTCTGGGTCTGAAAGACAAGAAGGCCTACGACTGTATGCTGGATGGTACGGCCCAACATGCGCTGCTTAGCAACTATCCAGGTGTTTAGCAGAATGTAGATATGTAGATAGAGAGATAATGTGTGTGTGTGTGTGTGTGTGTGTGTGTGTGTGTGTGTGTGTGTGTGTGTGTGTGTGTGTGTGTGTGTGTGTGTGTTGCAGATCCAGGAAAGTACAACCACACACCGCGGCTCTTCAGCTTAAGTGCGAGCTCCGGGGTGTTTGAAGGGGAGGAGGTGCTGTATCCCGCCAGGGTAGCAGAAGGAGTCATGGCGATGCCTTTCCTGCAGGAGAACCTCTACGCAGCACAACAACCAGGTAACACAAGCTGCGAGCAATGTCGCATTTCAGTTATTTCTACATTTCAGTTCTTAAAGAAAGTTTAAAGTTAGCGAAGCAAGTTCAGGCTTATCTTCAGCAAACATCTACAGATATGAAGAAAGATGGAATCAAGAGGAACGCCTGCTTATGCCACATGCATCACAAATATTTTGCAACAGTTCAAACGCAACACAAAAGTTCAATGTAATCATGTTATGGCTTGCTATCTTATCACATCACTATTTCTTCTTCAGCCTTGTTTCTGCTCGACAACCGTATGGAGGTGTATCTGTGGCAGGGCTGGCAGCCTGAAGACACACAGTGCACCGGATCTGCGAAAATGCGCTGGGACAGCGAGAGGAAGTGCGCCATGGAAACTGTGCTGCAGTACTGCAAAGGTCAGAGGTCACACACAAGCATTTTGAACATTTTATTTAAAGTTTTGCAATATTCTTCACAAATACTTCATCATCATTTTTAAATATAAGAAAAGAAGAGAAATCAAAGAGAGAGGCCATAAAAATCTTCAGATCACAGATTTCACTTTAACAGTCGAGTCATGCAGGAATGATTTTCGTAGTAACGTGTTTGTCTGAGTAATGTTGTTCTTATGTAAAGTCTCTAATATTCTGTACTTAAATGTCTGGTCTCTTTTTTGGCTTATGTTTTCCTTCTGTTTTTCAATACAACATTGACCTACAGAGAAGAATCCTCGGCGCCCCCCTCTGGCCTATTTGATCCTAGCAGGCTGTGAACCCCTGACCTTCACCAACATCTTCCCATACTGGGAGAAGGACCCCAATATCGCTTCAAAGGTGGGTGATGGCTTGTCTTTTACTTCAGTCTGTCTTATGAAGTGTTGGTGTCAGGGAGCTGTCACAGCTTGAACTGGAGATTATTTTGTCCTAAGCATCGCAGCAAGAGTGCAGTGCTGTTTTCTATCCTTTTATTCAGGTGTTATGTTTGATTAAATGTGTTGCAAAAAGACAGAGTTTGAGCTTAAATGTGGAAAAAAATAGAAAGTAGAGTATTTCTGCCTCTGTGTTCGCAGGCTGGGCTCTCCAAAAAAGTGATCTTGGTGAAAGAGGCCCTGTCCAAGCTCAGTAAGCAGCAGTACTCCATCGAGGAGCTGACCAGGAAACCGCTGCCAGAGGGAGTGGACCCTCTGCGTCTGGAGGATTACCTCTCAGACCAGGACTTCAAGGTAGAACTCGCTCCGTGGCCATTAGAATTATTTGTTACATTTAAATTCAGTAAATAAAGAAAAATGTTATAAATGCCGACATTTATTTTTCCGCTCACTTTTAATGTTTTATAGAAACTTCTTGAGATGAGTCGCGTTGAGTTCAACGCTCTGCCAAACTGGAAGCAAAAGAATCTGAAGAAAAGCAAGGGTCTGTTTTAAAACCGCATCGTTTTCTTCACGCATCTGTTGGGTCTTTTTTATTTTTAACGTGTTTTATTAAAAACAAACAGGCCTCATTTTGTAGAAAGACTTAGGAAAAGCAAATGTACAATTTTGTTCAAATGTTGATCTATTTTTAAAAAACAGTGCCATTTTCCCCCTTTATCAGTGAAATATTCTAGCCTATGTGCAATTGCTAACCTTTTTTTTTTTTAACCCTTGTATGGTGTTCGGGTCTGTGAGACCCGTGTTCAGTTTTTTTCAAAAGAAAAATTAAACAATTAATTATTTTTTTCACGTGTAAATGTGTTGTGTCTTTCCACTCACTCCACTTGATTATAACTGATTTATTTATAACATTTTATATAAAAGAAAAACGAGAAGCACATTAATTCATAAATGTGATCTAACAAAGGTAAAGGGAAAAAATTAACCATGTTTGCTGTTCATATGTCTTGTAATTGGGATGAAGTAAACATCTGTTGAGTAATTTAACATAAAATTGTTTGATAGTGTTAATTTGGAAAGCCAAAACTCTAGCGGGTCCACCAGACCCATGAACACTGGCTGAGTAACAAAAATACGAACACCACACAAGGGTTAATAGAAATGTTTTGTTTTACATTTATCCTCATATTATAAATATGTAATATACCATAAATGTTTTTTATCAGTTTTATTTCTCATTTAAAACTGTGTTTGTTTATGAAAAAATGCCTGTGGTCTTTATACTTTGGGAATTTTATTTACTCCTTTTCTTTCTTTCTTTTTTTTTTTTTTTTTTGAAATGCGTCATGGAAAAGCCACCTCTGTGTTAAGAAAAACAATTGCACAGCAGAAATATGACATATCGACATATTTTGAGAACAGAGGAAGAAAAATTGAAGGTCTGTGCACAATTCCTGTAATCTATGATTCTCTGCTGCTCTTTAACCAGAGTGTTGATACAGACGTCTGATTCACACACAGAAAAATATTCAGTTTTTAGCATTTTTAAATTTGTGCAGACGCATGAGCAACAAAGCAATCTGCAAAACTCTCCCCCCAAAAATATCCTCGTTGATCATTAATATCGATTAGTTTGTTCTTATAATTAACTGCCCCTCTGGTTATCTGGGACCAAATCTAAGCTTTGTCTCATTTATGTTTTTCTGTGTATGTGTGATTTTTTTTTTTTTTTGTGAGCAAGGGTGCAACTTTTAAAAGTATTAGGTGTGTGTTGTGAAGAGAGACTGAGAGAAACTGTGCTGCATAACTGCCTTTAATGCAAACGTACTCCCTGTAATGATATGATGGTATATACAGCATGCTGGTAGTAAAGCTGCCTGTCACGTCTGAACTCTCTGCATGGTGTTCACAATCATGCATTCATTATGTTGCAATATGCATCTTTTTTGTGATTAAATAAGATCTGTATGATTTGTTTGGGGCCAGCTTTTATTTTTTTTTAGCACATAAAATAAAAGTTTGGTGGTTTGGAAATGAGATGCTCAGTATTCCCTTTTCAAATAAAATGTATTAAAAAAAATTATGTATTCTGATGTAATTATTCAGAGAGTATTGGGAATAATTTCATCATCACTCTCATTGTTAGCCTCATAAACAAAAGTAGATAGAGAGATAGATATAGAGGGGAAACTGCACAATCCAGTGATAATACGATGAGACGCTTCGAGCAGAGGCTCCAGCCGTCCATTCCAACACAAACACAAAGTATCACTCATAATTCAACAATAAAATAGCTTCATGTTGTGGCCATCACATAGTGATTCAGGATCTGAAAGTGAACAGATTTAACGTACATCATGCTTTGACAGGTTTATCATTTTCATTTCACACGTAAAACAGATTCATTCCAACCAGCTCTCATTCCCAACGTGTAAAATATCGACTTGTCACAATCGTCTGTATTTTACGCGTCAGGATGAGAACGTGTCGTAGGTAAACCTATTCATCTGCTAGTCAGGAAATCACATGGCAGCTACTCGGTGCTTCTAGGTATGTAGATGTGATGTGGTCAGGATGATCTGTTGACTTTAAAATGTTGGAAGCCAGAGGGGCTCCTCTGAGTATTTCAGAAACTGCTGATCTACTGATCACATAATCTCTGTAGTTTACAGAGAATGGTCCGAGAAAGAGAAAATATCCAGTGAGTGGCAGTTCTCTGGGCAAAAATGGGTTCCAATGAGGGCAACAGTAACTAACCAGTTGTTACAACCAAGGTGTGCAGAAAAGCATCTCTGAAGCCTTAACGTGTCAAACCATGAAGCAGATGAGCTGCAGCAGCAGAAGACCAGACTGTCAGCTAAGAACAGGAAAGTAAGACTAAACACTCAAGGTCAGCACATTTGGACAACATATGGCTGGGAAAACTTTGCCTGGTGTGATGAGTCTCAATTTCTGCTGCAACATTTGGATTGTAGGGTCAGAATGGACCCATCCTGCCATATAGCCAGGCTGGTGGTGGTGGTGTAATGATATTGGGAATATGTTCTTGGCACTTTTTGGGGGTATTGTTGCTGACCATTTCCATCTCTGACCAAAATATATCCAGTATCTGATGGCTGCCTACAGCAGGATAACTCACCATCTTACAAAGCTTATATAATCTCAGACTGTTTTCTTGAACATGACCATGAGTTCACTGTACTCAGATGGCCTCCACAGTCACCAAATCTCAATCTAATAGAGCACCTTTGGGATGTCGTGGAAGAGAAGTATGAGGTGCCGTAAGGGACATTATTACTGAAACGCTCTCACACACACTACTGAAACTTTAGCTCTCACACACACTACTGAAACTTTAGCTCTCACACACACTACTGAAACGCTCTCACACACACTACTGAAATTTTAGCTCTCACACACACTACTGAAACGCTCTCACACACACTACTGAAATTTTAGCTCTCACACACACTACTGAAATTTTAGCTCTCACACACACAACTGAAACGCTCTCACACACACTACTGAAACTTTAGCTCTCACACACACAACTGAAACGCTCTCACACACACTACTGAAACGCTCTCACACACACTACTGAAACGCTCTCACACACACTACTGAAATTTTAGCTCTCACACACACAACTGAAACGCTCTCACACACACTACTGAAACGCTCTCACACACACAACTGAAACGCTCTCACACACACTACTGAAATTTTAGCTCTCACACACACAACTGAAACGCTCTCACACACACTACTGAAATTTTAGCTCTCACACACACAACTGAAACGCTCTCACACACACTACTGAAACGCTCTCACACACACTACTGAAACGCTCTCACACACACTACTGAAACGCTCTCACACACACTACTGAAACGCTCTCACACACACACAACTGAAACGCTCTCACACACACTACTGAAACGCTCTCACACACACTACTGAAATTTTAGCTCTCACACACACTACTGAAATTTTAGCTCTCACACACACTACTGAAATTTTAGCTCTCACACACACAACTGAAACGCTCTCACACACACTACTGAAACGCTCTCACACACACAACTGAAACACTCTCACACACACAACTGAAACGCTCTCACACACACTACTGAAACGCTCTCACACACACTACTGAAACGCTCTCACACACACTACTGAAACGCTCTCACACACACTACTGAAATTTTAGCTCTCACACACACAACTGAAACGCTCTCACACACACTACTGAAACGCTCTCACACACACTACTGAAATTTTAGCTCTCACACACACTACTGAAACGCTCTCACACACACTACTGAAATTTTAGCTCTCACACACACAACTGAAACGCTCTCACACACACTACTGAAACGCTCTCACACACACTACTGAAACGCTCTCACACACACAACTGAAACGCTCTCACACACACTACTGAAATTTTAGCTCTCACACACACTACTGAAACGCTCTCACACACACTACTGAAACGCTCTCACACACACTACTGAAATTTTAGCTCTCACACACACAACTGAAACGCTCTCACACACACAACTGAAACGCTCTCACACACACTACTGAAACGCTCTCACACACACTACTGAAACGCTCTCACACACACAACTGAAACGCTCTCACAAACACTACTGAAATTTTAGCTCTTACACACACTACTGAAACGCTCTCACACACACTACTGAAACGCTCTCACACACACTACTGAAATGCTCTCACACACACTACTGAAACGCTCTCACACACACTACTGAAATTTTAGCTCTCACACACACTACTGAAACGCTCTCACACACACTACTGAAATTTTAGCTCTCACACACACTACTGAAACGCATTTCCGCTGAACAGGAAGTTGTTTCCTGACAAGGAAACTGATGGAAAAAGTGGTATATTTCAAAACACTACAAGGATTTCTACTCAGCAACCTGCTAGTACAGCAGTCCCCAACCTTTTTTGCGCCACGTAAACGATATAAAAATAAAAAAACCATAAATACCATGAAAACCATAAATAGAAATGTGTTCGAATTTTTGTGGAGGAATAAAACCCATTACATAGAAAGATCTCAGCTTGTGAAGGGATACAGTAAAGGTGGTATCAAAACTCCAGAATTGGAATTTATGGTTGGCACCCTTAGAATTAAATGGTTAAAATCTTGTCTGTCACAGCCAGACTCTACTTAGCTCCACATCCCATGATTCTTGTTTAATAAAATAGTATACAGGATTAGACTTTATTTTTAAATGTGATTTTGCGGCAAATAAAATCCCCATAAAGATATCAAACTTTCCAAAACAGACGTTGCATTTTTGGGAAAATGAGATGTACCCACAACTTCTCCCCATAATTCAACCTTATGGAATAATAGGGTAATAACACTTAATCAAAAATCTATTTTCAAGAGTGACTGGTTTGAACAAAAATATTATATTCATAACAGATTTGTTGGATGATAAAGGTGTCATTCTAAGTTACACAGACTTTTCAGAAAAATATTGTCTAAACTGTTCTCAAAGAGAATATAACACATTTTGTGAACTGGTCCCACTGCCTCTGCTTCATTTGATTAAAATTTTTATGATATACAATAATTTCTCATCAGTGCTCCCAAATTTATTGCTAGGGCAATGTCAGCTGTTTGATAAAAATGCAATAAGAAATTTGTTAGTAGTTTCTTCAAAGACAAAATATTTCATAGTTACAACAGAATGGTTACATGGCATGGTTCTAGTTTAGTTATTTCATATACACTGGATAAAGCATACTAAAAATTTATGAAATAGCCTATTCTACCTAAAGTTAAAGAAACACACTTTAAACAAAACTAATACTGTGGCAGAATTTCTAAAAAAAGAGATTTGGCTTTGAGGTGGATCAGTGTTCTTTTTGTACTGATGAAAATGAAACCCTAGAACATCTTTTTTTTTTTTCTATGCCCTATCACACAATGTATTTGGTGCAACTTAAAAAATTGGATTTCCCTAAATATTAATGATGTGCCACTGTTTGAATTACATCATAATTTTTTTTATATGGATCATCTAGCATTGGATGTCTCAGACATTATTAACATCATCATACTTTTGAGTAAATATCATATCCATTGTGCTAAATGGAGGAACGCTAAGCCTTCTCTCCCTGGTTTTATTGATGATTTTAAGATATTTTTCTTTGCTAAAAAAGACAAAAAGCACATATGCCAAAAAAATAACCAGGATAATGCACGTCTCCCGCTATTCTAAATTTTGACTTATGCTGAGGCTAATATATTGTTAAGTAATGCAGCTGTCTCACTAAGGTCCAGAATCGATTTGTTCCACGATTCGATTCAATTCAATTCGATTTGATTATGGGGAATTTTGACAGTCAGAAATATTATAATTCAGATCAGTACATTTACATATTTTTGTATTTAAAAAAAGGAAGCTGACACACGCAAGACTTTATCAAAGGTGTGAGCATCACAGCAGATGCCTTTGTGTCAAAGTAGCTGAAGATAAAACACATAAAAACATGAAGGTGGTTTTCCTGGCCTGGGATTTTATAAAAAATATTCTGCAGTACATCAAAAACGAAAGAAAACCATTAATCAACATATGAACGTTACCTCTGACGTTACAGCGGTTTTATTAGAGACACGGCTAACGTTTTGCATTTTGCATAATTTTAAAAAGTTTAAATTTATTCAGTATTGAATGGCAGAAATTAGGTTTTCTTTTCGGAAGTATGTAAAATGAAAAAAAAAAAAAAAAACCAGCGGCCGACTGCGCTGTAAACAACAGTAGACTTGTGCATAACAAGCAAGCGAATAATGCAGAAAACAGATTTTTAGACGAGAAACTGTTCTTGAAGTACAGAGAGAGAGAAAGAGAGAGAGAGAGGGCTGTGCATGACGTGCGATTTTATCGTGGTGGAAGCAAAACAGTGAAGGAATTCATGACGATGTTTATGTGAAGCGCAGTTTGGATCTTCTTTTGCTGCTGGTTCAGTCAATATTGTTTGGAGAGAGATCAAACTAACAGCTTTAGAATCGGCGCAAAAACGGCGTGAAAACAAAGCGCGGACCTGCCGACAGATCAGAGTCAGCGAGCTGTCGGCTTTCAGCCCCGACCGTGTCCGTGCTGTCGGGTGAGAAAGGCGACATCTCACTGATTCTGATCCGCGGGTCCGCGCTGTGTGTTTACGTCTTTGTGCAGAAGCCGTGTACCTGCTCTCATTTACTGTCTTAGCTGTTTGGTGGTTGTTGAAATTTTGTGAGGTTTCACCAGAGATTCTGGCATTTCGGGCAAAATAAATTTATATTAAAAAATCGATTCAGGATTTTAATGAATCGATTTCACGTTATCCAAGCCAGAATCGATTTTAATCAATAAATCGATTATAAAAACCCACCCCTAACTAACAGGTTGCTGAGTAGACATCTGTGTAGTGGTTTGTTTGAAATCTAACACTTTTTCCTTCAGTTTCCTTGTCAAGAATTAACTTCCTGTTCAACTGAAACGCCTTCCTGTTCAACTGAAACACCTTCCTGTTCACTGAAATGACTTGGTTTTTCAGTAGTGTGTGTGAGAGCGTTTCAGTTGTGTGTGTGAGAGCGTTTCAGTAGTGTGTGTGAGAGCTAAAATTTCAGTAGTGTGTATGAGAGCGTTTCAGTAGTGTGTGTGAGAGCATTTCAGTTGTGTGTGTGAGAGCGTTTCAGTAGTGTGTGTGAGAGCGTTTCAGTTGTGTGTGTGAGAGCTAAAATTTCAGTAGTGTGTGTGAGAGCGTTTCAGTAGTGTGTGTGAGAGCTAAAATTTCAGTAGTGTGTGTGAGAGCGTTTCAGTTGTGTGTGTGAGAGCTAAAATTTCAGTAGTGTGTGTGAGAGCGTTTCAGTAGTGTGTGTGAGAGCGTTTCAGTAGTGTGTGTGAGAGCTAAAATTTCAGTAGTGTGTGTGAGAGCGTTTCAGTAGTGTGTGTGAGAGCGTTTCAGTTGTGTGTGTGAGAGCTAAAATTTCAGTAGTGTGTGTGAGAGCGTTTCAGTAGTGTGTGTGAGAGCGTTTCAGTAGTGTGTGTGAGAGCGTTTCAGTAGTGTGTGTGAGAGCTAAAATTTCAGTAGTGTGTGTGAGAGCGTTTCAGTTGTGTGTGTGAGAGCTAAAATTTCAGTAGTGTGTGTGAGAGCGTTTCAGTAGTGTGTGTGAGAGTGTTTCAGTAGTGTGTGTGAGAGCTAAAATTTCAGTAGTGTGTGTGAGAGCGTTTCAGTAGTGTGTGTGAGAACGTTTCAGTAGTGTGTGTGAGAACGTTTCAGTAGTGTGTGTGAGAACGTTTCAGTAGTGTGTGTGAGAGCGTTTCAGTAGTGTGTGTGAGAGCTAAAATTTCAGTAGTGTGTGTGAGAGCGTTTCAGTAGTGTGTGTGAGAACGTTTCAGTAGTGTGTGTGAGAGCTAAAATTTCAGTAGTGTGTGTGAGAGCGTTTCAGTAGTGTGTGTGAGAGCTAAAATTTCAGTAGTGTGTGTGAGAGCGTTTCAGTAGTGTGTGTGAGAGCTAAAATTTCAGTAGTGTGTGTGAGAGCTAAAATTTCAGTAGTGTGTGTGAGAGCTAAAATTTCAGTAGTGTGTGTGAGAGCGTTTCAGTAGTGTGTGTGAGAGCGTTTCAGTAGTGTGTGTGAGAGCGTTTCAGTAGTGTGTGTGAGAACGTTTCAGTAGTGTGTGTGAGAGCTAAAATTTCAGTAGTGTGTGTGAGAGCGTTTCAGTAGTGTGTGTGAGAACGTTTCAGTAGTGTGTGTGAGAGCTAAAATTTCAGTAGTGTGTGTGAGAGCGTTTCAGTAGTGTGTGTGAGAGCGTTTCAGTAGTGTGTGTGAGAGCTAAAATTTCAGTAGTGTGTGTGAGAGCGTTTCAGTAGTGTGTGTGAGAGCTAAAATTTCAGTAGTGTGTGTGAGAGCGTTTCAGTAGTGTGTGTGAGAGCGTTTCAGTTGTGTGTGTGAGAGCTAAAATTTCAGTAGTGTGTGTGAGAGCTAAAATTTCAGTAGTGTGTGTGAGAACGTTTCAGTAGTGTGTGTGAGAACGTTTCAGTAGTGTGTGTGAGAGCGTTTCAGTAGTGTGTGTGAGAGCGTTTCAGTAGTGTGTGTGAGAGCTAAAATTTCAGTAGTGTGTGTGAGAGCGTTTCAGTAGTGTGTGTGAGAGCGTTTCAGTTGTGTGTGTGAGAGCTAAAATTTCAGTAGTGTGTGTGAGAGCGTTTCAGTAGTGTGTGTGAGAGCGTTTCAGTAATAATGTCCCTTACGGCACCTCATAGAGAAGAGTGAGGTCATGGATGTGCAGTCAACAAATTTGCAGCAACTGTGTGATGCTATCATGTCAATATGTTAGTCATTAAACAAAACACTATTAAACAAAAATGTTAATTTAATAGATTCTTATTTTTAAAACCACTATACTGATGTCCAGAGACCTGTCTGTTCTGACACGCCTTTGCAATCTGCAGTTTTTAGAAGTGACCAGAAGAGGGTGCTGTCTGTCTGGCCAACCTTCACTCCTGTTTAAACACTGTGTTTTCTCCCCCCTACAAATCTCTCCAGCCTTTTCGTTCATAAATATTTAAAAGCTGACGAGCAGAAAAAGAAACTTTAAAAACAAACTTGCCAGATGAAAGTTTCATTTGTAGGCGGATGTTCTGGAAATTTCTTCAACACCATGTCAACAGCAGTCATGAATATTTGTCATGCCTGCCTGCCTGACTCATGCATTGGAATAGCTGTTTTGGACAACACCTGCTCATTTAGGATGCAGTACATCTGTGCCTCACACTCTCAGGGTCACTGACAAGCAAAACAAACCCAGATAGATGTGCACCATATGGATTACACACTCACCACCTCATCGCTTATCTACATTCTCATTTCATATAGACGCCAACAAGAATGCGGCAGTAAAGCTTTCTCTACAACAGATTACAGAATGCTGTCATTGCTCCTCCAACAGCAGAGAGATGAGAGGCCGGTGGGTTTATTTATCATAAACTGTGGCTTGCATTAATCACCTGCATCGTTCTGCCTTCTGGCTCAGGTGCCACAGCAGCCCACGATGTGGCTGACATGCAGACAAACAAAGCCGATGCTAATACAAAGCAGATTAGCTTGACTAATGATGTCCTGGATGTTAGATGACGGAGCTGGGCCTCAGCTGGAAAAACATGAACTAAACTCAGTCTGAAGAAGAAATTAAGAATTAAGAAAATTTAAGAGTTCTTACTTTACACCCCGAGTTTGTACATATACAATGTGCAAGTGACTAGAAACAAATACTCCTCTGTCGACGTTTGTTGCCCATCCAGTTCATAAGGACACACCCAGCTAGGTTATGCAGGAAGATGCAGCTAGTACATGTTTAACTTAGCTTAGCTTATCTTAGCTCAAACACTTGTTTAAAGTGTTATAGCCTACCTCCAATTAAAGATATTGTAATTTTCCTACAAGCACTTGTAAGCTCACTGGTTAGCAATAAGTTCTAAACTAAACTTAAGCGCAGGAATGAAACATTCCCAGATTATATCTTGGGCCTGGATGAGGAACGCCCTGGAGTTTTAGCTAGTTGCCGTCAGCTGCTTCCAACCAAGAAACTGCTCTAATCTCAGTTTATAATTTTTTTTAAAATCTGATAAATGTCATATTTAACCAAATTACTGACAAACAGTTGAACTATGTTAAATAACTGGCTGTTGGACAGAGCCTTAAAATATATGCTTACTTTCATTGTTTTGTTGTTATATTTTTGTAAAGTAGCTTTGAATCAAAAATTCAAACCAATCCTACTTTAATTTTTTGTCTTAAAAAGTGGATAAATAAAAACAGTTGAGACTATGTGTAACACTACAATTTTACCAGTATTTTTTTTTTTTTTTACTTTTGCCACTGCCAGACTGGATTTTTTGTGTTATTTGTTGCATTTTTACCTCAGCCATTCAAATTGCTAACGCTATCCTTGTGATCAGTTCCCAAGTGAACGCAGAGCTCTGTGTTCCAATTGCAAGACTTACAAAGGATACAAAAATAGCCTCAGCGTATTTCTTTTCTCATTTTAGTTTGTTTACCTTTTATGCTGAAAGATGGGATGAAGTCATAATTGCTCTGCACGAGCTGAGAACATCAATATAACAGGCTATCAAAAGAAAAAACACTCCACCAAAAGTCTTCCCAGGAGACATTTTAGAAGAACTGATTGTGTGTGATGAGCCAATCAATCCTCATATGCTGTGGACTGTATGTTTACACTCTGGCTTTTTAGAGGCTTTCTTATACTATCATGCATATCATTTGAAGCATCAGATAGCAGCCCCTTATGGACAAGACAAGTGAGTTCTTCAGATTTTAATAACTCACAAAACAGTTCTATCTGGCTCATTTGAAAGGAGAAAAAAAAAGAAAGAAAGAAAAAAAAATCTTGTTTGTATGTGAGAAATCCAACGCTTTGAAAAATTCATTGTCACTCTGAGTGCAGCAGCCAATATCAAAGTGAAAGAAACCTGCAATAACCTTGGAAGTGCCTGTGTGTGTGTGTGTGTGTGTGTGTGTGTGTGTGTGTGTGTGTGTGTGTGTGTGTGTCGATGTGTGTGCGCACAACTGGTAGGAATAGAGGTGATAATGCTGCTAATCAATGTTGCTCCCTGGCTTCTCTCCCAGCAGTGCTCTGTCTTTGGATTTCTGCTACTGAGATGAAATTTAGTAACTTCTCTGAGACTGCTGGAGAGCTGCAGGATTAATGTACGGAGCTGTCTAATTCATTCTCCTCACAATATGCTTTGATCTATGAGGTATGACTCATATTAAAACACCTCGAACCATTTCAGATTAGTCTGAAAGTTTTTCAAGACATTGAATTTTATCTTACAGTGATTGTTATGCATCACATGTCTATTAAAGGGAATATTAACAAAAGAAATATGAATAAAAATCTGCTGTCTCTTTTCTAGTCAGTGTCATCAGAGTAGTTTCTTTTAGTTTCCATGAAACTGCAGAAAGGAGAATCAGAAGCCACTGATCCTGTGGAAACCTTCAGTTCCTCTGGAATCTCGGGTATAACCCAAACAGTTGGCGAAAAATGTGTTGTTGGTTCCTCAGTGGAATCACAAAGAGGGTGTCCTTGTGATTACAGTCACACTGATACAGAGACTAGTCTGCAACTGTCTGGCAACCACTTGGCAACCACTGGTCAGTAAAAAATTTGTATTCCCCCTGGCAACTATGTTGTACGGCCAGTTGCTGGCAGTCAGTACCACAAAACCAATTGCAAAATGGAATTTCTTTATGCACTGAAAAACTACAGGGTTTTTCGTCACTGCTTCGTTTTTGGTTTTTTGGGTTGTTGTTTTTTTCAGACTCGTACCCAGAGGTCAGACCAGGCATAACCAGGCTGCTGCATTTCAGCCTTGGGTAATACAGACACCAGCTCAACCAGTGAACTAAACTGGTGCCCTCATGGCCACCAGTTTGCATGGAAGATGGCGATTTGTCTGCAAACATCAAATACATGCCAAGCAATAGTAAAAATGTGAAATGCACCATGCAAATTGGAAATAAAGAACTTTTACTTTGAAGGTGAACTTTATTCGTTTCCTGTTTGCAGCACATTTTTTCAATCTTAAATGGTAAATGGCCTATATTTGTATAGCTCTTTTACTTAGTCCCTAAGGACCCCAAAGCGCTTTACACTACACAATCTTCAATGCAGCTCAGAGATTAAATGGCGAGCGTTCGCAGATAAGTTGGCTATTGGCAACCATGGAAATCTGCTAGTGACTAAAACAATCACAAGGAGGGTTTTTTGCACCTTGTGATAGCTAGCAGTGTGTTGCAATCACTTGCCAACCAGTTGAGGATTGCATATTTTTGCCAGAGTGTCACTGACCAGTCTGTAGGCCTGCTTAAATGTTGCTTTATAGCAATCATTTTTCCAGCAACTGCCATTACAGCAACCACTTGGGTACTGGCTGCAACTACTCAGTTTTCCCTCCTGATTGTTGATTGCTAGATGGTCACAGACCAGCTGTGTTATGAGACCTTATTTATATTATCATATACTGCCACCATAGTTGTCACACATGCAAAATAGCAGAGGAAGTTAACGTCACATAATAAGTGGTCACATGTCCACAAAATATCTAAAGATGCTCAGACGTACTTAAATGATGTGCAAGCATTACAGTGAAAAGCCAAGTTAATCCAAAAGAGTCAGTCTTCTTAAACTTGCTTGTAGCTACTGAATCATTTTGCATATGTTTGCCTGCAGAGTTGCTGCGTAGGTGTTTCATTTCTGTCATCTCCAAAAGTCTGCCTGTGTTGATCCGTGCAGTTGCTCATTATGGTGACATTACAACAGAGATAAGTGTGATACAGTTAGAGCTTCGCCTCACATATATACATACGGTATATTGTATCTTCTTTGCATTATAAAAATTTTCTCCATTTCTCTCGTTTTTTCTAAACATATTGCCAAGGCGAATAGATTTTTAAAAAGAAACTTCCAAACATTTCAGAGGAGCTCAGACAAATCCCTCCACGACTTTAGATTAAATTTTAGGCTTCTCCCAACCTCTCAAAAGTACAGAACTTTTGGCATTAGATTATCAAGCAGCTCAAACTTCACAAGGCTAATAGCATCCAGTCGTTTCCATCGTCAGGAGGAGGGCAAAGTAGAATTAAAGGAGAAGAAATCATGGCTGTCTTGCTTTGGATATGATGCATAAAGCTGCTCTGGTGGTCAGGGCTGGCCTAAATGGAATTCTCTTCTCTTTCCAGCAGATGGATTGAGCAGCAAGACGATGATAAAGAGGCCAGAGTGATGTATGAGAGAGAGAGGAAGATCTTTTCAATCAATCTGTCATCTGCAGTTCCTGTATCATCTGTGGGAAACGGCACTGATGTCATGGTCGATAGAGGCAGGCTTTTGTCGCTGGTAAATGTGTGTGTGTGTGTGTGCGCGTGCGTTTGGGTGTTTGCATTTAAATGGCATGCAGTACCTGCTATTTTCAGATGGGAATATGGGACTGAGAACGTATAGGGGGTTTTGTTTTGTTTTTATGGTGAAAGTTGGAGTTTGGGTCCCTGTGCTTACGTGTGTGTGTAAGTGTGTTCAGATGCATTGTGTTAAAGTTAAGTAGGCAAACTGTCACCATCTGCTGCCTGGAAATACCCGCTGACATTTTACATCACACAATATAAATGCTCACTTCAGCGGTTGGCTCAGTGGAAGCAGCTCTACTAATCCCAAACATGTGAGTGTGTGTGTGTGTGTGAGATGTGCAAGTTGTTGTTTTTTTGTCTTCTTTCTGTTTAAACGACTACGATTTGAATAAACCAAAGCAGCACTTTTAACATCTCTTTTTTAAACAGTTTTTAGATCCCGTTTTCAGCCAACGAGCTGACGTTAAAAAAACGAACTTTAATATAATGCTCTGAATTGAAAACAGTACAGGCACTTTTAAATGCTAAAATATTTCAGTTCTTTATTTTGTTTTTGTCCATCCTACACACATTTCAGGCAGAAATCAAACATCTGGTGCTCTTGTTTCTGATTTGGTGCGTCAGTTTTCGTGGACAGAAGGATTTAAAAGCACACATGACCTTATTGTCTATGCTGATTTAAAAGGCCCTTATTCAGAGACACTAGCACAAGAAAAACTTGCAGGTCACTAAAAGATGTCCAGTAGAAGAAGTGGCAGGGTCGAGGCTGTACAGCTTCTTGTTCCAGCCTTGAAAATAATGGAGCTCATAAAAAGAACCTAAAATCACATATGCACTGCAGAAGGGTTTAAAAAACATTTTTTTTTCTCTGGTTGGCATATTATTTCCTTCATTGAGGACAACAAAGCCATAGAGCCTTAGTTGAAAATTACTGGTGTGATGTGCATATTGCTAAAAGACTGCTGAAAGAACAGCTTTCTGTGGTTTACAGTGGAATGAGTAGAAAATGTGAACAGATTATGTGGGAGACTGACTCAGTAGAGAAGAAAGCAGCCGGCTGCGTTTTAATATCCATGATCATGCTTAGTGGAAGTCGTAGTTTATCCATTTAGGGATGGTAGTGTTCGTCAGACAGACGCCACTTTTCTTCATCCTGAAACATCACAGGTTTTTAGCTGGATTGGGAAAATGTCCCCAGAGGAATCGGGAGCATCTGATCCCAAATCATCAACACATGATATGATGTTAGAACCACCAGGGATCAAAATTTACTGTTTACTGTGTGAAGCCCTGACTTTCCCTCAAGAATTACCATAAAATTACTGGTTTGTTTGTTACAGTTGCCTGTGGTCTTCTCCTCCTTCAGGATCAGGATGCAGTTTGTGACAGGGGCGACTGCCAGGTGCTGCTTACATCAACTTTATTCCTTGGCTTTCAAATATTTTGGATCATTTTGGAACAAAAACAGGTAAATGATCTGCTGACACCAGCTCTAAGAAGGAAACACGGGTGCATTCTTTCACATCCCGCTGAAGGCAGCATTCGGCACTCTTCACTTTGATTTAGCAGCTGTAATTACATTTTGGTGCTCGTTTCATTTTTCTAAAGCGGAGAAATGATGAAAACAGTCAAAGTTCTGGGAACCTTCAACCCCTCAACCTCCCATCTTGTGGCATCCCCCACAGCGTTGTTTTTTGTAGCTGTTTCCTTCGTTGCCAAGTTTCTAAAACAGCGGTTTTAAATTTGGTGAAGGAGTAACACCACCGACCAGCCAATCAGTGGCATGCAGTCTGCTGATGTCACATTTTTGGATCTCCTCGGATCGCTTGGAAGCCGGGTGGAGTAGGTACCAAAACAGTAGCTGGTACCAGGAACTAGCAACAGCTATTCCGCATTCAGTATGTGGAAAAGTCTGGCACAATTTTCATTTCAAAATGTAAGTTTCTCTAACGCTGGTTAATGACTCAGTGCTTGTCAAAATAATGACATCACCACCGGTTCAGTCTTACTTCATGCCTAACTCTAGCATGCTAACATTCTAAACATAGTTATACTTGTAAAGTAACATTGTTTAGCTTTGATATTATTAGCACTGTGGCAAAGAGCTGCTTATCTTTTTAACTGACAATGACAACAACCATTGTCATCAACATGCACACATTTAAGGCTTAATTCCCCTACAAATGTATTTGTATTTTATCTGAAATTACTATATTTAACTACAAAGCCTTACCAATAGGTACATTCAAAAAATGGGGTAACAATTCAGCCTTTTATAGGAAGAAAAAAGTAATATTTTATAGAAAAAATGACGCAGGAAGTAACTTAAATAAGTGTGTAACTGTGGGTAATTTAGCAGCAATTCCTGAAGTTATGTGGTACTTCAAATTACACAGTACTATTATTTATGCAGTTCTTAAAATTACTTACAATCTATTTTTTCTTCCTTTTTGTGAAAACCTGAATTGTTATTATAGTGTATCTGCTGGGAAATATGTAGGAAAATGCACGATTACATGATGTCATTCATTTCTGTTCATTTCAGGTAACATTCCTTGAAATTCCCTTTAATTCTCTGAGATTTCTACAGGAGTCCTGGGCTATATAATAAAGTTCTATCAAACATTCCAACACAGTAAATGTAGGCTAATGCAAGAATAAATAAAAGCACTGTCTAAAAACAATCCTGTGACTGTAACTATGGAAAATCACAAGGGTGACAATCAAAACCTCAGTTACTATAATGTAAGACGTGTTACTATAATGTATGTCTGACACCAATAGAAACAGACAGTCTGCTGTCACTGAGCTTTGCTAATCTCAGAGGTTCAAAGCAGGCTGAGAAAAATGTGAAATTAATACAGTTCTTCCCAGGCCAACACGTCTCTGTGGGGTTTTAATATGAAAAGACGGCTTTGTAATTAAACCACAACCTCCGTACGATGTTGGGTCTCGCCTATCCTTGTTCTGTCTGTAGATTTATGTGCTTGATATTTCTAATTCTCACTAAGCACACCTGGGTCTTTGGCACAGCTAAACGGGGTTATCCACTGTTTCTTACTGAGTGACCTTCAGCGTGGCAGAGGAAACTGAATTATTTCTGTGAGGGCGCCGTCGCTGTCCTGCTATCATTTCGTCTTTCTTACTCACTGTCACTCCCCTCATCCTGAAGTGCCTCTCTGCTTGCTGTTTATTACATGAACTGTTTTACTGCAAAATAACAGTTTTCTGCACCGTGTCACCCACTCCTCAACCCGAGCAAACGCTCTCAGAAGCAATCATGTAAAATGAAAAGTGTTTAATTTTTGTGCATGGCAGCATCATCCACTTTGCTCATCATCCCTCTGTCTGTTTTGTGCCTATGATGTCACATATCTTAAAATTTGGGATAAAAAAAACTAATTAAAATGATAATTACAGCCTGCACTGCTTATCTTAGCTTAACTTAAAAACTGAAAACAGCAAGCCTGACTGTTCGGTGCCAAGGTGTGTGTCAGACTGCTTCTTGAGCAGAGGTGGCGATAACCTGTTATCAGGTGGGTCACAGCTCTTGCAATTATTGTCAAATAGGTGAATTTTCTTAACCTGTTTTCAGTCTAATGCTAAGTTGAATGATTTATTTAGGCTATCAGCTAACTCACAAGAAGAAGTAGTGTTGAAGTATACTAAATAATATAGCCTAATTGACTGATTTGTATACATGACTGACTTAAATGAGCATTTCATTTAATCTGATCTGCACTTCAAAACACTCTAAACTTTTTTTCCTTTTTCATGGATTTTTACACACAAACAAAATTGTGGGTTTCTCATTTGAAGCTGCTGAGGGTTTGGTGACAGCTTGTTTATTAAATATAATAAAATCAGTGTAAAATGAGGACAGATGCATATAAAATCTGTGTGTGTGTGTGTGTGTGTGTGTTTAGTATGTAGTCATCTATTTTGTAGGTAAGCGCTTTGATGTTTCTTCCTACATTAGCCTTATTTTCCAGTATCTCTTACAGCAGACTTCCTAATTATCTGTATCAACAGTATGCACACCTTTATATCCCTCCTGTGGTTTTATACAAATGCCCATGCAGATGCTGTGAAATTGCCTTTACAGTTCTGTTTACCTTCGCCTGTGTGGTTCACTACCTGCACACAGTTACACTCGTGTACTGAAACAGAAACTTTCATGCTGCTACAACTCAACCCAGTCGTATCTAACGTTTTACATATCAGGAAATAATAAAACATTTTCTGGTCTTTACCAGGTGCTAAAATGATTTAAGTCCAAGCTCAGATGAACAGCAACACATGAGATATTACATAGTGTCATTATTTATTTATTAAAAGCCAAGTAGTGTGTGTAAACACAAGCACACCTCATAGTAGCTTGTAGAACCGGTCTCTTCAGGTCCCGCCACCGACTGAGGGCTGGACTTTGACCGGGCCGTTGCAGCACATTGATTCTTTTCTTTTTCAGCCATTCTGTTGTAGATTTGTTGCTGTGCTCGGGATCATTGTCCTGTTGCATGACCCACTTTGTGCCAAGCTTCAGCTGTCAGACAGATGGCCTCACATTTGACTCTAGAAGGACAGACGAGAAGTCTTGCAGTTTGTTCGGATGCAACTTTGTAAACCTAAGCTGTGCTGCCATGTTGTTTTTTTTAGAGAGAAGATGCTTTCTCCTGGCGGCCCTTCCAAACAAGCCACACTTGTTCAGTGTTTTTCTAATTGTGATTCAGATTCTCTGAATATTGCATGGGCCTAACTTGTGTGAGTGAACGGGAACACTGATACCTGCCTTGAATGTTTTCAGCTTGTGAATAATGTTTCTCACTGTAGAATGATGGAATTGGATTATTTGGAAATGTCCTTGTAACCTTTTACAGATTGGCATGCAGCAGCAGTTTCTTCTCTACGATCATTTGTGATGTCTTTCCTTTTTGGCATTGTGTTAACACACACCCGTATGCTCCAAACCAGCAAACAGCCCAAAAAAATCTCCTTTCACAGAGGTGCTCACGTCTCCTACTTACCCTCATCTTAACTCCTATGGAGGCAGTAAGGATGCATGATTTTAAAATAAGTAAAGACTCGGTGTCTGAGCTTGTGCTGGAATAATTGTAAGACCTGCTGAGAATAAGATGATTTTTTATTGATATGTAAAACATTAGAAATGAAAGAGGGCGTATTTTCTTTTATCTGAGCTATATGAGTTTCAGCATCCCTGCAGGTGTTTCACAGTGCATCAGCCAGATTATGTGTATCATTTCCAAAAGTGTTTTTCTCTGGTATCCGTTCTTCCTCCCTCTCATTTCCCCACCACCTCATCTTCCCCCAACCGATCCATTTTTTTTCAATCTTTGTATATCTATTCTCTCTCTCTCTTTGCCTCTCACTTTCTCTCTCAATCTGTCAGCCTCCATCTTCTTTTCTTTTGCCCTCCATGCTCGCCTTCTCCATCTCCTCTGAATCTTTAACAATCAGCGGCAGCAACAGTTGAAAACTATTTTCTAGCTCCATGCCAAACCCCAGCATCTGAACTTTAAGATCAGAGAAAAAAACATAATGTAGCCTTGATTTCTTGATTTCTTACACCTCTGACAAAGAGTCTTTCCCTGGATAGGAGGACTTTAGTCTCATTTGTGCAGCATAAAGGCCTCGGGTTTCTCTTGAGACACTGGATTTTGTTAACTGGGTGCATGAGTTCTTTGTTGCTTGATCAAGAAACAAAGATTAGCGTCTGACGCTAAATCAGACGCTAATCTGATTTACCGTCAAAAACTGCTCTATAATTGCCTCGAATGGGTTCCCTTAACAGACTTTTCCCATTTGTGAAAAATGTGTTTGAAAGTGTCACAGGCTGTAGAAGTGGGGGTGAAAAAAAAAAGAAGAAATCATTGTTTAATTGCACGCTTCTGATGAGGATCACAGCGCGATTTAAAATGATAGCAGCTCTGTAATTGTGATGAATGAGGTGTCACAGTGTGTAATAGTGAAGCATTAAGCTCTGTGTTAATTGGCACGACTGACATTACCCGACTGAAGGATAATGGATCCTTTCTGAGCTCGTGAGGAAGTGTTGAGCTCAAGCAATCAACTCAAATCCCCCAACATATCAGTGCACACGGGTAGCAGGCGAAATCGCAAAATATTTAACACACTGTACACACACACAGAAGCAGGCTGAATGCATTCTTTCCTAATCTTTGTTCATCTTCACATATCTGCAGAACATGGATACAGTAAAGTGTTTCCTCAGACAAGCACATCACAAACTTTAATGACATCAAAGAGCCAGCCCTTGCTCTCAGCTCAAAACCTTTTGTTTATTTCCTCTGCTGTACTTCAGCTTTCCCCCGAGTGTAATTTTCTGCAAGCGGCGCGACGTCTTGGCTCTCGCGTCTCTGCTTTTATTTGTAACGCCGACTACTCATGTTTAAGCAGGGAATGTGAAGGTGAGACGTCTGCAAGATGATTTAGATTTTTCATTATTTGCTTTCTCTTTAATATCTACAAATGTTCAGGGAGATTTGCTTTGGCAGAATCCTCTATTGTGTTATATATCACAGTGATGTAATAAATGTGATACAACGGCGACAATTTGGTACGAGAAAAAACTCAATTTCAGCTCCGGCGAGCCAGTTGGTATTCTCTGTGGTGCTGCTGTGTTTCCTCTTCCTCACTTTGTCCCACCCTCGCGGTGTTCATTACAACCCTTTGCTATTGTAAACCTGGTTAGATTCACAGCACTCAAAAGTACAGGGTTCTTTGAATGCATCATAAAGAAATTTCCTGTTCATCAGCGTGTGTTGTGTGGGCTGGAGGCCTTATTTGCTTCCATTTAGTCGGCTACGGCCAATCTCCTTTCGGAACCTAGTGGGTTAGTGAGTGCGAATCGGAGTAGCCTTGTGGTGATTCTACACTGGAAGGCCCTAGACCCATACAATGTAAGTGTTACACTCCACGGAAAGTTTTCCTTCCCCACGAATTGGACAACCCGTGCTTCCCTTCGCTCTCCCCGCTCGTACTCCTGTTTTTCGGCCCCACCTGAGCTGCAGGTGATGCCTCCAGGGCAAACCCGGAAATTAAACTACCAGATGAGGGCTGTAAGTATTACACTTGGGGCCAGTAGGGTGGATCACTTTATTGGGATAGAGGGACACACGTCCAGGTTACACTATCGAAGAAGTTTATTGCAGGCAAATATATTACAGTCATACCTCTGTTTCCACCTGCCAGCGTACATTTATTATTATTATTAACCTTTATTTAACCAGGAAAAGTCCCATTGAGATTAAAAACCTCTTTTGCAAGGGAGTCCTGGCCATAATAGCACCTCCTTACTTTGACACGTTTGTGAAATAATCTGTGCTGTGACCTCTCCTGACAAGAGGTTATGACCAAAACCATTTCCTGCTGTTTCACAGCCTCCCTGGTGATTTCTACTCCTGCTGCCTGGGTGCATTTTTTTCGTTACACATGGCCCTGATCCATCTCAGCCTGACCCCAAGGTCGACCTGTAATTCTGGGGCAGAGATTTCACGATGTGGGAAGAAGGCTATTCTGTGAGTTTGTGACATGTCAGTGCAAAGGGTTAAAACATAAGTCTGTTTGATCCTGGACACAAAAACCCCACCCATTTTACTCCACTTCCTGTTTTCATTTACATCAACAAAACACATTTCATTGGATTGGTCTTGTAATTAGGGATTCCTGCCCATGTGCAAACAATCAAAGGTTGGAAAAGTCCATCTGAATCACTTTGCTGGTCACACTTGAAACACAGATTTAATCCCACAATGACTCAGCAGCACTTTATAATACGGCCTGTATGTAGGGTTGCAAGACCCCTTAATTTAAATTAAATTACAATGTAATTATATCTATCTACAATTAGTTAAAGATATATGCACTAGAATAAAGGGGTAGCAACTTAAGTTTTGAAAGGGAAAAATCATTATACTATAAGTAAAATTAAACAGTTTGCAGGTAATTTTGAATAAATCACAAGTAATTTTAAGTATTGTAGAACCTCATTTAATTTACAGGAAAGTATACAGTACATATATTATTATGTAAGTATTTTAGGTATTTCCTTTTGATCTTTGAACAGTAATTGTGAAAGAAAATTTAAGTTAGACTTTACTCCATTGTTATAAAATCACATAGACCTGAGAAATGTGATAGTGTTTATTTTTTCATGTACGTTAGTAAGAGAGAACAGTATACATACACATCAACATAATTAATATTAAATAAAAATGCAAAAAGGCTAGATAAATCCACTCAATAATATGGCCCGCCCCCCGAAATGTACAGCGTCTTTATCATGTAAGATTATATATAAGTTAACATGAAACTGCACACTAATTAAACATTTTTGAACAGTACTTAAATCTACTTACGGTATAAACATTTCTGTTTCCTGTAAAAAACAGAGTTGTTACCCCCTTTTTCTTGTGTGTCTACTTTTTATTATTTATAGGCAACTATAATTTAATCACAGTTTTGAATGAAATACATTGAAATACGGCCTGTTAACCTTCTCAACACATCTGCCAAACCAGCTCCATACTGACAGCAGGAGCTAAATAAATTATGTACATAAAACAAGAGTATGTACAAATTTGTGCCTTGTTAAAATAGTTAGTAGTTAGTATAGTTAGTATACACTGCCATCAATTTGAATTCAAATGAATAAAGTCCAGCCCGGAGCACTCCTGCACAGACCCTGGAAGCCAAAGACAGCAAGGTCTGAAACTATGAAATGTATGGTCTCAGCAAGTGGAGCCCCATCATCCATCTTTTATATACATTATAGGGCGCACACATGCATGCATATGGGCATTTATCTATTATGAATACATGTATCCAACCTTTTTCCTAAGAGCAGTGCAGCAACAACAAAAAAAGTTTTCCCGTTATTAAATTATTGGCTGTATTGGAAATTCCTTAGAGTCATTCTTGAAGTTTCTTATAAATAGAAATTTAAATAAAAACTTCAATGAGGAGCTTTGAACTTCTTGTATGGAAGTCTGAATGCATTTAGAAGTGCATGCTTCACATTCACAAAGCTTCATGAGACCTTCAGCATTAAATGCTTTTTGAAGCTGTCTCATTTATGACATTCAGTGGTCAACAAAAATGCTAATAACTTGCCTTTTCATTAAAGAAATACTTGTGTTGATTTCCTTTCATGCCAATGTTTATATTAAATGAAGTATGAAGATGACAGTCAGGATTTTTTTTATGACAGTTTCTTGGTCTGGAGCAGTGAGTCTCTGCTGAGCAGGAAAAACTCCCTTTTAAAAGGAAAAAACCTTCAGCAGAACCAGGCTCAGGGAGGGGCAGCCAATCACTGCAATTGGTTAGAGGTCGGGGAAAGAGCGCAGAGGGAGAACGGACAAAGTGCAAACTATTGGAGAGACAGCCGGACTTTTTTCCTTCCTGTCACCTCTGGCATTGCCATGTTACACTGTGGATGATGATAAAAATGAATAAACAGACAAAATAAAAGAAAAAGAAAACTACAATGGTGCTATTCAATAAGGCAAATTTTGGTGTTGATCTGATACCTATTAAATATAGGGCTGATACTGCCACTACCAATACCGATACTGAGAGTTTTTAACCCACAAAGGCAGCTTATGAAGAGGAGAGCAGTGCGTCATGATCCATGAGATGAACCATGATCAATTTGCAAATTCTGAATACATTTTAATGTCCACTAAATCACATAACAGCATTGGTATTGATACTATTGCTATTTGGTTCTATCTGCCCAACTTTAAAATACAAACAGGAGGAGCCTATAGATTTTAAAGAGCTTGTATGGGAGTTTAATGATGAAGCCTTCCCAGGTGTAGCACACTGAGCAATGACAAACTGACGCTGACATTATCACTGTCAGTTGTGTCCTTTGGTTTTTGTAGAGATTAGATAAATGGAACAGAGCCTGTTAATTTGTTACCTGTAAGATTTTGTAACCTCGTAACATGCTTCAGGTATAACATATATCCAATTCAGTCTGTCCAAATCTGGTTTTGAAATCTCCTCAAACAGTTAATGCGATTTCTGTCAAGGTATAAATTTTACTTACTTAGTCTTGAACAAATGTGTTATATTTGGCAATTGTGTAAACAGAGTTGATCCAATAAATGTCACCTGCTCATGCGTCAAATGCGCTCGTGCTGGATAAAACTGACAGCTCTCCTGGACACCTCGTCCCCTGCGGTTAGCTACTGATCCAGCCATGGGAGGTTCACTCCTCCATTAATACTGTACATGTAACACATGCACACCACATGCTCCACACTTCACTGCACACTTCACGTCCTGTGTGGTTCTCAACCTACCCACTCCGTGCTGAGATGTACACACATGACACACATGCACACCCCCACATTCACTTACACTACTTACTAACACACTTGGTTATACATGCAGAGATGCTGGTTGACACAACACATGTGTTTACTGCCCTGAAATAGAGAATGGCTTCAGCATTCATGCAGCAGGTGCTGCAGGATTCACTGTCTGAAGATTCACTGCTGTACGCTTCTGGGACTCAGTGCTGCTATGCTACAATGGCTCTGCAGTGCGGCTGGGATAGTTGGAGTCTAAAATACAACGCTGTTCATTCCATCTGCATATGACACAGAAGATAAATACACACCTTTAATGGAAATCTAACAAAATAAGGTACTGAGGTGTTGTTTCCAAATGAAATATATGATCTTGGCAGGTATTAAAACTTGGTAAAAACATATGTTACATCCTTTCTTGTTTTCTATTTAGCATTTCATCTGCCTTTGTTCATTTGAGGTTGTGTTTACCTAATTCTAAGACGTGCTTAGGGCCAGATAATTTTTCATTATAGCCTCATGTGCAAAACCTTAGAACTGAACAGATAATAGGTTATTTTTATTATGTATTTTATGCTTTGATTATTTCCTCACTATCACAGTACTCCATACAAACTGGGGGCTACTGGAGATCAGTTATTAGTGTCACATAGCTAGAATTAATCAAACCCTTTTTTATTGTTGCATTTCTTTCCACTTTTTCCTAGTCCTATATTTACTATTTAATTTTTATCTATTTAGCAGACAGCTGTATCCTCTTTATGAATGGCATGGTTTTTGAGATATGTATTGTTTATTGTTGGTTAGTAGATGCTAAATGTTAGATGAACTAACAGTGTCTTTATCAGTACTCTGTTGGGCATTTTTCCCCATAAATGATCTTTTAGATATGTATGAGGAACATTAAAAACACAGATAGACACACACATACACATACATATATAAACACCCAGCACGCCCCTTCGGGTGGTTTATCCTTCAAGCTTGGGTCCTCTACCAGAGGCCTGGGAGCTTGAGGGTCCTGCGCAGTATCTTAGCTGTTCCCAGGACTGCGCTCTTCTGGACAGAGATCTCCGATGTTGTTCCCGGGATCTGCTGGAGCCACTCGCCTAGCTTGGGAGTCACCGCACCTAGTGCTCCGATTACCACGGGGACCACCGTTACCTTCACCCTCCACATCTTCTCGAGCTCTTCTCTGAGCCCTTGGTATTTCTCCAGCTTCTCGTGTTCCTTCTTCCTGATTTTGCCATCATTCAGGACCGCTATGTGCTATGGGCTTGAAGTTGGTCTCTAGTGTTGTACGCCACATCCCCACTGAGTTCCTGATGAAGGCTCTTAGGGTCCTGTTGATCTTGTATAGTTCTAGGGATTCCAGGATCCATATGTGGGGCATTGAGTTATAGGCCTTCTTGTGATCAATCCAGGCAGTGCACAGGTTTGTCAGTCTGGTCTTGCAGTCTCAGCTGATTGTTCCCCACGCACGGGGCGATCCACGTTAACTCGCTAACAGAGATTTGTCATTTTAACGAGATTAACGCTGACTGTACTAATACATAAATTTATATACAGATATAAATTTGTTTGATCAGGCTTTAACAAACTTCACTTTACTTAAGCCTGTGACTAAATGTCAAAGCAAGTTAAGAACTAAAAATTATAATAATTTAGTCTTTTTAAACCACAGCTAAAATGATAATAATTTTTTAAAAAGTGAATAAGTTACTGTGCTGCACATGCATTGGCAGGAAGACAGGAGAAAGCATCTGGCCTCCATAAAGAGCTTTGTCCAGAGTTTGTTGAACGTCAACAATGTTTTGTATGAGAATTTTTTTTCGTTGTATCATGGTTTATACATTTGGTACTAAGGAAAAAAGAACCTCAGTTCAACCCTGAGAGCAGACAAAAAGCTCTCTAGGGTTGTGCCAGGAAGAGCATCCAGCATAAAACTCTGCCATATCAAAACATGCTGTGACCCTTTGCAAATAACGTAGCAGTCAAAAGTATCTGTACTTTATTTCTCGAGAGAAGCGAACACTGAATTCCACCATTAGTACCTCATTCAACCTGCGAACCATGGTGGTGTTGATGTCATGGTCTGAGCCTGTTTTGCTTCATATATAGGGCGACCATTTCTGATGAAGCAATGAATTATACCAGCAAATGGGTGCGTGTTGTCGCAAAGGTGTTAAAGTGTTGACCCAGAAAACCCCAAACTGCTCCCAATGCATCCATCAGAGTGTGAATATGTGCATGTGTGATAGCTGGAAAGCATTTAAAGGCGTAGAGTAAAACTTGCGTAGTAAAGTGCTTTGAGTGCTCAGTTTGAAACACACTACACTGTACAAGCACCAGTCCATTTACCAAATTCTATGGGAAAATGTCAGAGCACCTATCAGTGAACTGAGTCCTGAAGAAATTGTCATGTGGTGGAATATCAGGAGACAAAAACAAATGAGCTTAAACTACTTTAGGTTGATGTCCAGGGCTGGCAACAATTATTTATTAAATCTTATTTAATTAATTGCTGAAAAAAACGGTTAAAATGTTTTGAACACAGATATGTATCTTTATATCATTTTTCCAATAAATAATATTTTGACTTTCAGCTTTCAAGATCTAACTTATCATCACCAAAAAAATTCATTACAAATGTGTCATATGTTTTATTAAAAGTGCAGCTGTAGCTCAGTAGGCAGAGCAGGTTGCCTGCTAATTGGAAGGTTGGTGTTTTGATCAAGTCCATGTGACAAAGTGTCCTGGGGCAAGATGCTAACCCCCCAGTATTACGAAGTGGCTGATCAACTCTGTCGTGTCTGTCGTGCATTGAGTGTGCAGACTTACAAGAACATTATCAGTATATGACTCCATTCCCATATTGATCCATGAGACATCCTCATAGTCCTGCATCTTGCATGAATGTGTCACATGTATCACTTACAGTCCTGGCTTTATGAACCCCTCCATGAACAGGGACATGGGTTAAAAATCAGACTGTGTGGTGGGAGTGAAACCCATGATGAATAGCTCGGATGTGAAATGCAGAAGCTTTCTTTTTTTTCTTTTTTGAACTACTGACTCAGTGAAGAGGAGCACGCAGAGTATCAGAGCATGAGTCTGTCCATGTGAATATACGTGTGGACGTGAATGTGTGTGTGCGTCATGTGTCTACCAGATGGAGCTCTTGACAGTGAACAGTTTGGGGGTGAGGGGGGGAGAGCGACAGAGGCGACATTGAAATGATGTCACTCAGTTCTCTTCCTGTGTCTCTATAATTAAATAAACTCTCTCTCCCTGTCTGCTCCATAGCCCGCTCTCTCCCTCTGTCTCACTCTAATTCCATCAGATCCGGATCCCTTTGCGTACATTGCAGGGGCAGGAGATGTGTGTGTGTGTGTGTGTGTGCGTGCGTGCGTGCGTGCGTGCGTATGTGTGTGTGTGTGTGTATATGTGTATGTGTGTTAGGAGCACATGGGGTTAAACATGCGGATAAGACAGCGAGTGCAGTAAATTCACGGCCTTCTCCGTTTGACAAATGACTCTGTCAGCCTCTGGAAGGGCAGCGGCCCCTCCATCGACCCTCAAGGTGCCCTTCCACACATTCATCTGCCACTGCCAGGATCTAAAGCGCAAGTGCAATAAAGTTTGCGAGAGGATCTGCGGCCTCTGGGGATCACAGTTAACACATTTCATTGTATCCTGCAATGCAGTGCATCCACCTTCCTCAGGGTTAGCTGCAGTGGGAATTAAACTATCAAAAGGGCTAATTTTATGCTGACTTATACAAGATGATTCGTTAAGAGGGAGCACTGAGTCGACAGAGGTTGTGCAAATTCGCCGGGCGTTAAAGCTCTGAGCAGCATTGTTTAAGGTTTGTCCACATGCAACCTTCAGTGTTTAGGCTAGAGAAAATGTATTTTAACATATCATCCAGGGTAGCAATGTGCAGAAATATTCACACAATGACGTCTAGAAACAGAATGATGCTGAAGATAGATAGTGACGTGAAGCTGATTGGACGGACACATGGACATCACTGGTGATGAAAACTGGAGGTGAAAGGGGAGAGCACCGCATCAATATGACACTGAAATGACAGCTGACAGCAGCAGAGAAAGCAACCTAATGACTGGGTGTGAGACACGGGTTATGGTAAAATCTGACAGAAGTCCCCTGCTTGGGTAATGTGATGAGATGGACACAAAGGGAGAGGCAGAAGAAGGGCATAGCTAACAGGAGAACACAATTATCTTCCTTACTGTAATTTTTTACTTAGATTTATGTTACAGAAGAGGAGATGATGCCCACACCTTCTGATAATTTTATTTGTAGTGACTCAGGATCACTTAAAGTCAGGCAAGAGTGTGCAGTTGCATAAGGTCACTTTACCCTTGAGTCTTTATGAGCTATATCTTTATAGCTCCTTTTAGACATAGGATACATAACATTGTTAGCATCATTGGCACAGGTCACTTTTATATTACTGTCTCTCACAGCTCCTGATTCAACCAAGCTGCTGTCCTGAAATTAACATTTGTATGATTTCCCCCAGGGTAAATACTGCTTCAGCCAATCGGTGTTTTTAATGTCATCACAGAGAGTCCCTGCTGTCATTAAACAAAAACTACAGAAACTTAAGGACAGCATGAGGGTTTAGGATTTACTTATTGGTTTACACCTCTCTGCTACTGCAGCTTTGTTGTTATTATCATGACATGATGATATTAAAATGTTCTTAGGCCCAGTAATATCAATGAACGTCTCCATTTTGAAACATAGTACGAGCAGGATTTACAAAATGGACTTAATGCGTTTTATTTAATTTCACCCAAAACAAATGACTAAGCCTATTAGCTCAGTAGGAAAGTGTTTGGAGAGGACTAGTCACAAAAACTGCTTTGCCAGTATAACATCAGGCCAGTTAAAATTCCGAGACATTGATCTGGTCGGTCAGGTAGCAGATGGGGGTGCTGATCAGTTTCAGCTGCTTCAGTGTTGATGACAGTGATAGTGACAGTGAGACAACCCCCCAAACAGGAAACATTTTACAGGTAGAGGCCACTGAGTTGGGCCAGTGTCCTTACTCGTAGTGTGAGGCGATACATGGACCCTACAGAGGTTGCACAGGTATCCAGAATGGTACATGTGCATACCTTTGTGAGAAGGTTTGCTGTGTCTTCCAACATAGTCTCAAGAACATGCAGCAGATTCAAGGAGACAGGCAGTTGCTCTAGGAGGGCTGGAGAAGGCCGTGGAAGATACTCAACTCATCTGGAGGACCAGTCTCTGCTCTTTTGTACAAGGATGCTGATTGCTAGAGCTACCAAAGGACTTCCATGAGCCCAATGGTGTAAATGTCTATGGTCAAACAATCAGAAACAGACTTCATTAGGGGCTACTGTCCTCTAGTGTGCCCTGTGCTCACTACCTGGCACCATGGAGTCTGATTGGCATGTGGCAGGTGTGGAAGAGTCTGGAAAAGCCAAGGAGAAAATTATGCTGCCTGTAACATCATTCAGCATGACCGATTTGGCAGGGGTTCAGTGATGGTCTGTGGAGGCATATCCATGCGGAGCACCAACAGGCCTTTACAGGCAACAGCAACATGACTGCCATTAGCTATCAGAATGAAATCCTTGATCCCACTGCCAAATTCTAGGCTGGGTTGTGGGTTCCTGCACACAATTCCTGGCCTTAAGTGGTGAGAATATGCAGTAAGTTCCTGCATGATGAATGAACTGATACCATTTTCTGGCCCCTAGCACACCTGACAAAAATCCAGCAGGACACCTTTGACATTTTGATTCAATCTATCTAATGCCGACCATGTCAGTTTTTTACTTTGACTCTCGTGATGTCTTTAAATTCATCCCTCTGCAAGTTGATAGTTTTTCTTTCCATCAAACGATGTGGCATACTGTCTGTGAAGGTTCTCAGTCATCCAGGTTATCGTAGTCTAAGGAGCTTGGAAAGAAAAGGACTTCTTTGAGTTGCTTGAAGACGTTTCACCTCTCATCCATGAAGCTTCTTCAGTTCTAAGGTAAATGGTGGACAGTCCCAGATTTAAGCCCTATGGGAGTTTCCTCCAAGAGGGACATGGACGTCCTACCTAATCACATGAGCCAAGGTGTGAAAACGGGTGTAGGTGACAATCAGCCAAGGTTTCGGGAGAATCCGCTGTGATACCTAGCCCCACCATATAGCCCACCAAGTCTTGTCTTCTATGTTGTGCCATGCGTTTATGAAGTGGCTGATTGGTCTCTCCAATGTAGAGGTCTGAGCATTCTTTGCTACACTGTACAGCATACACTATGTTGCTAAGGTTGTGTTTTGGAGTTCTGTCTGACTGACTGTCAGATGTAGATTACTGTTACTAAAAGCTTACTGTCGTTCAGCCTGAAATGACAGTATAGCAAAAAATATAAAATTACAGTGAAGTTACTGTAAATAGTTTTTTGCAGTAACTTTATTGGCAGCTAGCAGCCAGTGAATACTCTAAAATTGACAGTAACCCGTTTACAGTGTTTCTGTGATGTTAACAAGTCATCTGTGGTACTGGACACACTGCTGCTCTGCTAGGTTGGATAACTTAGGCCAGGGCTGCCCAATCCCAGTCCTCGAGAGCTACTATCCTGCAGCTTTTAGATGCATCCCTACTCCAACACAGCTGAATCAAATGAATGGCTTGTTATCAGGCCTTTGCCAAACACGATGGCATGCTGAAGAGGTAATCAAACCATTTGATTCAGCTGTGTTGGAGTAGGGATGCATCTAAAAGCTGCAGGACGGTAGCTCTCGAGGACCGGGATTGGGCACCCCTGACTTAGGCTAACTACCTTAACTTAGCTAACCTATGTTTGATGCTGACCATCAAAGTAAACAGAAGAAGTAATGTGATGCTCGTAGAACTTACATTACTCAAGTATCTGTCACTTAGCCTTAACAGTTAAAGCTGGACTAGAAGCATTTAGTTAGTTAGTTTTATCTTTACACCCAGACTCTTTCTCTTTTTATCCTTTCTCTTATCACTCTGAGAAAGATAATACCCTTCGTTTTCATTGAGTGGCTTTCCTCATTGAAATTGGGTTTGTTTAAACAGAATCATGCAGGCCACTTGCAACTGAAGTGAGTGCAGTCAAGTGGGGCCCCCATAGGGAGGTCAGGTCTCTCCGATTGTCACTGCAAATGTTGCATATTGCTCACTGCTGTAGTTTGAAGTTTTGCAGCCATCAAAAGCTCCCTCCACTGCAGCTCTGTACATTCAGACATAAAGCCATGTTCAGATCCTGTCAGATTAATGGGAAGGAGCTCATGTCTGCAAGGGGCTTATGCAAAACATAAAAGCAATCAGGCTTTTGTACCATCGATGCATCCCAGGTTTGTCATCCTCCTTTTGTGGTGGTAACACCTATAGTTTTAAGAGTCTTCAAACTAGCCTTAATCATTTCTGTGAAGTGTCTAAACACGCCTGAGGGCAGAACTGTTTATAGCTGAAGGTGGGAGAGAAACTGCCATAACTGAGCAGTGAGATGAGTCATCAAAATGGGGACAACAGGGGACACATTCAGGCACACTGTCCTCCAGTGTCTTCATGCTACTGCACTTTTTTGAATGCATGAAAAGTGACTGGAGGGAGCATTTAATTTTAACCTCTGCACATGTAGTGGATCACTGTCTAATAACTGTGCAAATGAGGAAAACAGAGCAGTTTAAGGCAGGCTGACACTTTTATTAAGGGATATAAAATTGTACTTGGTTAGTTGTATTTTTAAGGTAAATATAATTGTCTACCTACATAGACAATTACTGCCTACATTTAAAATTGCTTATTGACATTTCAGAGATAAGAAACAGTTTTTCAGGAGGAGTCATTTTATCTCGTCTCACTACAAATGCTGGGAAGAAAATTAAAAAACAAACAAACAAACAAACAAACAAAACGTTGTTTAACCCTTTACAGCCGATCGGAGCGGGCACGCTCTGTTTTGCGTAACTATTTTTAAATCCCGGTAGCTCTGAAACCAAGTAAGCTAGCGCAATAATTTTTTTTGCATATGAAACTGGAGGAGTTGTACTTAACATCTTATGCCATCAGCTTGTCCTAGGTCACAGTTTCCTTCCACATATAGCTTTGCAAAAACTGCATAAAAATCACTTGCAGCAACAAAAACATGATATTCCAGAAACACGCTTCGCCGATCCATCAGCTGTTTGTAACACTTCCTACGTCCATCAGCGCGAACTATCACATGACCGCATGACCTGCCCGAAACCGGAAGTGACGTCATTTTGCGGAAATGTAGTTTTTTACGATCGGGGCCTTATGAGCTTGTGTTTTACTTGTTATGTGTTTTAAAAAGTTATGTTTGACTTTATGACTTTCTGTGTCGTTTCTGGGATGCTTAAGACTCATATTGCACTGCTGGAAATAGTTTATTTTGATGCACATGCTGTTATTTTGCAAATTTGCACTATAATATTTATTTTCGTTTTTCCTGCAGTATATAAAAATTGGTGTATCTCAAAAATAAAACTATGAAGACACTCAAAATAAATTTCCTGTGGTGGGAAACTAGTTTGTGTAACTTTTTTGTATTTACAGTTTTGAGGGATAAGCCTCTTAAATTTCTCTAACTAGAAATATATGTTAAAAAAACAAAAACGATTTTCAATTTTTTTGTAGTTTATTGCACTTTTTTGCAATTTATGTAATTACTATGCACCTAATGCAGACATATTATTAAAGTTTGGGCTATAATGGTTGTATTGATGTATAGCAACTTGAAATGCTCCCAAAAATGGCTCCACAGCATGTAAAAATATAATATAAGCTCTGGCGAACTTGGTTCTATGGTAGGTCTTGAAGGGTTAAATGATGCTTTACATTTTAAAAAGTGAATTTTAAATTCACTGAATGATTGGCCCATTCTTCCTCGGGCTAAATTAAACACTTTCCTTTCCAAAACCTTATTAAAAGATGTTTTCAGTGATGACATTTGGAAATGAAAATCTAATCAAAACCATCAAACAGCTCAGCTCTCAAATATTGACTTTCTGCACCCATTAAGGGAAAAAAAGAAAAGCGAATTAGATTTTCAAAGTAAATTTGAACTGCTCCATAACACGAGGTGGTTTAGCTGAATCCGAGTGAATTACAGGAGAGGGAGGGGGGAGCACTTCCATTAGGTTGGATGATGTGTGACAGCAGGGGGAAATGAGTTAGTTTGGAGTGGGCGGCCGGGATGTGACTCCCTGCGTTGGAGAGGGATAAGGGGCTCTGTTTGATAGAGTTTGGTCAAAGTGGACTGGTAGAGTTGAGCTTTGCTGTTATGAAAGCAGCTCTGAAATGGAAGCATGTGGGCGCCAAGTGCCTCATCGAACACTTGCTTATCTAATTGCACATCGACAAGTGGGGAAGGGGATGGGGTGGGGTGGGTGGGAGTATAACAGGGAATTAGCTCTCACTCCGTTTCTGCGTTCATTCATCCCCTGCCTATTGCAATTCCTTCATATGAAATCCATATTATTGCTTGTGTGTTTTGTGGTTTCCTGTGCCAGCCTTTGTTGTCATTTGCTCTGAGGACATAATTAAGGTTATTTACTCATCTGAGTCACTGAGTGTCTGTTTTCGTTCAGCTCATACTGTACTTTCGTGTGCGTGAACTGGGTCTCCCTTCGCTCATAAATGCTGCCGCAGTGACTCGGATTTAAGATCTAGATAACTAGTGTGAAGATTCAATACAACAGCTCCCCTGGTGGACAATCACAACAGTTCACTTGAGTTTTAGGCATTTGCGAGATTGCTTTGGTCTTTCACTGCCGTAGTCTGCTTTACTCTTGCAGTAGATGTTGAGAAAAAGTGTTGCCAACGATGAGAGATCTCAGGACGGATATGTAGTGTTTATATAGTTTTAGTAAAAACTTTTATGGACTTTAGAGGACTTTTATTGGTTGGCACCAAAGATTATTGGCCATTATCCAAGAAAATGTGAAATATGGCCACAATCTCCCCTTCTGCTCCTGGAGTATTTTTTTAAATAACAGCTTGAAAAAGCCTGTAATCGCTTCATCATATTATCCTCTTAGACATCTGTGTGACATTTTATCATCATAAGAGGAATTTATTCTTGAGTTTTGGTTAAAAAGGGGTTTTTTTTTGAAGTCATAATGACCTTTACTTTTGACCAACAAACTTTTAATACTTCATCCTTGAGTCACAATGAAGGTTTGTACTGAATTTAAAGAACTTTGAACAAACACAAGGGTAAGGATTTTCTTTTAAATCTATGAAAAGAATAATAGTCAACTAAATTCTGGAAAAGCATAAATGAGAATACAGCATGTGACGCCATATGGTAGTGTCACGTATCAGAAGATTATACCAGCCTCCACTTTATTTTTCATGATTTTTATTAAACTGACATTTGATTTTCGTGTTTGTCTTTGTAAAGGAGGATTAGCTGTCCCAGGTGAAATGCAGCTGCTGCACAAATTTCATAATACTGCCTCAAAGAGCACAGAGTACTTTAGCATTGCTGCCTCACAGGAACAAGGTGCAGAGTCCAAAGATATGCTTGTTAAGTTAACTAGCGACTCTAAATTGACAGTAGGTGTGAATGTGAGGATAAATGCTTGTCTGCCGCTCTGTGTTAGTCCTGTGTTGGTGTGTGTAAGGTGTACCACCATCTCCCACTGGACTGGAAAGTGATTTGCTTTCAGTGTGTTTACTCGTTGATTTTAGTGGTGAAAAATGTCCTTTAACATCCATGTTAAAAGTGGTGCATTCCTGATAATGAGACAAATGCATCAAAATAAATAATATTCCTCATTCATCTTATCTTAGTAATACAGTGCACAAGAAAAATTAAAAAACACACACACACATTTTAAATACTGTACCAGAAAAATCTTGAGCAAAAGGGCACTGATTGCATCTTTTCACTGTGCTACAGTTTTGTTAATTTAAATAAAATCATAAAAAATCAGGTCTTTAGTCCCCTGACTTGAGTTTACCTGGTAGAAGCAGAATAGTCTTTCACTCCATTCACAGCTGGATGTGACTAAATCTTGGATGCAGTGTGGATATTGCAATTATTTAGAAAAATAATTGCCTCAGGAGATAATAAATAATAATAATAATAATGGATTGTATTTATATAGCGCTTTTTGGGACCCCTCAAAGCGCTTTACAATACCACTATTCATTCACGCTCACATTCATACACTGGTAAAGACAAGCTACAGTTGTAGCCACAGCTGCCCTGGGGCAGACTGACAGAGGCGAGGCTGCCATATCACGCCATCGGCCCCTCTGGCCATCACCAGTAGGCGGTAGGTGAAGTGTCTTGCCCAAGGACACAACAACCTTCCGATTACAAGACGAACACCCAACTCTTGAGCCACACAGCTGCTGTCCACTGTGCTGAGCATTTTCCTGAAGCCTTCATTACTGACCGTGTCCACTGAACACAGTCAGTAATATAGGGCATGTAGACCTATTTGTGATTTCAGTGTGTCTTTGAGAGCCGATAAACACACTGACAGCTGAGTGAATAAGACATAACTCTACATCACTCTTTGCATTGGATTTGCTCTTGTTAAACAAAGCTTGTAGTAAATCCAACAGTATTTTCAAACAGTGGATAATGAACTGCTTTGAAGGACGAACTCTTTGCCTTCGGCTGCGCCAGACATTTGAATTTTGTTGTATATCTGCCTTTTAACATAGTGTTACACATCTAGACTTGTCCAGGATATTTCAAGCTGCACGGTGCAGGGAACGGCTGTGATTTAGGGAGTGCTCGCTTTCTATTGGTGGAGCACACATTTTCAATATTGTTCAGTTTCTTTCCTTTAAATGTGGGAAGCCAAAATTATGATTCAGATCTGAAATGTGATTAATTGTGGTGCCCTACAAGGATAGTCTCTCTCTCCGCTGTACTCGACTTCTGTGGAGAATCCACAGATTACAGAAAACTGTATATAATCAAGAACAGAAATATTAGTATGTAGTGAAACAAACATACAACAACTTCATGGATTAGGGCTTTAATGTCTGTGACAAACAACACTAAACAGTTGTGACAAGCATGAACAGGGAAGATGTACGATCTCCAGGTTATTCGGTGTGTGTGTGTGTGCATGTGTATTTTATGTATTTGTAAGGCCGTACATAGTGGACTTTGAGGGTAAAAACGGTTTTTGGAAAGACTTTTTAAAGGTTGGGATTAGACAGACATACATAGAGAGGCTCACAAAGCCAGAAATCCCAACATGCACATGGAGAGGGCTTCATCTGTGCAATATTGACAGTTTGGTATAAGCCCTCAGCTAAGCCAAGCACACTGTGCACCTGTTACATTATTAATGAGCACTGTGTTTATGGATGAGTAACACACGAAGAAGACAACAGAGAGACGTCATCACTTTGCCTCCAACCTTCAGCAGGTAAACATCAAGGTTCAAAGGTCAGCTTGAGTCCGAAACTCCATTTAGCTGTTCACTTCTCAGACACAGCGAATCTCTCAGTAAGAGATGATGAATATCACTGTTTTCTTTGTGAGGCCAAATGAAGTAATGAGGCATGCTTCACTCAGAAATGAACAGTGAGCTTGGAAACTGTAGAATTCATGTTTCATTCATTGCGGCTTCCAGCAGCAAACGGGAAGAGTGTGAGATCAGGTGTGGATCTGCATGAACTATAAGTGTTTACAGTTAAAGATGGTGCATGGGCACTGTTCCTTGATAAACAATATGTTTCATACATGCATGAATGAACAGTGGTTGCGAGTTAACCTCTGAGAGCAAAGCTTGTGTGCATGTACAGTATGTGTTCTGGATGAGAGAGCATGTGCGTATGTAGCTATTCAGGGAGTGTATGCTTTGCATATAAGACCAGACCTCTGTGCTTACTTTCAATACGCTCCTGCTGTGCAGCAGCAGCACTGCTAAGCCCAGCCTCCTCCAATAATGCGTCTTATAAAGACACAGGCCTTGATTCTTTTGTTTAATTAATCACTGATGCATTCGGAACAAATCCTTATCTTCCCTAGCTTCAAAATATTCCTCTGAGTAAGAGCAAAACATTAAATTTAAAGCGATACTCCTCATTAGGTTGTTTACGCTCATGTGGTGAAGAATTTTGGGATCTGGTGGTATCTAAACAAATTACATGCCTCTTGAGCTCCCATAACTGGACTGTAATCTTATATAATTTACCCTTGATGCTCATACTACTTAATAATAAATGAAGAACTGGCTGAATACATATATCAGCTGGGAATGCTTTGTGCACTCCATTTTCATTTTGGCAGCATTATTAACTGTAGGCTATTCAGTGTCAACATTCATCTCATTATTAAACCGCAGGTCTGTGGCTCATTTTGTTTAGTTGACTACTTAACTAATGGATCTCCTAAATTCTAGTAAATTGCTTCAGACCTGTATTGTGTGACGGTGCCCCCAGGCTGATTACTATGTCTTCTTTGGACAATATGCTGTCCAGTTAGCTTGAAGGACCAGGTCATTCACATGACCCCAAAGAGCATAATGTTTTATAATTACTGGATAATTGCACCTCTCTGCTGCTCTGTTCAAATAAACCAATTGTCTGAACAAGAGCTGAGAGGTTCCATGAAGGCAGCTTCATTTAAAGTTTGAAAGTAACCTCAGTATTAGGCTAAAATGTCAATCACCCATTCACTGGACATTTATTTTCATAACAACGTGTTATGTATTTGTTATATTTTATCATTAGATGTCTGTCTACTGTTCATTGAGAGCTTATTTTTGCATGGAGAGCAAACAGTCAAGCCTGAGTGTTTTCCATGTTGAGGTTTTCCTGCCATGCAGCATTTAACCATGCAATGTTAACTCATTCGTCATTTTGCATGTGTGACAATCTTGTGTATCAGTGTAGGATCAAAAGAATGAGGCCCCAGTGACACAGAGACTGCTCCGCCCACTATCTGACAATTACCAGTTGTCGAATGTGCGTGGTTGCTGGAGGTTGATGGCTGTTAGTAAAAACCTCTTTGTGTTTACTTTGTTTGCTAGCATATTGCTACAGTCAGGTAATCTCCCAGCTGTAGTAAAAAGTGTAAAGCTGCTGCTGCCAACATGTTTCAAAAGGCATCACTTTTAATTTAAAGTTTAAGTGACTTTAGCTAACCTTCACTATTTCTGGTTTGTGCTGCACTTTTTAACTTTTACTAATGTTGAACTGCTCTGGTTTCCTACCACAGTCCGAAGATGTGCTCGTTTGGTTAACATCTAAAATGTTACCTCTATGCAGAGCCCATGACCACATTCTTTTATACTCTATGTGACCGTGGTGCTTTCGTCTATTTGTCTATCTTCTCCAGCACTATTTCAGAAATCTCCCTGAGGGCCTATCTGGGAATCCCTGTTCTGTCATGAAATGTCTGTGCAAGCAGACTTGCTCACACAGCCATGCCTCAAACCCGTTCATTGTCCAATTGCAGTGGCAATGGCTAAACTGTATAGTTACAAAAGTTGAGAGGTGCACGACTGGCCGAAACAACAAGCCCCAGTGAACATGATATCACTTTTTGTTGTCTGGCACCATTGACAAGGCCAGCACAAATGGGTTCTTTCACCTGTGTTCATTTGCAATGCTTTGCAAGTCTGCCAACAGAGAACTAGATGGTGAATCTCTCTTTGAACTTATCTATTCTCTTCCCGTCCATTAGGAAAAATGTAGTGGTAGAAAAAAAAGACATGCTTTAGGGTTTCAGAAGGGTTTACGATGAAGATGCACCTATGTTGCAGAATCATAAATTCACCATTAGCCCTGTGATTGACTGTCATGGCTGGGTGGCCGGTGTGTGGCGTGGACCCAAAATGCACACAAACTAAGGCAAGACTGAACTTAACAAAAAAATCAGGCTTTTTTGGTGCTTGATACACAAACATAAACCAAACGAGGGGAGCAACTAGAGGAAAAACTAACATAAAACCTAAACTGGAAAAAAAACAAATGCATGAAGCCTAGAATACCTGGAATGTCTGGAAATACCTGAATGCATGAGACAAGGAGACACAAGATGATCTGACAACGATCACAGGGAAACAGGCACAATCAAATCAAATCACTTTTATTGTCACATCACATGTGCAGGTACATTGGTACAGCACATGTGAGTGAAATTCTTGTGTGCGAGCTTCACAAGCAACAGAGTTGTGCAAATACAATAATGTAAACAAGCAAAATACAAGAATGGCTACATCTGAAACTAATAAATATATGTACAATATATAATAGTATATGCATTTCTGGATGTGTATACTAATATTTTTCTATGTGTGTGTGTGTGTGTGTGTGTGTGTGTGTGTGTGTGTACACATATTTTACAAATTAAATAGAGTAAACAATAAATAAAATATATAAAAATATACAGAGTTGAGACATGTGCAAAACAGTGGCATTACTGTACAGTATGGAGTGCATAATGTTAAAGTTCCAGTAGTGAAGGTGCACAGCAAATTCAAAAGTGTTAAATGTTTTGGTGTTAATAGTCTTCTTGCAAAAGTAGAGTTAATTTTACTCTAAGCAGAGTCACATTCTTTTAATGTAACTCTGAGGTGTAAAATGATAGTAGTTAAAATCGAGTGTTAAAAATGAGTGTTTCTCTGTCAAATCTGGTGTTACAATGGAAACATTAACTCTTGACCTCTTAACTCTGAACTCCTACAGGGGCTATGACACCAATAGAGTAAATTCACAGACTCCGCCCCCAGCACGGCTCCAATCGAAGCTGAAGTGAAGCTGTTTCAGAACATTTTGCTCTACATATTTGAGTTGTTTGCCATGCTTGGTAAGTCATTTTTTCAAAGATTGTTTCAATTATTATTATGAGCTTTTACTTCTGTGGCTCTTTGGAGTTGAGACAAAGCTGTGTGAAAGGCATTAGCCATGTTGCTCGCTGATAGCATAATATTCTGTTTTAGCTAGCTGAAAGGTATTGTCTGCGGGCAAATACCACAGCCTTGAAAAAAAGCTTGCATGTGAATTTTCAGTCAAACTTTTGGTCAAATACACCTAAAACAATGTCTAGAATGTGAAATGTTGGTATAATGGTGCTACTTGAAGCCTGAAAACGATCGCCCATAAAAAAAAAAAAAACGAGCAAACAGCAGTAGCAGACCTCCTGACTGGATTCTACGTTAGCATAGATCCCTCCAGAGTTTTGTGCACACGGTTTAGGTAAAAATTAAAAAGGTTGAGGTTTTACATTTAGTTCAGTATTACCTGTTGCCTGTGTCTTTTGGGAAAATACTTTACACAAGTAATGGCTCAAAGAGGATTCCTTTTTTTTTTTTTTTTTACTGTGCTGCAATTGTTTACTGGATTATTTGTGCTATTAATTAGTGTCAACTAATTTTTATTCAATCTCCGCACAGGATATGCTTGTGAAGATGGAATATGGGGGAGAGCAGAAGTGCGTTGAAGTTCCACAAAGGGATGAATGAAGGACATGCATATTGTATTGAAGAAATAAGTGATGAGAATGCTGTTATTTGCATTTACCATGTCAGACCTTTTGATAAACAAAATTCTAATGAAAGTGAGAACATGTACACTGTTACATCTTTCAGAAAATGTTTTGAAATTGTGGTGCACAGTTCAGAATAAATGTTTTTCAAAAACCATTGCATCTTTTTAGTAAATGTTTATTTCCAAAAGAAATTTCTAGAAGTTCAGAACAGTAAAATTCCCGCTTTTTAGAATGAATTAGAAGATAACTCTTACGTAGTTAAACTAAAATACTCTTTGAGAGTTAATATATAAACTCTTAACACCAAGTGTTAAATTATCAACTCCAGACAGATTTGGTGTTTAACACTAAATCAGAGTTAACGTACCAAAAAGAGTTAAATTAACACTCTCTGGTGTGGACCCATATAGACACTTTAATAGTGTTGAAATCAAATCCGACAGTGTTAATTTGGACATGCTGGATTTGCTGTGTGAGGTGTCTATGACGTGTTCAGCAGTCTGATGGCCTGGTGGAAGAAGCGGTCTCTCAGTCTGCTGGTTCGGGACCGGATGCTGCAGAACCTCCTTCCTGAGGGAAGTAGTCTGAACAGTTTATGGCTGGGGTGACTGGAGTCCTTGATGATCCTCCCCGCTTTCCTCAGGCACCGCTTCCTGTAGATGTCTTGGAGGGAGGGAAGCTCACCTCCAATTATCCGTTCAGAGCACCGCACTACCCGCTGGAGAGCTTTGCAGTTATACACACGAAGGTGACAAGGGAAGTGGAAGCACACGGGAAACACAGCAGGAACGAGTTAAACATGACAAGACATGAGGAAGCAACACCTGAACACACCGGACACGAGACTGCCAAAGTAAAACAGGAAGTACACAAAGACTCAAACTTGACACATGAGCGGGGATAAACAAACAGGGAGGCAAAAGGTGAAACACACGGAGAGGAAGAGGAAAACCGGTAAGGAAGACAAAACAGTGACAAGATTTAGACACAGAGGGCGGGGGAGAGGGAATGAGAGACATGGAGGGAAACGGAGAGAGAGGGGTCTAGGAGAACACACCTGGATGTACGAGCATGGAAACCAAAGAGGGAGACGAAACACAAAGACATGACTAAGACATGTGTAAACACAAACGACAAGACAGAGTCTCATAGGAGACACAAAGAAAAAGGCACAAAAGGGAACCTAGCAGACAAGAAGCTAAACTGGGAGCACAAGAAAACTCAGAAGCAACTTGAAAGGTGTTATGCAAAGAAATCTAAAGGTGAATGCTTTTCAAATTACCTTAAGCAGTTAAACATAGCACCAAACCAATTGCGTGAAGGAGTACATCCTTCTTTCTTTTGTTTTCCGTAGTACAACAGACACTGCAGTAGCAACTTCAGCGCTGGTGGTTGACTCATGTTGTTGTTTCAGTTCAAGTCACTCGCTTTATCAGACGGAAGTATTAGAGCTTCTCAAAGGCAGTGACCCCGACTACACCGACACATCCTACTCTACACCTCACCTTAGGACCTCGCAGAAATCTGGCAATGAGCTTACAAATAGATTTTCTTGACAGAAAGAGACAAAACCAGTGTCAGCTGAAATGGTGCTGTACCCGCTGATTCGCCTGAGCAATCTTCTGTTATCTCCTACAGGGCCAGAGCAGCACCGCTGGCTCTAAGCTCTCAGCAAAACACGTTTTCTTTCTCGGGGCCAAAGCTACAAAGGAACATGTCTTTATGGGTAATCCATTTTTAAACAGCACTTCTTGTATTTAGTATAAATGTCTCCATTTTTAATATCTCTGGTTTAATCTGTTTCCCGTGGCCTCAGCTGTTTCAGGCCTTAAGGGTAGAAGAGTGGAGACGTCTTGTGTTACACCTCTCACCCAGCGTTGTGTAAGAAGCATATATGTGCCTTTTTAAATATTTATATGCTACAGCACATGCACTGTGCTTATGCTTTTTCTCTTATAGTTTGGTTTTCCAGATTCTTGGGTATATGAATACCTCACCTTTAAAGAGGATAAATTGCTGTGCATCTATACTTAAGGAATTAATCAGTAAAATCTAATATTTTAATATTCTGATTGCAAATAAGCCAGTACAAACCTGAGGTTAAGCATGCTAGCTTCTCGGCTCAAGGGGATGCAGAAATTTGTAACTGAAATACTGCTAGGATTTCTAACAATCCAACAAATGAATTTTGAAAGCATTGTAAGTGTTTCTAGTCTTCCCCGTCTGTGCCTCTGCTTCTTGTTTTTCAATTCTCGTAATGGCAATTACCTCATCACTTCTAAACATGTTCCCAAACTAAATCTTACCCTACAAAGGAATCAGCAACTCTCTGAAACTCTCTGTTTCAAATCTAATAAATAAATTAAAAATCTATAAATGAAATAAAAAAAAAATATATATATAATTACATTGTGTTTATATTTCAGAGTCTTCCGATCTTCTCCTGCCTTGTCCTGTCTGCCAAAGCAGCTTTTCTCAAGGATGTCATAAGGTCTGCTTGCTCCCTGGTATAACGATGAAGTTATTAGCATGCTGCAGCACATCAGCTTATGGGACATGAATATTGACCAGAAATCACCAACTGTCTCCGAGCCTACGGGTAAGACGACCTTTCATTCTTTTCGCTGAACCGGGGGATTTTTACCTTGAAATACTAATGGAAATATGCTATGTGAGCACATCTAGAAGGTCAAGCTGAGGCACAAATTCACTGCAACCAAAATTCTAGAAATTTCCCCATACGATCGGCAGACTGTGGTTTTTATTTAGCAAAGGCTGTTTGTGCAATGAGACAGTAAAGAAGTGTTTAATGTTTTGGCTGCTGTGACAGCATAATCTCCCTATTTTTGCAATAAATAAAATATATCTTTAAATCTTATCTCACATTCGCTTCACAAGAAAACAGATGGGTTTTTTCATCACAAAAAACATACAAAAGCCTTTGGAACTGTGGCTAAATCAGTCAAATCATGTGTGACTTGTCGACCTTGAAGAAGAGTGCTTGAATGAGTCAAGATTAAGTAGTGCTCCTTCAGTTTTAGGAGCAAGTCGTGCTTTTTCTTCGGAAAACTACTTCCAGACTGGCCTCCGAGTCTGACCCCATGTTATTCATTAAGCCTCTCAGATTCTCATTTTTCCTGGGTTGTGGCTTCATTTGACCCGTTCTCACATCTCTGTAAAAAACAAAGTTGTTGTGAAAAGATTGTTATAGCTCACCCAGCATAGGAAAAAAAAACCCATCTGAATAAAGGTGGAAATCACAAATAACCTTGCACTGTTTCAGTTCACTTAATACGTGTAATCACTCATTTCTGTCCCTCTGGCATGAACTTTCTCAACTTCTAGATGGATTGAAACCCTGGCATCATCTCCCTGGTCAAAACTATGAGACTATAAAAGCTGCAATATAGACGGATGCACATCAGCGCTGTTTCTACCTACAATAGAAGTCTAGTCAGACTGTCTCTTACCACCTGAGAAGTACAGCTCGGTCTTTGTCCGTCTTTGTTTCTTTTTTCTTTTGAAGAATGTGGTTAGACATGCTTATGAACAGATGGCCCTGCAACATCTTCCCCTCATACAAAGACTTATTTTACAGTTGTTTTTTTGTTTTCTTTTGTTTTCTTTTTTTATTGAAAATACACAACACTTTGTCATGTTCCCAGGTTTTTCTGGATTGTTTGTTGTTGTTTCTCCTTTAATCCTCACCGCCAGGGCAGAGTCTGGCCCTGGTCCCCACCTCAGTGTTCACCTGTGCAGCCTCTTCACCTGTCACCTATGATGAATAATTACTCACCTGCTGTCCATTATCAGTGACTGCTCCCACACTTGGCCTGAGTGAGTGAGCGTGAGTTTGGACTGGATTAGTGTGTAGACTGTCGTGAGTCACAGACTGTGTGAAGAGGAGTTTGGACCTTCCCCTGGTTGCCCTGGTCCTCCCCCCAGCACTGTATATATGTATATATCTCACCTGGTGACACCTGTTTAAATAAACCACCTTTTGACTTTTCATTCAGAGTCCTGCATTTGAGTCCTGCACTTGTAATAGTGATAACTTTCATCAAATCTGAATATTTTACCAGTAAAGATGATGACAGACATATAACTGCCAGAAGAAAAAAGCTTTTAACAGGTTAACAAAGGCTTAAAGGGTTAATGCAATGTTTCAAGGCCAATATTTTAAGTGATTATTGCATTTAGATTTCTCTTCAAATAACTTTTGAACTAAGTGCCCAGAAATAGCAGGACCTGGAGGAATCAGTTTGTATGTAGGCTGATGATCTCCTATGGTAACATCCTTATACTAGTTGAATCCTGGCTAGTTGTTGCAGAGCAGTCCTTATATATCATTTCATATATCACATAATGTAGTTGGCTTAATGCACATGGAGCAGTAACCAGAGGTGTGGACTCGAGTCACATGACTTGGACTCGAGTCAGACTCGAGTCATTAATTTTATGACTTTAGACTTGACTTGAAAAAATGTTCTAAGACTTGTGACTTGACTTGGACTTTTACACCAATGACTTGGGACTTGAATTGGACTTGAACCGGTTTACTTGAAAAGACTTGATATTTTACCCCAAATATAAAATTTAACATGCATATTATATAGAGATTGAAAATGTGACGTCATTCACGGGTAGAACCGCAAAGGATTCTGGGAACTCGTGGCAAGAGGTACTAGCGCACACAGACTTTCAATTGAAATCAGTTATACAGCAATAAAAAGAAACACAAAAATGTCAAGAAGCTGTTGTATTATTAACTGCAATAGCCGGTCGCATGACAGCCACGGGAAGCCGACGGGTAAAGAGATCGGTTGTTATCGGATTACGTCGTTGAAGAGAAATTGTTCGAGCCATGTTTCCGAAGTAACAAAGACGCGACGGATGGCCTGGATTGCAGCCATTCAAAGATCAAATATAACGTCCTAGAACACTCCAGCTCACAGGTTACTCTGCTCCAAGCATTTCCACACAGGTCAGTCTGCTGTTGTAGTTAATGCGTCATTTTTCTTAACATAATTGGTGATATAGGTTACAAGCAAGTCTGGCGCTGAACAGAAATTGTCGCGCTATGCTCCTTTATTTATTGTGCATAAATAGTGAATTGTCCTGACACAATATTGCGTTTCGCTTCTGTTATTATGGTACATTGACAAAAACATATACTTTTATTCACAGGATAAAACAGGTTTTTTTGTATCACTAATTGCCCAGTAGGATTACAGCATACAATATTATTGTCACTGCTACATTTCTGTGATGCTACCAGAAATTATTTCCACTACTAATTAATTATCGTTGAGCTCAAAGGTCCTATTAATAAACGGTTAAGGAATGTGTATTTATGACGACGATTTGTGAGACTGGTAAACTTATGATATGTACGATGGTCTTTCGTTCTACACGGTGCATTTCAAGGTCCTGCACCCATCCGTTGGTACACTGTACCTGGGCTTGTTGCAGTGACCTGAAGTTACTAAACTTCATGAGTGTATGCACTCACTCCAAGAACCGTATAATTATAAATATGCATATAAATATGCTACGATGAGATAGCTGACTTCATCTAACTAGCAAATGTTGTCCAGGCTACGTTGGTGATGCAGTTTTTTTTTAATGTGTATGATATTTTTGTCATGCGATTTTAAAGCTGGTCCTACAACCGCATCCAAGAATAACATGCAGCTTATCTCAGAACTGTCGGTGAAAATTATTCTTGGAGCTAGGTTTAATTGAGCTGCATTTTAAAGAGGTGCAATTTCACAATTTGTGTATATTTTCTAAGTTCACTATTTTGTCATGTGTTGAGAAAAACACAGATTTAAAAATTACATGGTCTAATATTTACATTTAGCATATAACTGCAACATGCTTTTTTTCGTTTTTTTGAATGACTCGAAAGGACTTGAAATTCAAAGTTTCAGACTTGTGACTTGACTCGGACTTTTACACCAGTGACTTGAGACTCGACTCTGACTTGCCTGACATTACTTGAGACTTGACTTGAGACTTGAGGATAAAGACTTGAGACTTACTTGAGACTTGCAAAACAATGACTTGGTCCCACCTCTGGCAGTAACCTCAGAAGCAACATAGGAGAGCTATGTGACTTATTACTAAATGAGCAAATTCCCCATGGTGCACTGCTATCTTAAGAATCTTGCTTTTGTGCACTGCATGTTGTTTGATTTTCAATAATGCTACACTACCATAATTCATTTTTTCTATACATGATTACCCATGCTGCATCACACTGTCTCAAATAATCACTTGCTCATTGTGTCTGTAATCTTCCCATATTCTTTTGTTCACACATGAAATAATTACATAGAATTTAACACTTCTTACTGATTAAGAAAACAAAACATACAAAAAACATGCACCAGGTTTTATATATATATATATATATATATATATATATTTTTAGCAGGCATAATTTTCTAATGCCGCGATTTATTGGAATGTGTATATGTATAGTATGTAATGCAAAATAGAGTTTGTATAGTTCTAATGAACTCAAAGTCAATATTTAACATGGCCATCCTTATTCTTCAAGACAACTTGAACTCTCTTAGTTACGCGTTCTTGTGAGTTCTTTAAGCGGCCTTCAGGAATGGCTCTCCAGGCTTCTTGAAAAACGTTCAAAGCCCTCCTTTTTCTGATCTCACACTGATCCAATAATGTTGAAGTCCTCACTCAGGGGAGGCCAATCCATGACTAAGAGTGTTTTTCTATCCAGGCACTGGTAGTGTGATTGGGATCGCTATTATGCTCAAAAATGAAGTTGTTCCCAATCACATGCTTTCCAGATGGTACTGCAGTGTTGATCAAAATCTACCGGTAATTCTGTGCCTTTATGATTTCATTAATTTTAAGATTTTCAACACCACTGGCAGAAATGCAGCCCCCACAATATGCAGAAATGACATTTTTTCATCCCTTGATTAGAGTCGGCTTTTTATGAGGGTTTGACTAAAAATAAGTCTGAAGAACTATTTATCGAAACCACTTTTGAAATATGACGGGAAAGTCTTGCTGCTTGGAAAACAAATTTAAAGAAACTTTTGCGCAGTACTGCATTACTATGAATTTGTGATTCTGAGGTTGATTTCAGGTCATCATAGAAATGTAATTTTTGATCAGATTTGAAACACACACAAAAAACTTGTGTCTTTGAACAGTTTTACAGTAAATAGACTCGAGGTCACCTGAGGACAAGACGATCAACAACAATCAAATTATCCCGCTCGTGAAAACATCCTTAAATCTCTCCTTCTGCTTTTCACTTTGTGAACAGTTCATTGTCAAAGAATTTTAATAAATCTGTTTAGTTTTTGGTCTTTGAAGGTGATCAAATATCAAGAATTGGCAATAAATATGAAAAGACGTGATTTTTTTTTTGCTTTTTAAAAAAACCACTTTCATAAATTTCCTTCTGTTACCTGCCCTAGTCAAGGACAGTCTTAACAAGCTGCAGCAATTTTCTTAGTAGTTACTCTGTTGATTAAATCAGAGTAATCAAATCAATCAAGTAATCAAATCTAAAAATTTCACCCAGCTGATGGAACACAAGGTTGTATAAGAAACCACAGACTTCCACAGAACACAAAATCTGATTAAGTCCCTCCCAAACGTAATTTGTCCGTTCTTAATGAAAATGAATGTAACCTGTCTACACACACAGTCTCAGCAGTCAGAAAGTGAGGATGCAGAGCGGTGTAGTTGGTCTGGTCGCTTTTACTTCCATTTAAACGCATATCTTTACTCTCAGCAAAGTGCTTCAAGTGTCAGTATGAATTTATTTTCATTTTTGTCTTTAAGAATTAAGCGTCTCATCTTGACACGCAGTTGGACTTAGGTAGGAGACTGAGTGTGCAACACATCTGGAAACAAAATAAAAACCTCTGGTTATTGTAGAGACGTTTGATATTAGACTTATATGATTTTTAATGTAAAGTTTCCCTTAAATAGTTTAATTTTAGTGTGTTAGAACTGGAGGCACCAAAAAACTCCAAAAAGGTTCATCCTTAATGTGTGCAAAAAACCAGGGACTCACAAAACTGTCACAGTGTTGATGACATACTTGCTAAACACGAGTAACAACACCACAGGACGAAGTCATAGACTTAGCAAACTGTGATGTTTGCTAAGGCTACGTCCACACTAGCCCAGATAGATTTGAAAACGGCGTTTTCGTTAGAAAACGCTCCGCGTCCACACTAGCGTTTTCAGGCGTTTTCACAGAGTTGCGCGTCCACATTGAAATGGTTACGTTCCAGTACTGCGCATGCGTGAAACGCAAGAAGATTCGACCCGCCTCATTTCTGTCTGCCGTTTATTTACAAAATGTAGAGGAAAGCACTGAGTTTTTTAAATGGACTAACAATGAGGTGGAGTTGTTGCTGCGAGTAACCCAAAAGTACAAAGTTGCAAAAGTGAGTGAGAATTAAAGAATTTGAAGAAAAGCTATCTGGAGCACATACAGACTGATATTAATCTTTAATAGGACTGTCATAAATCAGAGCAAACAAAACAACTGCTGCATAATGCCCTCCACTATCCTAGTTTTATTGGTCACATGACTGCATCATATGACTGACATGCGTCATCGTTTTAGAAGGTCTGCGTTTTCACTGTCCACACTGTGACACGAAAGCACCATTTTCAAATGTATGCGTTTTCGAAAGCGTTTTGTAAATGCTGTGTTTTCAATGAGTGAAAACGCCGTCTCAGTGTGGACGGGAGGCCAAAACGGAGAGAAAACGAAATTTTTTTAATTTGTGTGGATGTAGATAAGTCAGTCAGCAAACATCACAGGTCTTGACTGTCACAGATTTCGCTGACACTGTCCTGAGCTCTGAAGGAACCTTTGACATGAGTGATTACCTCAGTCGTGAAAGGCGGCCTGAAATATGAGTTGAGAACACAAACCAATAAAAAACATGATACTCATTCAATCTTCGTTTTTGTACAGCTTGCACTCTCTGTGAAACAACACTTTACACCCTTAGGAGAGGACAAAGGTGTAAAAACACGGCTTATTTCATGCATATACTATAATGTTTCTGCAGTGGCTTTATCACAGAGAAGGATGCTATGGATTTCATAAAAAGCACTGTGAATTCAGCAATTATGTAGATGTGATCTTTCATTATTATTTTTTGTTAGAGGAAATACTTGCTATAAACTAAAGTCATAAGCTGCTGATCATGTGGAACAAATTAAACACAACCCTAAAACCAAAAGGCTCTTTAAAACTGCAGCAATTTCTGAATTAAACACTGAAAAACTCGTAAACAGCCTCTTAGCCAGTGTGCTGCACTTGAGCACTTTATTTCTTTGTGCATCCAAACAGGTTTCACATCTTTTTTGTTAAAAGTTCAAAAGGTCAATCTTGGAAAGAAAGAAAAAAATCAAAGTACCAGGCTTTTTCTTGGAATATTGATTTGTCATGGGAATGATATTCTGAGGAGCAATTTCGTTTGCCTGTTTCCCCTCTATGGTAAATTAGAGCGTGGCAAGTCTTATCAAGTGCATTTCAGGACACAGGAGACGCTGTGAATACTGATGAGAGCGAAGGAGTTGCAGCGTCTCCGTGCAAAACTGGAAGTGAGTCAGTTAAAGAGTAAATCCACTTAGTGTTGGAAATCATCAAATGACAGCGAATGTCTGCTTAGTATCTCCTGTGTAGATATTTCGTGTCACATTAGCCACTGTTTTCACTTCCTGTGCCTCTGTTGGATCTCATTTTGAGATCAATGCATTTAAAAGTTCTTCTCTTGCTTACGTGTACCTATAAATATGTACCTATTAAAGTTTGTGTGTGTGGAGCGGTGTTGGAGAGTTTTCAGAGCCCACCCATCATCAAACTTGTTTTTTATTTTGATGTCTCTAGGACTGGGTTTTGCAATTGTGATACACAGAGAGACTCGGGTTAAAGGGGAAACCAACACCAGGTGGTAGAAATCTGAAGTACAGTCCGCAGGTAATGAACAAGAGCTCATTGTGCCACTTAAAAGCCTGTCTGTGTAATGCACAAAAATGCTTGGCTGTTGAGGGGATTTCATTGTAAAGTAAATTAGTGCTTTAGCCTACCCTGTCAGGCAATGCTTCTTTCAAACAAGCACACATGACATTAAAGTCAAGTTTTATGTTCGTATCTCCATGGTGATGAGAGTGGTTATGAAAGATTTGTGTTTTTATGAGTTGTACCTTGAATGTTTGCTTGTATATGGTTGCAAAAGTCACATTTTATAGCCTAAAAACATCACATCTGCCATTCTGTCATAGCATAAACCGTAAATGCATGCTGTGCATTTTAACATGCGAGCCATCCATGTCCACTGTGAATGATCCTCTTTGAACAGAGGCGGTGGCTTACAACACCAACTGTCTGCCATCTATAATGCAGTGTAGAGATCCCTTCCCAGACACCTTAATGCCCATTCACATCCTGGGACTTTTGACCTCAAGACATCACATGATAGGGTGGGGCAAAGTCTCACAATGGGGTCACCTGAAACCTTGGCTGATTGTGACCTACACCCGTTTTCACACCTTGGCTCGTGTGATTAGGTTGAGGATCATTAGGGGGTCCATGTCCCTCTTGGGGGCACACTCCCATAGAGCTTATATTAGGTAAAATAAATAAAAAGGGGGTAGTTGGGTCATTTAGTTATCTTTGACAGTCTTTGGAAATGGATCTTGTCACGACTACAAGCCTTTGATTGCAAAACTGGGAACAGATTTGCTATTTGTGCTGCAGAATAATAACCAATACAACACTGTCTCACACATTTGCCAGTTTCAAGGGAAAAAATGCCCAAAAAGCAGCTGAGCAAACAGGCTCTCCAGTCTGCCAAACGCATAAACGTTGAGTGCACATGTCCCAGACTGGCCACAATGCCAGTCTGTCTTCTGGGAAATGATGCAGCACTAGCAGAAGCTGCATACGTATGCACCCTGAGCCTTAAATGCCTGCCAGTCTGATTTACAGCCTCTGGGTGAGGTTAATCACTGCATGGTTTGGGGACAAATTGGTGAGGCAGGAAAATGAGTCACTTGCACCATGAATGCTGACCTCACCTCTCACCATACTTCACAAGCAGATTATTCTGGTTTCAGGGTAATAGCTGCGAGCAGAGCAGCAGCACTGCACAGCCAGCAGCATTTGAGGGGGGAAAAAACCTCATATGAATCTGGACCACAGTCACGGTTTAAATTAACCTGAGAGAGAATGGCACATTAGGCCTATATATATGTCTAATATAGTTTTTGAAAAGATGCAACAGCTTCTATTAAATGTCTTCTTCTCACATGGCAATGGCAGTGACCTCTGCAGTGTTTTACACTGGCACTGGCATCCCCAATCAGTTGGGAGTAGCTCAGTCAATTAGTTCTGCATTATTTACCTTGCAAGTCCCTGTGGTGATCACTCAGAAAACAGCAGATACAGTAGTGCTTATTGACTCTCCAGTGCTCTGGCTGGAAAGCTGATTTCAAGCTAACAGATACTGTACATGTCTCCCACTAGTTACAACTGATTTATATAATTATTATGGCATCACTTTATAATACAGCCCATGACTAAGGGTGTAACTCCACTATTTACTGACTGATATTTCTTATAATACTATTATGAAGAGATAATGAGTTTTTATTGGACAGAAGAAATTATAAATTATGCATACTAAGTAATGAGTAATTTCCAGGTAAAACCAAATGTCCCCGTCTTAAGCGGCATACATGCTGTAGTTTTAGGGGTACGGGCTTATCCTTGTCTTTTCCATTTTTATTATGCATTATATAAGTGTGCATCATTCATCCACTATTGAACTCTCCTCTTAGATTATTATATAAACCACTGTTCTTCTTTTCTTAAAAATAAACAGCAAACAGTGCAGCAGAATTTTTAAAGGAACTATAAGAAAAGTACAAAATAATTGGATTAATGTGAATGAAGAAAGACTGCTATAGAGTAATTAGTTTTTTTTATTTATATGCAAAACCACAACTATAGAAACTGTTCCTAATTGCTATACTACCAATACTTTTATTGGTACAGTTTAGTTTTTTTGTTTTCTTTTTCATCAGAGAGAATTCATTCGTCAAAGAAAAAGGCCAGAGAACCTTCCTCTTCCTCCTCACGTTCATTTTCACACAAAAGGTAAACATATGACAAAAAGCAAAAATAAAAAAAATACAAATAAAAAAAGAAATATAATTATCTAACAATTTCAGATAAAATACATGGAAATTCTCTTTAATTACACCCTTAGTCATTGACTAAATGTAACAGTACTCCTTTTGTCCAGATGCAGATGTTAAACTAAAAAAAATGAATTAAATTGCCTCCTTTAAAAAAAATGTTAAAAATTTTATTGAATATATTTGCTTTAATTTTGATTCTTACCATTTATCATTTACATAATCCTCCTCTACACTTTACATTGACCATCTGTGACTAGAGTGCCAGCAGCTGATGGGCATGCTAAAACAGCTAATGCACTGACAAGACTTGCACTTGGGGGAATATCATTAGTCTCCAGTTAGTGAGGGAGATGGCCATCCGTGATTACAAAGCAAACCCGAGTGTTCCTTGTCTTCTGGTGTAAAGGAACATTTGTTACAAAATTATTTGTGGGCATAATTTGGAGTAGTTTTTGCTCTTCACTTTTTACTTTTATGAAAACTATGGCACAAAAGAGTGACTTCTTACCTCTCCAATTAGCACAACTACTGCATTTGGTCAGTATACTTCAAACTAGTCACAGAGCCATGATAGATAATAAGATCGAAAAACAGTGTAATAATATTGGGAAATCTACAGCGTATGCCATTTTCCTTCACCGTGTACCTACCACCAAGGTCAAGCAAAGTCTCTTACAGGGCTTAAATGAAATGAAATGAGCATTAAAGGTATCCACCATGGGAGGTTTGGTGACCTAGTGCAGTGTCTCAAATCGTGTGCCTTTGATATGGGTCAAGAGACCTGTTCACACCAGGATTTGTCAAAAAGTCTTTTCTCTCCTCCTTTCTTTTGTCAGTGTTACATCAACGTAGACGTTCAAGGTAACTATCATTCGAGTAGAAGGGTGGCTTCTAGTCTAAGGATCTTGGAAAGACAAGCATCTGGACTTTAAATTGCTTGAAGACGTTTCACCTCTCATCCGAGAAGCTTCTTCAGTTCTAAGGTCAAATGGTGGAGAGTCCCAGATTTAATCTTCCTGTCGTGATTCGGTCAAATCGCCCCGATTTACAACTTATAACACTCATAAATATTGTGTTTTACATCTGATTGCCTCAAGGCCTTATGGGATCCTCTACACTATGCACTTGAACATATAAAAGTGATGAGCATCTCTTTCATTGAACTTTGAGTATTTTAATCAACCTTGTTACATCTGTGGTGTGGTGTTGCCTCCATAGGAAATGAATGGGAATTCACTCAACCCACGACCCACTGAACAATCCACTGATCGACCCACTGAATTATGTGCCTATCCCCCATGTGAACCACACCTTCCATCATCTTCACACAGACCCCATATATATAGGGGTCTGTTTGGAGTGTTTGCCTTGCACTCCTTTTACTCTGACCACAATGAGTAGGCGTCTGACCAAGTGGTTATCTGTCAAAGAGGTTCTGGTCCGGTTTCTGGACATGAAGAGGGCCCTGAAATTAAAGTAGAGATAAAGAAGGATGGATGGACCCAACCTTCAAATCACAGATAGCATTTCAGTACGAGACTTTTCCTAGCAGAGCTGGGGAAAGCTTTGGTGACTCCTCTTATTCAACGGCGCCAGCACATTCCCCCCACACCAGCCTCTGCTAGCCTGGTTAAAAGGGTGCAAGCCCCAGCCCCAGCCACTGCTCTGGCTCTCCCCCAACAAGGACATGAACAGGAAGTGGTGTGAGCTCTGTGCCCGTAGAGACAACAAAACAAGCCTGAGATGCTGCAAATGTGATGCCTATGTTTGCAAAGGCCACTCTCATCTGAGTGTCACATGCCACTCATGTGGATGAACACACACACATGTTGAGTTTGGTCTTTGGTTTTCCATTTATTTCCATTTAGTTTTTTACATTACATGTTCATTTTGTAATACATTCTCAGTGTCTATTTGTATTTTCACTGCAGTTATTTTATGTCTAATTCTATTAATTCATGTGAAACACCACTTGGAGACATTGTTCACAGCTAAAGAATATTGAATAAAAATTTGGTGGTGATAAATGGGTATTGTGCTAATTTAAGAGCAGTTAAAACGGACTGGTCGATTCTGACCGGGAACAGTAAAGTAGGGGCACAACAGGCCTTAATATAAGACTGTGGAAAAAACATTGATTGTGTAATATAATCACTGGAATAATGATGCTCCTCACACTGCAACAGTGCCTGTCATGAATGTCCACAGAAACATGACAACTTCAGGCCTCAGTCACACAGATTTAATGAATAGTAGTCAGTGAACCCCCAGTAGGTATATGGCGCTGGACTGGTTTGCACCAAATGTATGTGATTGCTTTAGTCACTAGCAAACTGCTGTGGGTGGCTGTAGTGGGTGCCAAGTTGTCTGCAAATACCCTCTATCTACTTTCTAAGTTGTTAACTTTTAAAAATAAAAGTTGCAGCTTTTGAAAGATGCCGATTTCCGCAGTAATGGACAAATTTCCCTTGAAGGTGAGCAGTCGGTTTCTGGTTTGCATTACAGTATTTTCAAGAGTCACTACTGCTCGGTGATTACCTCTGTGACAGAGGTACATGTGAGAACACAAATATCAGACACAGCTGAATCAGGTATTAGCCGGTCTTTAACAAGTTCTGTGATGTATGCACATATACTCCTGCTGCTACTATGCAACTGTGTAAAATTGCACTTAAAAAGCATCAATAGAAAGTTTAGACTATGGCCTGTTTTAATTACCTTGGTGTAACCCGTATCTGCAGTGATCTCAAGAGATTGGGGTTATGTGTAACGGAGAAAAGCAGAAAAATCTCTCGCTTGGATGGTTTTATTTTTTTGTTTATAATTTGAATATAAATAAATGACTTTCAACCGCCTGTCAAAACAGTGATAATTTATTCATTTCACTAATTAGTTTTTTGGGAGTTTTTTGTCAGGTTAGTTCAATAAAATGTGATTTGAATGTATTTCACACAATATCTCCTGTCTTAAAACTGCACAGTGTGTATCTCATAATTATCAGACTAGCAGGGGAGGATGTTGTGTGCTCTTTTTGAACCAAGTCATGCTTCCCAGGGCACCCCTGACTAAAATCTGCTCGCAGGGAACACTCACCGTGTGCCCGACTTATTACCAGTCCTGTCACTCTATTACAGGGTGGCAGAATCTGATTACATGCCCCTTCTTGGCAGTCTAATTGGGTTTTCCCACCAAGACTTTTTCAAACCCTTTGAATTACAATCCCACCACTGTGAATGCAAAATCACTCAGCGCACATTAGCAGATGATGCACCTCAGGAGCAAATACAGTTCTGAATGAATAATTGTCCTTCAGTTTTTCATGGGTTTTTTTTTCCTGTTGAATGACGGACTATTAAATCTTTTACAAAATTCAGGGAAGAGTTAGTGAAGCAGACAGAATCATTTATGGTCTTTGTCAAACTAGTTCAAGGCTGAAAATTCGTGAGCACTTTCAACTCTCTTGTGTAACGCGCGCGCTTGTCTAATAAATATTTGATTGATCTTTTAATAAGTGAGAAGCACTGCTTGGGGAAGACCCTCTTGTTAAATGTGTGACTGCATCTGGATATGAAGAGCACTAAATAAAAAACAATTACCTAAATATTTTAGGTTAAAAGCTACGCCTGGGAGCCATTTCATTACAAGCTTCAGAGGCTTGGTTTTTTATCATGTTTCTTGTGACAAATTCAGTAACTCAGAGGAGTGGATCTTCATTTGCTTTTGATCCATGCAAGGCTGAAAACTCAATTTGTTTCAAGGTGCACATTGTTCTACTGTTATTCAAATCAAATTAAAGTCCTCTGTGCTTCTCCCCCACACACTGCTCCTTCATTTAGATGAGACCTTCAGCGAGTGACAAAGACATCACTGCCTGTCTGTTTTGGCTTTGATATGGGAGAAAAGACACAAAAAAAGCCCACTCCGCCATCCCAATCCGAGGAACACTAAAACCTTTGATCTAAAAAGGCCTTGTACTACTCACACAATTTGCAGTCTTCGTCATTATAATTTATCTTCCCCCTCTGGATTACCTAAGTAACACATCCAGTAAATACCATATGGGCTAATTTAGTAATCTTCAAAGAGAGGCTCGAGAAAGATTTGTTCACGACCCAGAAAATTTGCATATTTCCAGAAGAATTTGCATATTTTCTGACGTCTCAGATCCTCTTCTTGATTTCCATCAACCTCACATCTTTTAGATTGGAAGATTATCTCCAAACTGCAACACATGAGATGTGTTCCATGTGAAACGTTTCTTTTCAACTCTAATAATTTCAATCCACTACAGGATATTGGCTTTATTATTCTCTATTGGGTCAGTATTTTCAAGCTTTGTTCAAGTGGATCCTATCAAATAAAACTGCTTCCAACGCAATTAAATCTGATGAGCTGAGCACACAGAGTTAGTCTGTGACAACTCTGTGTGACAGAAAGTGCTGTGGTGGCTGATTGAGTGATAAATAATTCAAATGTTTATTACATGCAGATGCTAGGGCGCAATTCCCAGAGAAGCTCAGACGCCACCCAAAAAGTTGATTCTGTTCATTTGGACGTAGCGTTTTCAGTGGGAGATACATTTCATCACTCATCCAAGTGACTTCTTCAGTTTCAGCTCACTGTAGGTTTCCCAACCTTAGTGTTTAGAGAAAATCCATCTCAGCTGTTCCGATACCCTTGACACAAAAGGAATCCCTGGTTTCACGTAAACAGCAGTTGTCCTTCTTCTCTCCTCGATCGGCTGGAGCTTTCTTTAGGTGCCTAACCACATTTACTCAGGGCCTTCTTGATGTGATGTTCTTCTGCTTCCCTGGCCACTCTGTCTGTGGGGATGGTGTTCGCTCTGTGTTGTAGCGTCCTGATGACACCCAGTTTCTGCTCCAGTGGATGATGGTGTCAAACCTTAAATACTCACTCGTATGCGTTGATTTATGGTACACATCAGCTTTTACAGTGGCTTGCAAAAGTATTCGGCCCCCTTGAACTTTTCCACATTTTGTCACATTACAGCCACAAGCATGAAGCAATTTTATTGGAATTCCACGTGAAAGACCAACACAAAGTGGTGTACACGTGAGAAGTGGAACGAAAATCATACATGATTCCAAACATTTTTTACAAATAAATAACTGAAAAGTGGGGTGTGCGTAATTATTCAGCCCCCTGAGTCAATACTTTGTAGAACCACCTTTTGCTGCAATTACAGTCTCAAGTCTTTTGCAGACTCCAAGAGGTTTTATATCAAAAAAGGGTTTATATCAAAATCTTAGATTAGTTTAGATGAAACTTTATTAATCCCTCGGGTGGGTTCCTCCGGGAAATTCGGTTTCCAATAGCACAGCACCGACAGAATATACAGAATGTGAGCAGAAATATACCATATATACACATCTATAAATACAGAGTATACAAAAGGGATAAATAGAATAAATAGGAATACGAATACATGGGCAGCATGGTGGTTAGCACTGTTGCCGCACAGCAAGAAGGTCCTGAGTTCAATTCCACCATCAGGCCGGGGTCTTTCTGTGTGGAGTTTGCATGTTCTCCCCGTGTTTGCGTGGGTTCCATCCGGGTATTCCGGCTTCCTCCCACCATCCAAAGACATGCAGCTTGTGGGGATAGGTTAATTGGATAATCCATATTGCCACTAGGAGTGAATGTGAGTGCGAATGGTTGTCTGTCTCTGTGTGTTGGCCCTGCGACAGACTGGCGACCTGTCCAGGGTGTACCCTGCCTTTCGCCCTGTGACAGCTGGGATAGGCTCCAGCGCCCCCCGTGACCCTTAAAAGGATAAGCGGAAGCGAATGGATGGATGGAAGAATACAAGGGAATTGTACATTTCAAGTATGTGAGTCGCCGTTGGATATTATCTGAGGATATTAAGGCAAAATCTTGCCTATTCCTCATTTTCTCAGTTAAGTGGTCCCTTCAGATCTGATGTTTTCACAGTCCTGGTCATTAAATACAAGAGATTTCAGTCTTTGTGTTTTTTCTTATCACTTCTCAATGATTTGAAACATTACTGTATCTGCACACTTTCATTCACAGTTTTAAAGAGTTTGAATAGAAAACCTGACGCATTAGAATCAAATGTAATCAAGCTGCAATCATATAGTCTCATCAAGGCAGATTATTTCCTTTCCTAATTTCAAATAATTACGTAAAAATAACCAAAGCTGCTATTTTCCACTGATAATAGCAGCTTTAATGTTGCTGAGAAAAAACAGTGATTTGAAGTTTTACAGACTTTCCAAAAAATAATATTCTTAAAGACAAATTTCATTTTAAATAATTACAACTGAAAAACTAAACAACTAAAAATATGTATTCATTTGCCTCTTCTCTATAACAGTTTGACTTATCAGCAAAATGGTGCATTAACTTGACGTGGAGTCATTCTATTCATGTGGTTCCTTACAGCATAAGTCTGATGAATAGAGACCTATGAAATTACATTTCTGTAGTGTGTAGTGAAGGGGAAACCTTCAAGGGAAAAATTACCTTGAGACAGTCATTTTTCAGGTGGACGCTTTCTTGAGTTACAGAAACAAGTAAATTTTCTTCCTTCCCTCTTCTGGAATCACAGTAGATAGGACACCATGGCAATAAAATGCACTCGAATTGTGAGTCATGGAAAAAGTAAAGAAAGAAAAGCAATTGAGATTCTGCAAGGGAGAGCTGAGCACTATTTACCTATGCTGCCCAGAGTGAGCCTGTGGGCACATTATACAGATGGCAGCACAAATAAATGATGCCTTATATTGATCAAAAGGAAATGTTTTAAAAAATCTGCTTGATTTCCTCATTGCTATTCAGGCATAATTTCTGTTGTGCAAAATATTTTGGAATTGTAAGGTTTTGTCTTTGATATTTTCATGAAATTCTGAATTACATTATATATGTCTATATATAGGTTTTTTACTTGTGGTATTTTTTCTTTCTTTTTCAAAACTGAGTCAGTTTATTTGTGCATTTTAGTGGAGTTTGAATCATCTGGATAGTACAAGAAACTCCCAGTTAACATTATACTTTCAAAGCAGTAGTAGCCCCAAGGTGCAGATTTATTAATAGTTCATGCATGTAAATGGCTGTATTTGTGTCAAGAGGCCAAAACGCAGTTGAGCTGTACCACCACATCCCAGATGATCTCTTATTTCACATGATCGTCCAGTTCATGAAGTTAACAGTGTAGAGAAGCAGCGATTTTTGTACTCATTGACTATGCATGAGCATCTGGTCAATGTGGATGTGTGATCATGGTGCTCCAACCGAGAGCTTCTCGCTGTGTTTCCCTACGCAAAAGAAAAACATGCAGATATATGGGGCTCGTGGAGTCACGTCCTACTTTCACTTCTGCCTTTGTGGTTGCATAAAAATGCTATTTGAGACAGACATGACAATGATTCAAAATGAAATCTAAATTGGTACAAAAAGGACTACAGTCTACAGTCAAACTTTAGAAGCCTTACTGTCTAGGACTGGTAAGATTTGTGAAAATGTCTCTTTTGGGGGTTTAAAAAAGCAATGAAGCTGGAAGTAATACAGCTGCATATCTTTGTTTGCTTTACTTTCGTAATAAAGTTCCCTTTTCACTGAGTACATACTGTGGAAATTGAGTTTTATTAAAGGATAATCATAGTGGAAACCTTTCTTAATCACTGTAACTAGATACAGTGCTGATATACTTGTTTTGTACTCCACTACAATTCAATACAAAAACAGTGCTTCTTAGCAATAACTATTTGCTTTTTAGATTACTTTTAGATGACTTGATATGTCTGTAAAATATTAAAAACCCAAATGTATACACTCACATTTAAACTTGTAAAAGTAATGAAAATAACCAGTTTAAGTTCAAACCAAGCACCAGAAAGGGGAAGAAAGGTGATTTAAATGACATACTATGTGGCATGGTTTCTGGTGCCACACACAGTGGCCTGACATCTCTGGGGTTTACAGAGAATGGCCCATACGAGAAAATATCTAGAGAGTGGTAATTTAAAAAATACCTTGTATACCAGAGGTTTGAGGAGAATGGTCAGATTGCTAAAAGCTGACAGGAAGGCGACGGTAACCAAAGAAAGAAAGACACTTGTTGAAGTCAAGGTATGCAGAAGATCATCTCTGAATGCACAGCACGTCAAACCTTAAAGCAGATGGGCTACAGCAGCAGAAGACCACACCAGGTGCTGCGCCTGTCACCTAAGAACGAAGAACTGAGGTTACGGTTCGCAGGGTCTTACCAAAATTAAACATTAGAAGGCTGAAAAAATGTGGCCTGGTTTGATGAATTTTGATTTCCGCTGCCACATTCAGGGTCAAAATTTGATGTAAACATGAAAACATGGATCGATTATGCATTGTATCAACAGTTCAGGGTGACAGTGATGGTGTTTACTGGTGTAATCTTATTGGCACAGATTGGCACCCTTATACCAATTGAGTACGGTTTAAACACCACAACCAACCTGAGTATTCCTAATGAACATTCCCATCCCTTTATAACCACAGGGTACTCAGGGTCATCATTGAGATGCAATAGAATGGGAGATTCACATGGATGTTTGTTCTAACAAATCTGCACCAAATGTGTGATGTTATCATCTCAACATGGTCCAAAATCTCAGAGGAATCTTTCCACCAAATTGTAAATATTTTGGATTCAAAAGGGGGGTCATGGCCATGAGTGTATAACAATTTATACACCCAACTCTTCCTCTTTGATATACAGAATCAAAATATGACATGCTTAATATGACAGCATTGAATGTTGATGTGATAAAACACATATTACTATTAAAGTAACATTTCTGTTTTTGTTTACTTTTTAGGTGGTTTTCACCTGCAGGGCCATTTTCAGTATGTGCATATAATCTACAAACTACAAAAAATAAACCATTTATGCACAATGAGTCAAAATAATATGATAACTATCAACACATAAACACTACTTTAATGTTACAGCTAGGTGAGAGCTTTTAACTCCTTGAGATAGTCAAATTAAGTGATAAAGCGCAGTAAATGTATAAAGTTTCCTAGTAAGTTTCCAAGTAATGCTGTTCTAGAAGAATTAAATGCACTTAAAACAGTCTCAGTTATATTTATTTAGTTGATCAAGTTTGGGAAGCCTTCTTCACACATTAGTTAGTTATGGAGTTCCACAGGGTTCTGTACTAGGACCAATACTTCTTACATTATACATGCTTCTCTTCAGTAATGTTATTAGAAAACACTTTATACTTTTTCATTCACATACAGATGATACCAAATTATGTAATCATCTTTGATGCCAGATTACACAAATTGATTACTACAATTACAGGGATGTGTTAAAGACATGAATGGCTGGATGACCTGTAATTTCCTGTTTCTGAATTTAGACATAACTGAGGGTATTATAATTGGCCCTAAACAAATTTTCAAAACATGGTACCTAACTTACTCTGGATGACATCGCATTGGCCTCCAGTAACACTGTGAGAATTCTTGGTGGGTTTTTGTGATTAGCATATGTCCTTCAGCACATATACTAAACAAGTATGTAGGACCATTTGATCAGAAACGCTCTTTCTAACAGTTATATTGAAAAGCTAATTCACACACATTACATCTAGGCTGGACTATTGCAATTCTTTGTTATCAGGCAGTTCTGAAAGCTCCCTGAAAAGCTTTTACTTATCCAGAAATACTGCTGTGAGAGTGGTAACAGACGGGAGAAAGATCATATTCTCCCATATTAGTTTATCTTCCCTGGCTGTCTGTTAAATCCTAAATAGAATATAAAATCCATCTTACAATAATCAGGCCCCATCACATCTTAAAGACCTCCTAGTATTATATTACCCTAATAGAACGTTTCAGTCTCAGATTGTAGGTTTAAGTAGAATGGGAGGCATAGCTAATCAGACACTGTCCTATAGAACCAGCTCTCAGTTTGCTTTCCATTTTAATAATCATTATATTTAGGGCTGGATAAGTCACTATATATTACTCCTCCACTACCCCGTTTTTATTCCCCATATATATATATATATATATAAAACACCCAGCACGCCCCTGCGGGCGGTTTATCCTTCAAGCTCGGGTCCTCTACCAGAGGCCTGGGAGCTTGAGGGTCCTGCGCAGTATCTTAGCTGTTCCCAGGACTGCGCTCTTCTGGACAGAGATCTCCGATGTTGTTCCCGGGATCTGCTGGAGCCACTCGCCTAGCTTGGGAGTCACCGCACCTAGTGCTCCGATTACCACGGGGACCACCGTTACCTTCACCCTCCACATCCTCTCGAGCTCTTCTCTGAGCCCTTGGTATTTCTCCAGCTTCTCGTGTTCCTTCTTCCTGATATTGCTGTCATTCGGAACCGCTACATCGATCACTACGGCCGTCTTCTTCTGTTTGTCTACCACCACTATGTCCAGTTGGTTAGCCACCACCATTTTGTCCGTCTGTATCTGGAAGTCCCACAGGATCTTAGCTCGGTCATTCTCCACCACCCTTGGGGGCATCTCCCATTTTGACCTCGGGACTTCCAGGTTATACTCGGCACAGATGTTCCTGTACACTATGCCGGCCACTTGGTTATGGCGTTCCATGTATGCCTTGCCTGCTAGCATCTTGCACCCTGCTGTTATGTGCTGGATTGTCTCTGGGGCATCTTTACACAGCCTGCACCTGGGGTCTTGCCTGGTGTGATAGACCCCAGCCTCTATGGATCTTGTACTCAGAGCTTGTTCTTGTGCTGCCATGATTAGTGCTATATATATATATATATATATATATATATATATATATATATATATATATATATATATATATATTTACACTGCAGCCATAAAATTGAATTTTATCTTCTTTCTCACATACTACGTGTTTTGTCCTCTCTATGATCTGTTTTTTTTTCTCTTTTATTTTCCCTCAATCCCTAAGTGATCAAGGCCTATGTCTGTCTTCAGTTTTGATGGAGGTTTCTTTCTACTAAAAGGATGTTTTTTCCTTCCTGCTGCTCCAGTAAATCTACCAATTTTAAATTAAAATTTTCCTGTTGAAGGTTTTTTCTTCTTATGATATTCAAGGTAATGATAAGCACTTATTGTGTGTTTTATTTTTGCTTGATTAAATGCAATTTCATTAGTTTTTTAGCATAACCCAAATATGAAATAAGTCAGTGAATACAAATGATGCAAACTGTTTATATATATAAAATTTTTATCAAGGAGGTGCCTTTGAATGAAAATTACACTAATCTTTTTTCCCCAAGCACATTTGAATGATCACTGAATAATGAATGCATATTTCAGTTGGTCCATCATTATACAGCATTATGTCTTTGATTTATTCTTTCCCACCACCATTTATCTGAGTTAATTTTATCTTAAGCTGGACGGAGGTCATTTCTTACTCTCAACTAGTTACATAATCACATTTCATTCTTCTGCTATTCTTTGCAGCATGACTAATAAACGCTTGACATCCTCTGATGTTTAAGTCTTATCTCTGCAAGATTTTCTGCGTATGGAGTACATGTGTCAGCAGCAATTATGCCACTTACCAAGCTCCTTTAACCTGTGATTTTTGGCAGCTTGAAAACTAAAATATAAGTAAATATATGTAATATAAGTTGCAGCCAGAGGAGAAGGTTGAGGGCCTAGATTTAACTCGGTTAACCTTCCAGCCAGGGGTAACTACCTGAAGATTTTGTCTGAAGGATCTTGCTTGTCGTTCTAAAATTTGCTTCAAAACAGAACAAACTCACGCTCACGTTTAAGGCTTTAATATTTGATGAATGCTGATTTAGCCATCACAGCAGGTGACACATGAGCCGCTGATAGGTTCTGCAGGATGAAACTGCTCTGGATGTTGAGTACAGTGTGCAAATATACAAGCTGAGTCAAACAGAAAAGGCAATACAGCTTTTTTTTCATAGGGAAAAATCAGTGCTAACAGGCACAGTTGTGTTTTCAAAGAATTTATTATTTAGCAGTTGCAATATGAAGTAATCTTTCCTTTATATTGGCAATAATACACAGATCCTCTGACGTCATCTTCCCTGCATTCCTACATTGTTTTTTTTTGTTGCTGTTGTTTTTTTACATTTTGATAAACCAGTTAATAATGACAGAAAATCTGCAGTCTAAAATTGATTTGTGATTGCATTTGGCACCCCATGTGTAATGGTCCAATGCAAACAGTGCACCAAGAGGTAAAAATTGTTAAAATTGCACAATAGGTAATGCAGTTGCTCATGTGAGCATCCAAATAAATAGTAGTCCCTAAAACATATTAATGTAACATGTGTATCAGGGATCCACTTCAGGTTAAATTGTGTAAAGTTAAACCCTGTCCCCCTGTTGCTTTCTTGTATGGCACTCATGCAGTTTTTCTACTAAATTGTAGATAAGCCGTTGATTTTTTGTTAGCTTTATGTTAACTAGCTAATTAGGCTAATGTAAGCTGTGGATGTGGGATGAAAGGTCAATGTTAGCAATAAAAAACAAACAATGCCTAATCTTGAAAAAATTATCTAAATATGCACTGGATGTCTTCAGACATGATACTGTGCAAAAAGACTGAAGCTAAAGCTGCTGGATTTTACGTAAAAATAAATTTAATTAATTAAAGATGATATAGTCTTAGAACCTTACTCTCTTTTTCCATCCTCTGATTAGTGTTTGTGATGTCAGGCAAAAAAGCAAATAAAAACTCAAATCATTGTTAGGCAATAGGTGATAGTTATCTGATGTGTTTTAGCTAATGCATATTCCTCTATTGTTCTACAAAATGACTATCAACCAAAGTTAGTCAATAATAGGGACACACCAATCCTGCTTTTACCAATTCTGATCCAATACTGAGATCTTGGCATTGAGTATCTGTTGATTCGGTACCAGAGATAAATCAGTAAACTGTAATCCTCACTGTGAGGAAGAGTATCATTCCTTATGCTTTAGCTAGCACCAGGCTCAACTTAAATCATGCTTTCCTAACAAATACATGCATCCAAGAATAGAAATGTACTTGATTTTATATTTATTAATAAAATAATAAACAACAACAGGAAAAATTTATTTTATTATTTGTCTAATTTATTTGCATTAGTCCGAGCTCAATGCAAGCCTACTGCACACTGCTTTCATTGACAGTCATGCAAGTGTCTCCTTTACTTCCTCTCAATCTGAGTTCACCTGCTTTTACTGCTCCTCAATATATTGGTGTGAAGTTGAGCTGGCACAAGCACATTATGTAACCAAGAGTGTAATAAAGAGTAATAAAAGCTTCCAAACAAATGAAGGACCAAGAAAGAGAAAGCATCAACTGCTGCTTTGCTGTTAGCTTACTTAGTACTTTGTTAGCTTGGCCAATAGCAACCACTGTTGCTGCTGAGTGAATCAAATACAGTAAAAATGAATAGATTGGTCATAGATCATCTCGTTTTAAACAATATCCAATCCAGCCTTTACAATTAGGCTCGGACCAAAATCTGATCCAAATATCATATCGGCGCATTGCTAGTAAAGTGCACCTGGACTACAAAAAGACTACAAAAAGAAACCAGAGTGTGCCTGGTACAGAAATGTTGTGTCTTGCCTACAGATTGTACATATTCATATGCAAAATCTGTTTTTAGAGATTAGGTAGTATTTGACTACTACAGTAGGTTGTCCCGTAGCAAACAGCATCTGCTACAGATAAATTTTACATTGATACAAATGAGCAAACCTCTAAAACACTTTCTTATATTTTTGAACATTGTTTTATGTTTGGTAAAGGTTTAATTTAAACACCACTGCACACTTATTATATGAGAAATCAAGAATAATAAGTGAATCCAAAGCTTGACAGACTTGCCGTGCCTGGTTATCTTTGCTAAGAAGCCACTGGACAGTCACTGTTTTAAGGGAGCTGGTTTAGCAAATGATCAGTCTGATTTATAACTGCCACTTTGGTGCTTGTTCAATTTTAAAAAGTGGATACAGCAGTTTGAGGGCATAAGAAAGTCTTTGATGCAACTTCTGGGAAAAGAAATGAAAGGAACAAGCACAAGGACATAAATGTTAAAAGTCAGTGGGGGGCACAGATGGTGATATATCAAAACTGAGTCACAGTATGAGCGGATGGATGGCTTATTGGTGTTGTCCTTCTATTTGTGGCAATGGACAACTTAGTAAAGAGCCTGATAAGAAATACTGAAAACTGGAGAGAATCTGCAGAAATTACAAAAAACAAACAAAATTAGATCACAGTAGACTTTACTTATATGCAATGCCCATCAAGCCTGATAAATTTTTCAAATTAGTTTTAGTCCTGAAGGTAGTTTGCAGATGTCAGCGGTCAGCATTCATTCTGCGCAGTTTGGGAGGCAGGTTGTCCTCTGGCCGACTCCCTACCAAGGAGATCTGGACTGGTGCTGGGGTTGGAGCAGCAATGGTGCTAATGGCTGTGGGCAATCTGTGCTTCTCCAGCTCACTCTCCTCAGCTTCTCCATCCAAAGACAACAGCTGGACCTGCTCCTCCGGATGTCCTTGCCTCACTACAGGGATGGAGCTGGACCTCAGCCTCTGAATACTAAGCGGCAGATCTCCTGTGCTGGAGGCCTTCCCCCCAGGCAAGGCTGACCCAGTCTTCAGCCCCCTCCAGAGATGCTCCTCCCTGCTGGAGCTCATGCGCTGGAGTTTGCTGGGCAGCCTGGAGACTTGATCGTCTACATGGTCTGCATTGTCAGCTGACAGGAGCCTCTCCCTGCGGCCTACTCGGCTGCTGTTCTTCAGCAGAGGCGAAGGGGGAGTAGGCGCAACAGGCAGGGGGTTGGGTGACGTCAGGGAGGACTTCTCCTCCTGCTCTTTGACACTGTAGGGAGGTGTGGGGACTTCAAAGGTGTTGTGGAACTGGGAGTAATCAACTCTGAAGAAGCCCTCTTCAAGAGACATGACAGGGAGGAAGCGATGACCCCACAAGACTTCATCTTCAGTGTAAGATGTCCTTGCCTGGCATGTCATACCTGAGATGAAGAGAAAAGACAGAGTAGAAAAATTTTTCAAATACAGACAGGGAAAAGACAAAGAGGAGATGACTAACGCACTGTAACATTATGAGGAAAACTGAATTAAATAAAAATGGACTGACAGCCAGACAGGAAGCTGATATGAAAGTGGTGAACTGCTTCAGGGACAAGGGAGAGGGAAACATGAAAAACTAACAGAGATGGAAGCAGCCTTGTGCTTTGAATAATTAAACACCATGAAATTAAACATTGTGTTAAATATTTCATTTTATATTACTGAGAAGCTCCATCTAACACCTGCTAAATGATGATGAGACAAATGATAAGGGACAGCGATGCTTACACAAAGTTAGTTGTTTTTAAACAAGACAGCAAAAGGACCTCAGAAATAAGAATACGTTCTTACCAGTGGTCTCCACGATGCCCTCCAGAATGACAACAATCTCAAACTGATCGTTCATGAGCGAGCGCTGTGACAGGTCGAAGAACGGGCTGTTGCTGTTGATCTCATGGCAGATAGTCAAAGGTGACACTAGGAAGAGCTGATCCGCCCCCGTCCCGAAACCTACATCCAGTTCACACTGATCCAGAGGCAGGAACTCGCCCTCTGGGGTCTGCCGAGACTGTGGACACAAATGAACAGGACATTTTAGCACAAACATTGAAGTTTATACCAACACTCCCACCAAGGCAGTGTAAGGAAGAAAAGATGTACATTAAATGGATTTTCTAATCTTTCATAAAAGGGGTTTTGAGGGTTTCTACAAAGATGGAGTCCTTCTGACTCTGAGGCAGATTGCTCTGCAGCCTCAAGTCAGAACTCCTGAGATTTTGACTCGTGAGGGACCTAGCTACATAAACTAGAAAGCCTGACTGAGATAATGCTGGTGATTGGCATTTAGCAACTTCATAAACTAGCAAGAGAGTCTTAAAATCACTGATATGAAGTGGACACTTTAAAACCTGACATTATTGTTACATTTTATTTGATTTAAAACAAAAACAAAGCAGAAAGCAAAGTGTAAAAAAATTCATGCCAATTCACAGTTTTGTACTAGGTTGTGGTCAGACTATGCTGGGACCAGTTGCCAGGCAACCAGCATAGACTCAAAGAAGTTACCGGTCATATCTGCCATGCAGACATGAAAGTGTCGAGAATCTTCTTGTCACCTAAATTATCTTTAGGACATTATCAGTGTGGTGTTTGCTGTTTATGGAAGTGTATTTCCAGCTGAGGAAAACACATCTGACAAAATGAATTAATTGAATCATATTGTCGTCATGTTAAAAAAAAAACCCTCTGAATTTCAAAGTACTGTTTTGCTTTCATGTAGAACATGCAAATGACTCTACCTACACAGCTAAAAGGTTTTATGACCCATTTTAACACACATTTTAGAGCCCTGAACTTTCCTACACATCACCCGAAAGAGGTGCATGTGAGAGTGAAAGGGTCCAAAGCCACTGAAGCATTAACCAGTTTTTAGCCTGGAGTCTCATTGGTTCAAAGTCAGTGTGTTTGATTGAAGCTAATATTCCTGCACAAAAATAGCTTTTTACAGGCCATAGTTGAGTTGATGAGGACAGATTGTCAATCTGTCAGGTTTAACCTCTCCTTTGCAGTACCTACCACTTGGTGAGTACTTTTCATGTGAAACCCAACTACTGCTACTATATATATGCACATATTCTTTATCCTTGTGTTACGGCCCTAGCAGGGCCTCTCTCTCTCTCCTGAGGGTGCCTGTGTGGGCGTGTCCCACTACCTCCTGCCTGAGGTGCCACCTTTCCCTCCTGTACAGCTGACTCCCATCAGCAATTAAGGGTATTTAAGCCCAGAGCAGGGTGAGCTCTGGGCCAGAGTGCCATTTTGTGTGGGTACAGCTAGTGAGCTGTGTAGTGTGTTGTCCAGCTAGTGAGCTGTGTAGTGTGTTGTCCAGCTAGTGAGCTGTGTAGTGTGTTGTCCAGCTAGTGAGCTGTGTAGTGTGTTGTCCAGCTAGTGAGCTGTGTAGTGTGTTGTCCAGCTAGTGAGCTGTGTAGTGTGTTGTCCAGCTAGTGAGCTGTGTAGTGTGTTGTCCAGCTAGTGAGCTGTGTAGTGTGTTGTCCAGCTAGTGAGCTGTGTAGTGTGTTGTCCAGCTAGTGAGCTGCGCTTTCCTTTTGACTTTTTGCTTTATTTGACCAACGCCTGAGTTTTGTTTTTGTTGGTGTTTTATGGTGATAACGGCTTGTCCGTCTCTCTTAGTTGAGCTACTTTAATAAAACTCTTTAATTTAACCCTTTTGCCTCCTTGACTCCTTTTTCTGACCTGGACACCTTTTGTTACTTCCCCCTCACCGCCTAGACCCCTCAGGGGAACGTAACAAGTGGGGGTTCGTCCGGGATATTTGAAAAGGGAGTTCTGTGTTGGATTTGGTTTTTTGATTATCTCGCTTTGTCACCTTTTGGAGATCCATAACTTCCCAGTTAAGGTAGGTGAGTGTCCAGCTGAGCTTTAAGTTCCTCCTTCAGGCACTCTTTTGTTATTTTGCCTTTGTTGTTTTTGGAGTAATCCTGGGTGGGGATTAATTCTCTGTCGGGGGTAGGCAATTCAGGGCTCCGGTCGCTGAAGTTCTGCCTTTAAAGTTGCCTCGAGCCCAGCACGCTCCGGAAGATAGGTAGGGCAAGGTTGTCGTGTTTAGGAACTGGGTAAGTTTTTGTTAAGGTGGGTGTGGCGAGAGGTAAGTTGGTCAGCCAAAGTACATTGTGTAGTTGTCTGTTAATTGTCTTGATTAGGTTGTGTAGTTGTCTGTTAATTGTCTTGATTAGGTTGTGTTTTCCTAACCCTTCACCATCCCCAAAATGGTTGACACAGCTGCTAGTGTACAGGTGTCTAGAGGCTCGTTTGTGAGCAATAACATTCACCTGGTTCCAGACTTCTGTGAATCCGGTGTTCACAGCTTTTTCAGTGTGTTCGAACGCCTGGCAACTGCACTGCAGTGGCCTCAAGATGTGTGGGGGGTGATGTTGCTGTGTCGGTTGACAGGTAAGGCTCAAGCAGCGTGTTCTGGTCTGTCTAGGCAGGACGGCCTGGTTTATGGAAAGATCAAATGTGCCGTCCTCCAAGCCTATGAACTGGTACCTGAGGCCTATAGGCAGCATTTTCGAGGGTTGGACTTGGCGCAGGGACAGTCCTATCTTGACTTCGCCAGGGAGAAGGCGAGGCTCTTTGATAGGTGGTGTGCGGCAAGCCAGGTTAATGATGTGGGGTCCATACGTGAGCTTATGCTGGTGGAGGATTTTAAAAACTCTGTTCCTAAGTCTGTGGCCCTTTATTTAAGTGAACAGAGGGCTACAACTCTACAGCAAGCTGCCACCCTGGCAGATGAGTTTAGGCTGACTCACAAAGCAAGTGCTGTAGGACAGGATATCCCTCTGCGCTATAGCGCATCCTGGACAGGTGAGAGTGGGCCAGCTAAGAAGGAAAACGCAGTTATGGTGTTAAGACCTAGGCCCAAACTGTTTTTTCTGTCACAAGCCTGGCCATGTGGTTGCCAATTGTGTCAAACTGGCACTCAAACAGAAAGCCCACTCAACACAAAAGGGGCCTGTTTTGAGAAAAGTCAGTCGTGGCTCTCAAACTGACAAGCTTGCCAGGCCTACGGAAAGTCTAAACCTGGAGCACAGTTGCTCGGTAGCACCCCGTAATCAGTGTACGAGGCCAACTAACCCTGAGCTGCCGCTGGTTGATCCTTTCCCCGGTTCATGTTCAAAACCACCCTTCAGATCTGCACCCCTTGCTAACAAGTCTGTCTGTGTTTCAGTGAAGCCCGCTAGCTGCCTGCTGGGTTCTCAACACGTGATAGTTCGAAGCCCTGGCTATCCCATGGGACACTGTTTCGAGGGTTTGGGGCCACTCTCTGGGAATGTTGTGAACCCACTGAGATGGGATTGGCAGTTTCCGCAGGCAATGCCTAACCGGTGCTATGGGGTTTGGTAGGTGGAAAGCCTGCAATTTCTTCATGAAACGGCTATGGACTCACTTTGTGTTATCGTAAATTTGACAAACCATGGGTTTGCATTTATGGGAGGGGGTGTTACGGCCCTAGCAGGGCCTCTCTCTCTCTCCTGAGGGTGCCTGTGTGGGAGTGTCCCACTACCTCCTGCCTGAGGTGCCACCTTTCCCTCCTGTACAGCTGACTCCCATCAGCAATTAAGGGTATTTAAGCCCAGAGCAGGGTGAGCTCTGGGCCAGAGTGCCATTTTGTGTGGGTCCAGCTAGTGAGCTGCGTAGTGTGTTGTCCAGCTAGTGAGCTGCGTAGTGTGTTGTCCAGCTAGTGAGCTGCGTAGTGTGTTGTCCAGCTAGTGAGCTGCGTAGTGTGTTGTCCAGCTAGTGAGCTGCGTAGTGTGTTGTCCAGCTAGTGAGCTGCGTAGTGTGTTGTCCAGCTAGTGAGCTGCGTAGTGTGTTGTCCAGCTAGTGAGCTGCGTAGTGTGTTGTCCAGCTAGTGAGCTGCGTAGTGTGTTGTCCAGCTAGTGAGCTGCGTAGTGTGTTGTCCAGCTAGTGAGCTGCGTAGTGTGTTGTCCAGCTAGTGAGCTGCGTAGTGTGTTGTCCAGCTAGTGAGCTGCGCTTTCCTTTTGACTTTTTGCTTTATTTGACCAACGCCTGAGTTTTGTTTTTGTTGGTGTTTTATGGTGATAACGGCTTGTCCGTCTCTCTTAGTTGAGCTACTTTAATAAAACTCTTTAATTTAACCCTTTTGCCTCCTTGACTCCTTCTGACCTGGACACCTTTTGTTACTTCCCCCTCACCGCCTAGACCCCTCAGGGGAACGTAACACCTTGATCAAAAGGTAACCGAAGCTGCGTTTAAAGTCCACTGGAATAGCATTGAAAAGGCAATTTCCTTCTGGAATTTCACATGGTACCATATGAAATTGGATACTTAGAGAGTTAAAGTGGGGAGAATGAGTTGTTTTTGGTGCTCAAAGGCAGACAGGGTGAAGCCTGTAAACTAGAAGTGGTCGCTGAGAATTGCTTCCATCAGCCACACTTATTGAAAAACGGGACCGTAATGAAGAAGATGTAGACATTATCTTTGGTCCCAGGCTCACTTGTGGTAGTACTGTTGCAAAACAACAGCAACTAAATACAAAGCGCTCCCAGAACTGCTTCGACAGACCTACACGTCTTGTCAGATGGGGACAAAAAGCTTTGGAAAAGCTTTGGGTCGTGGTTGTCGTCAAGGTTGCCCTTTGTCTCCCTTACTCTTTGCCATTGCCATCGAGCCTCTGTCTATTACATTGCGATCTTCTTCTGTATTCAGGGGAATCATCCGTAATGGACTTACACATAAAGTATCATTGTATGCGGATGACTTGTTATTATATATGACTGACCCCGCATGCTCCATCCCTGCTGTTTTAAGTATTCTGGAGAACTTCAGTTCGTTTTCAGGTTATAAATTGAATTTGGGGAAAAGTGAGTGTTTTCCTGTTAATACGGCAGCACGTCAACTTCAACAGTCCGATCTACCCTTTCGTCTCAGTCCGTCTGGGTTTAAGTACTTAGGGATTAACGTGACTCGCTCTCTAGCTGGCCTTAAATCAGCAAATTTGTCTCCTCTTATATCTAGGGTCACATCTGATATTCAAAGATGGGGTAATCTCCCCCTTTCTTTAATCGGTAAGATTAACGTTGTTAAAATGAACATCTTACCAAAATTTTTATTTTTATTTCAGTCAATTCCCTTATTTTTGCCGAAACATTTTTTTGTTTCACTGGACAAGATTATTGGTTCTTTCATTTGGGGAGGGAAGCCACCTAGGGTCTCTAAAACTTTGCTGCAGCAATGCAGATTTAGTGGAGGACTTGCATTACCTAATTTTTTAGTCTATTACTGGGCCGCTCACACCCATAAACTTTGCTACTGGCTAAGATCTTCTGGTTCCTCGTGGTGTAAATTGGAGCTATCATCATGTAAGGGCTCTTCTTTACCGGCTTTGCTCTATTCCTCTTTACCCGTGAGACCCTCTCTGTACACTGATAATCAGGTGGTTCTTAACACACTCAAAATCTGGTTTCAGTTTAGACGTCACTTTAATTTTGTAATGCCGTCTTCCTCGGGTCCTCTAAGCGACAACCATTTGTTTCCCCCTTCACTTTTGGACTCGACATTTTCAGTGTGGTGTGACAAGGGTATAAAACAGTTCAAACATTTATATGTGGATGGTGTTTTCGATAGTTTTCCCAACTTGTCTTCTCGTTACAATCTCCCTGTTACCCATTTGTTTCGCTATTTTCAAATTCGAAATTTTGTTGCTAAGTGTTTCCCAAATTTCCCCTCTTTGCCTCTGGAACAGCAGTGGGAAACTACGTTATCATTTATTCCTCATCACAGAGGAACCATTTCGAAACTCTATGATGCTATTCTGTCTTTTAGTAACCACTCTAATGTTAAGCTTAAGCGTACATGGGAAGAAGAACTGGGATTTCGAATACATGAGGAGTCTTGGGAACAGGCTATAGCGAGAGTACGATCTTCCACCTCCTGTGCTCGTCTTGGACTTATTCAATTTAAGGTCATACACAGGGTGCATTTCTCTAAGTCTAGACTTTCTGAATTGTATTCAGAAGTGGAAAATAAATGTGATAAATGCCATGGTTCTCCTTGTCACCTTAGCCACATGTTTTTTCTGTGCCCTGAGCTACAAGGTTTCTGGACAAGGTATTTTGCTATTATGTCTACTGTTCTTGGGGTAACTCTTCATCCTTGTCCTTTGATTGCTGTATTTGGGATTCCTGCTCGCTCACTTACACTTGATTCCACACAAAGGGATATTATAGCCTTCACATCCCTATTAGCGAGACGTCTAATATTGTTGCATTGGAAGTCTGTTAAGTGTCCTACTATTTCCCGGTGGCTTAAAGATGTCATGTTTTTTTTAAAACTTGAAAAAATTAAATATACTTTGAGAGGTTGCACAGCCAAATTTTTTTCACAAGTGGCAACCCTTTATCTCTTATTTTGCTAGTCTAGAGGTATTGCCTGTTTAAATCTACTTTTGTTACTGTTATATTCCTCTAATATGTTTGATGGTTGTGTTGATCTGTGTGGGACTGGGGGGGGGGGGGGGCGTTGTGTTTTGTTTTTTCTGTTTTTCTTTTCATGTGTGTGTGTGTGTGTGTGTGTGTGTGTATATGTGTGTGTGTGTGTGTGTGTGTGTGTTAATTAGGAAAATTAAGAAAGGTTGATTGTATTTCGGTAACTGCAAGTACTGTTTTCTTTTTTCAATAAAAATATTTTCAAAAAAAAAAAAGCTTTGGAAAAATCTGTTAATGTTACAGCAGCAATCTGTCGAGCCCCAACTGCTGTAACACTCAGATGGTAGGGTCAGAATTTGACATAAACAACATAAATCCCATGGATCCATCCTGCCTCGTATCAGCTTGTCAGGCTGGTCGTGGTAGTGCATTGGTGTGGAGGATATTTTCTTGGCACACTTTGCGCCTCTTAGCACCAACTGAGCATCATTTAAACTCCACAGCCTTGCTGATTATTGTTGATGACCATGTCCGTCCCTTTATTACCACAATGTATCTATCATTTGATGGCTGCTTCCAGCAACATTAACGCACCGTGTCATGAAGCTCAAACCATCTTAAACTTTCCAGCAAACATAATTAAACCCCTAACGCTGATCAAAACTGGTTGCAGTACAACTTAACCATAGACGGACAGACCATGCTCCTATACAGAGTTCATGTCAGAACATCTCTTACAACATGTGAAATAGATTACATCAATCCACCATTTAGGGTTTTTTTTTTCTTCTTATAATTCTTTTCTCAATAATTATAATTAATTTCATTTCATTTATTCTAACTAACAAACCAACAACAAAGAAAAAAACCTTAAATGCAAACTTTCTCTAGAAAGTCTAATCAAGATATCGAGGCAATGTTTAAGAAGTACCTCAAACCAATGCCAAAGTAACATCTGTGACGTCTTTCAATTGTTATATTGGAAGAAAAGACCACCAGCTAACAGCTATTCAGTACTGAAATTTCTACTGGGTGGTTTGTTGAGCACAACAATGAGTTCACTGTACTCAAATGGCCTCCACTGTCACAGATCTCAGTCAAACACAGCCTCTTTGGCATGTGGTGGAAAAAGAGATTTGCATCATGGATGCGCCGTCGACAAATTTGCAGCAACTGTGTGAAGCTGTCATATCAATATGAACCAAAAATTCTGATGGTTCCAAATCTATGATGAATTAAAGCAGTTCTGAATGCAAAAGGAGATCCAACACAATGTAAGCGATGTGGACCTAATGAAGTGTATTTTTGCTGTATAGTGGTAAAAGCAAGAACAACTGACCTGAGGAGGCAATAGCACTGAAATGTACTTGTCACACTGACTGGCAGACATGCAGGGTAAAAGTGAGAATGAAGGTGTTAAAACAATAGTCTCTCACCTTCCCAGCATCTCGTTCTGACAACCCAAGCACCAGTAATCTTTATTTCATTTTTTTTTTTCATTCACTGTGTACACACCTCATAATTTCCAGCAGATTAGACCCCATTGAAATTCTCAGCAACAGTCTGGCCTTAAAAAAACCAACATTGTTGACCAAATGTAGACCAAATAGGGCAAATCTAAATAAGTAAAGTATGTGTTAAATGAAAATATCAAGAAAGAAGCTCAAAGAAAAGGCCAAAAAGAAAAAATACTGATAATACCCATATGAGTTCTAACATTTCATACATAAACAAAAGGGTGAAAATCATCTTTCCCCGTTGTTAATGTTTATTAGTAGATTAAATAGATTATATCTTCTTCCCGTCGCCTACTGTTAACTTTCATGAAGAGTGGCCTCCCCGGCCCTTTGAGCAAGGAGCCAATCGGTTCACAGATGGCAAACAGCCTGTCATTTGTATTCACCGTGATGTTGAGGACAGAAGGGTGTGACATTTCACAGGAAGACGTCTGTGCCCACAGATCCCCGGCTCGCCTTCTTGAGGGAAAGTGTCACCCATCATGCTGCATCAGTGGCTGCCGCTCACTGAACGCGCAGACGGGGAGCCGATGTAACATGTCCACTGAAGTTAAGTCGAAAAAGCAAGAAATGCGGATGTTTTTTATGTAACAGTGAGAACTCTACTTAAAAGGAAACAAGCAGAAAAAGCTGTAAAAAGCTACACCACCCACCGCGCCTTTGATCTGTCAGTCTACGGGGTGTATTCTCGTAACAAATAAAATAATGTTACTCGATTTGGGGATTTCATCAAGGAAGAGATGTAAAATCTCCTCAGTCAGAGTCTGATCATGCCTGGAATGGAGGGGTGCCTGCATAGGGTGGCTTTGCCAAACCAAACAAACTGCTTCTGTTTACCTTTGCCATTAAAGATAAAGTAATTCCATCTTTGATGCCTAAAACAATCAGGTCATGTCCGCTGTAAAGTGTTTTGGCAACTGTTAAGCCATTAAATGCATTAACCTGTTTACTCCAGCTGGACTTCCTGGATCGATTGTCTTACCGGTAGCCACTATAAATAACAGACACCCTTACAAAAGCAGCCCTTCCTTTTGCTTTTGGTCTAAATCCCAGCTTATAGGATTACATCGTCTGACATTAAATACTTTTCACTTTATTGCTGAGAGCTTGGAGATATTACTCTCACTCTGCATGATAAATATAAAGTGGCATTCATCGGGCAGTTTGCTTAGCTTAGCAGCACAAAGCTATCATTTCAAAGCAGCAACCTCCAGGGCTGAGAAATGAGTAGCAAAAACAGTAGTTCCTGCATTGGCTACTTGTGGCTGGCTTCAAAAGCAAGACAGTCCCCACTGACTCCTGTGGGGAAATACCCAACTTCAGCAATGAATTTAACACTTTTACAGCCTTTAATAAAAAAAACTTTACAGTAGCTCCTTTTAGAGCACACCCATTTTTATGGTTTTTTTTATGTTTGTTTTTATTGTTGATGTCATTATCTGACAAATATGACCTCCTGCTTGGTACAGACTGTATGCTACAGAACTTGTCCTGTCTCCAGCCCCTCACTCCCAAACTGGCTGCAGCACATGGTTGTTTCCTGTTAAAAAGGAGTTTTTCCTTCCTGCTGTTGCCAAGTCTTTGCTCATATGGGTCTTCTGATTGTTAGGGTTTTCTCTCTGTTATTATTAAGGCTTTACCTTACATTACCAAGTGCCTTGATTATTGAGAACTGAACCCTCTTGTCTAACTATGGTATAGATAAGAGGGTGGGAAAATGCTAACATTGAGGCTCTTCAATTATGCCTCTGATGTTTTCATATTTACACTTAGTGAACAGTAAAATGCAGTCCAGTGTGGTAATAGGTATTGCTGCTTAAATCCTTTTTATCCAGCTTAATTATCCATCTAACTGCCCTTCTTTTTAGCAGCAATCTTTATGACATCAAAAACAGGCAAAGCTCAAGATTTCCTTCTATTTAAATATAATAATGGTGCTACTGCACTAGATTTTCCCATTTGGAAACCAGTGTACTGGTAAGTCATTTATTTCTGGGTGTAAAGGTAAAACTGCTGATTTTAATAAATCCTCACTGCTTGCCTCACTAGCGCTGTAGTGCTACAACAGAGTTATACCCCTGCCAAGGACGCAGAAAGCTGCTGGATGGCTTTAACAATGTAAAAGCCTTGTGTGTTCTCTTAGTGCTGCTAAACAGTCAGCGCCACAGGGGGGGAAATTAATGGCCTTTGGAAGAGGTCCTGATATGGAGGGGGTGCTTAATTTACCAAGCCACCTGAGATTCAAGTTGAGTGAAGGCAGGCCCTCTCCCTGGTGACTCACTTCCCCTTCAGTGAGAGTTTGTGTGGACTGTGTGTGCAAATGCATGTGTTTGAGAAAGATACTAAACCCAGACATCAACAATGCAACACAAATGTATTACTTTTGTGTTTGACATGCAAATGTGGACATGTGTCCAGCTACTGGGCTTTGAGCGGGAGATAAAATGTGATTCTCGCACAGACGTTGCATTCTATCTCTCAATCTGTCTGCCACAACATTATCGCTTTTGCCTCTTCTTCTCTTCTTTCTTCTGCTTTCCCTGCTTGTCCTTCAGAGTTAGACGGTGGCAGATGTTGCGAGTCATGCCGGCATATCTGCCGGCCTGTCTCGCTAAGCTCCTGCATGCATGCCTGTCTCTCTGCTTCTCGCCCTTATCACTTATCTCCTGCTGTGGACCAACCTACTGAGACAAGCTTCTGTTGACACTGACGAGCACCGCCCAGCTGTCACTCTCCCCCGCTGCATTTTTGTTCAGTCTTGTTTGCCACACTTGCTGCTGTCTACTGCTTCCATCTCCTTTGTCCTACCAATTTTTTTTCTTGCCAAGATAAGCTCGTTACGACCGCGCTCTGACGGCAACCCACATGCCTGCATGTTTCCATTTTAATATTATATTTCACTTGTGCTGCAGGGGTCAGAGCACCTCTGCATTCCACTGGTTTATTAATTAATGCTGCATCAATATTAATGGAATTTCAAGGACTTTTATGTTTTTACATTAACATGCATTGTGGATATAGGGTGGGCAGTACTGCCAGAGAGCTGTGTTTCCGCTCATAATTAAGTTTGTTATGTGTAACCATAAAATTGGGATCTACTATTATATTTCACCAGGCACAAGTTAATTACTTGTGTCTGGTGAAATATAATACAGCCTAAAGCTGCATTCTTTCTAGTTCTCTTAAAAGTGGCTATATGTATGTACACTATGCCAACAAATGCCTTGAAATACACTTGTCTAACAGCAGTATTGAACTGGATGCAGTTGAATGGGTTCATGAATTCACATCTAGCACTGCAAACTGGTTACTTGAATCTTACATTCAGGACGAATAACCCGGTTTTTATCCTGGTGCCATAACCCATAACTAACTCTTCGTTCTTGTGAGTATTTTTGAATCATTCTAAAATGTGTTTTGTGGACTTAGAGAGGGAATTTCACTGCAGCCCTGTGGATGGTAATCCTGGTATTACTGTAGTTGGAATTTGATTTGTATTGCTATCAGCAAGTCTGATGTTTTCCATTGCTGGACTTCCCTACTCCTGCTCTTCGTCACAAATGCTGTGGCAGCCAAAGGGTGGAGGGTGTCACATTTGGTGTTCTCAGGATCTGCTTTTTCCAGCTGATTTAGTTCTGATAGCTCCTTCAAGCCATGACCTCCAGTTTGCAATGGGTTAGTTTGCTTCAGAATGTGCAGCAAATGTGTAAAGCGCTTTGAGTGCTCAGAAGAGTAGAAAAGCGCTATATAAGAACCAGTCCATTTACCAAAATTAGCACCTCCAAGTTTAAGGCCATGGTTTTCAGGCAGAAAGGATGGAGTGCCCACTCCGACCTGGGAATAAGTTGCTAGCCCGAGTGCAGAAGTTCAGGTATCTCCGAGTCTTGGTCACAAGTCACGGAAGAAGGGAGTGGGAGATTGAAATAAGGCTACAATGTTTAAAGTAAATTTTTTATATTCTTATCGCATCTTCTAGACAAGTCCCACATGTCACTGAGCTTGTCGATAAAAGAGACATGTGAAATGGAAAGAGGCACGCCCACCATCACCTCCTACTTTACATTTCTACTTGTGCTTCAGTCCTCTAAACTTCTACTGATGAAACTCAGTAAAATTCACATCCAGCAGTTAGAGGGCAAACTCAAGGAGATCAGTGTTGGCTTTAATGTTCATTAATTCCCCCTTGCAATGTTCATGCAAGGGGGAATTATTTAGGACTCCAGTGACAGTTTCTTACATCATTGTGTAAAAGAGTCAGAAAATACATAGCTGAAGAGTCCAAATACTCCACCAAGTATTCTTTTCTGTAATAATTCACAGACTGCACACACACCAACTTTACTTTTTCCCAAAAGTCCAGAGTATCCAGGTCCCACAGCATATTTATGGCCCATGCCTAGGTATCTCCGTGCCACCGTACGTTTGCACTGCTCCATCATTAGGATTTACTGCAGCATGCCTCATTTCTTCAGCCAGCTTTGTGGGCAAAAAATCTGACAGTGACCTTGAGTGGCGTGCTACCTGAACATGAGCCATGGCATCGTTTGCACAGTGCAGCTGTAGTACTAGAGGGCTATGTTGAATCAATCTACTCTACAATACACCGCTGTGCAGTCTGACAACACAGTGACGTACATGGGCAGGAAAAAAGGAACAATGCAGCAGTGCTACAATCATACCCTGCACACAGATTTCACAGCACGATTAGTCCAGGATCCAAAGATGATGAAGGCTTCTTCTTAAAATATCACAATCAGCTAATGTGGACAAGACTTATGAATTCATCAAACAGGTTTTGACCCTTTACTGCAGGTTAATTGAATATTTTTATTTTTATTTTTATTTTACACGTGATTCATGTGTCCTGGACATCTGACCTTCCATTAACACATAAATGATTGTAGCTTAAAAATATCATTTAATGATCATTACTCACTGGCAGAAATCCCAGGTCAGGATCATCACATAAATTTAATCAACTGATCTTAGAAAGGAAGCCAAGGACTGTTTAAATAAAGTCTGAAAAAAAAAAGCTGATGGATGAAAGCACTCTAAACAGCAAATGTTTACCATGCAGTAATTAAGCAGCACTCCAGGCTGGCACGTTCACTTAAACTTGAGACGTGAGGCAAGACCAAGAAAGCTACCTGCACAGCTAAAGTACTGGGTCTCCATTATGTATCTAATCAGCAACAGTAATGCAGCATTTGTTCCAGTACGTTCTGCTGTGAATGCTACAAATCACACCTGACTGATGAATTCAGTTCCAGTATCAGGAACCGAATACAGCTTAAACTTTCATAACAATTCCTCTTTAATGATAAATCTACAGTGGCTCTGATTGAGGCTGAAATTTTACAGCGTGTCCCGTGGGTGTTTGTTTTACTGCTTTCACTCTGTTATTTCAAACAGGACAGAATGCATTAGAGGTGACTATGCAGAGTGTAAAACGGCCTGAAATGAACTGCTCTCCTCTGCAGAGGGAGGAAAGTTGATGATGGTGCATTCTGTGTGATTATTCATCTGTGAGACTGGTGATTAAGTGCAATCAAGACACTATATTTTTCCTTTGCCTTTCTCAGCTGTTAATTAAAGGACAATTGATAAAGTAATGAAAGAAAAATGGGAGAAAGAGCTGAAACAGTGGCAGTAATAAGGCTTTTAATAATGAGTGACTTTTATTTATTATTTCTTTCTTTTTATTGAAGTCAAATGAAAAATAGAGGGATTAAAACATTTTAAAAGGACTTTAAACATTTTTTTTCTGTTGACTTGGTTAAGAAAACAAAATAAACAACTAAGTACAATCAACTCGTTGGTGTGAGTTCATAAAAGTGAGCCGTCACTGAAGATCACCTCACAACTCCAAAGGAGTAACAAAAGCACAGATAACTGTCACAACAAAGCGCTGCCGGCTATTAAGGTTTAAACTGATGAACACTGCTACAGGGAGCTTATGCGGGCTCATACAAAGTCCTCAAATTGTGATGAATTGTTGTGTTTGGACTTTTTTCAGCACCTGAGATACACAGACACTGTTGAGCACTGTCCATCAGTCATAAGGTCTGCAGGCCAAAAAGAAATGTTGCTTAGAGGACTTGAGAAAAGCATTCCCCTGGTGAGAGACTGCTGTTTGAAGCTGCAGTTTCAGTCTATTTCAGTTGTGAAATTGCATGACACAAAATGTTTTCCTCTTCCCTTTTATCATAGCCGACAGCAGCTGCCTCAGCTCTCCTTTCATCCTCCGGATTTTTATTTTTATTTTTTGCAGCACTGAAAGGCAGCAGTTGCTCTGGTAAAATGCCAAATCACTGTCACGTCTCAGTATTTAATAGTTACATTTTGTCCTGTCTTTAGGAAAGAGTGGCCACAGGAATTACAGCCATTGTAGCCGGTTAACTTTAGAAATGATCTTTTAACCAAGTGCTTGTGCTGTAGTTGGCCACAAACTATTTCCTGGGGGAGGCATTCATCTCATCTGTGGACAGCTTAAGTTGAGGCTGAATTTGAATATACAACCCACTGACAGCCATACTGCTGACTGAAGGAGGGGTGGGGGGCAGTTTGTGATGACCCTCGCTGAAGCAGGCGGCTCACTCAGCATCTCAGAAATGAAGAGAGGAGAGCTGATAAACACAGAGCTGAAATACACAGCCTGTAGCTGTAAGTAGGATGCTCCGGGGAGTAAATGGCCACTTATTAAAGCACAACTCACGATGGAGCCTCGCTATAAAAGCAGAGCCCCTACAGCAGGGATGCTAAACTCATTTCAAATCACGTACAGGCTGATCTTAAACCTCTGGTAGTTCATTGTCCAGACTGTTCTGTACCTATAAAATATAAATCTTCCATTAGGTCAGAAAAAACGTACAATTTATCTATTACTTAATTACTTTGGTGTAGTGTGTGAATGGAAGTTGTTGTTTATATATATATATATATATATATATATATATATATATATATATATATATATATATATATATATATATATAGGAAAAGCTCTAACACTTGGAGAGTTACAGTTAAAAGTTCTAAGTCCATGCTTTCCTTCGTATATTCCAGGCCATCCAGTGGGAATCTTTGCCCTGAAATAGTCAAATCTGGGAATTAACAGAAATTCGGTGCATGGCTTGAAAAACGGTCACAACACTTAACACACACTTAACAATTTGAGAGTGTATTTTATTCAGACACAACACGTTCAGAGTTGAGGTGGCGCAGGAGAAACATCCTCTGGCTATTACCCAGGTAACGCGCGTGCTTACCTTTATGAGTTTGCACCTGATCTGAGCGGACACCATGTGGCTGTTTCGCAGGTTTCCCACTCGGAACATGAGGCATAACTTCCCGTCCCGCTGCGAAATGACCGCGTCCTGGCTGAACATCAGCGTCTCCGCGCGCTTCTTGGGCTGCGACATCTTGATGAACATGCAGCCAATCAGGAAAGCGTCCACGATGGAGCCCAGCAGCGACTGGAAGAGGAAGAGGATGATACCCTCAGGACACTTTTCCGTGATGTACCGGTGGCCGTAGCCGATGGTCGCCTCGGTCTCGATGAAGAACAAGAACGCAGAGGGAAAGTTGTAGACGTTGGCGACGCACGGGGTGTAGGACGAGTTGTGGCCGCCGTAGCTCAGGTCTCCGCGGATGTAAGCGATGACCCACCACATCGAAGCCATGACCAGCCACGCCACCGTGTACGTGAGGATGAAGATGAGCAGGTTCCAGCGCCACTTTAGATCCACCAGCGTGGTGAATAGATCAGAGATGTACCTGCTGGTTTCACTCCCAAGGTTACCGTGCTGGACATTGCAGCGGCCGTTCTTCTCTACAAATCGCTGCCTCTTTTTCTTCACCGGCGCGGAAAAAGTCATGATCCGGTTGGTGTTTACAACCTGGTAGTCCTCGCCAAATTTCCGCCGTATGGCTGACATTGTGTGCTTTCGGTCACCTTACTGGCAACGATCAGTTCTTGTGCAGAATCGGGCTCTTTGCGCAAGTTTGGCACCGTCTAACCAAAACCGTGCAACAGCATTCAGCCAAGACATGCCCCGCTCGCATCCCACGAGATGGAGATGCGCTTCTCTCCGGTAAATTAATCGTAGGCTAAATAAGCCGAGATTCTGCGCAATACATCATTCATACTCGGTCCCTTTTTCGGTCCCAAGTGATAACTTTTTTTCTTTTTTTTATTACGATACCATCCGTTTAGGGAGCCGTACAAAAAATGATGTCAGTGTTAGCTGCTTTTAATCAGGCTAACTAGATTCAAAAGTCTGTGTCCTTGGGTCCTTTGTAGATCCAGTGCTGTGTCAGTAAACCTGTGCGTTAATAAGACGGCAGGCTCCAGCGCGCGCTTGTGCCCGAGGAAATACGTCCTGGTAGGAGTGACTTCAAATTAAAGACTGTAGAGGAACTGCAGCACGGATGGCAGATTTCACTTTCACGGGGGGTGGGCTTACGTGGGGATACAGACCAGGGAGTGCTTTTTTCTTTTTATTTCATTTTTCCTTTTTGCCTGTTTCCAATAATTCGAAAGCATAAACATTCAAATTCACCATTGACCGCATTACTATCCTTAGTCTGTGTTTTCGACTTGTTTTTTATATGCTTTGAAATCTGTTTGTTATTACTAAATTATCGAGGTGCCCATCACCAGAGAACATTGTGCTGTACTATAAAATCGTGTCATTACGAGTATGGCGCCTGGTGGTGGATGTTTATCTCCACCTAGTGTTTCTACAGTGGAAGTAAATGAAATCGGATGACAGTGGTCGTTCATTGTAAAGTTCCAGCTTGAGAGCGATGAAATGTTTATTTAAAAGGGTTTATTCAGAATATGAAATTCATCGGTTGATATTGAAAATGGAATTATAATCTATGGTACTGATGTTTTCGGAGTAATGAGATGAGTCATGTCATCAGCACATGTTATATGTGCATATATTCTGTGTGTGTGTGTGTGTGTGTTTTAATAGACTCAAAACGGTGTTTTAATCTATTTTCACGTTATAACGTGAAAATAGATTAAAACACCGTTTTGAAGACGTTTCATGCTTTAAAGTCTTTTGCACCAGCAGATGGCTGCCCCTCACTGAGCCTTTTTTTTTTTTTTTGTTAAAAGGGAGTTTTTTCCATCCCACTGTCGCCAAGTGCTTCCTCAAAAGGAGTCTTCTGATTGTTGGGGTTCTCGGTTTTGTTGAAGGATCTATACTTTGCTTTATAAATGCAATCAAATTGAATTGAATAGAATTTGGCTTTCTATTGCTGCAAACACCTTTATCAAATATTTTTGAATTTTTAATTGTTTTTTTCTCCACGGTATTTATTTTTAATTTAACTTTTCATATTTGTTGCTTTAATCATTTTTGTTCAGCACTTTGTAACTTTGTTTAGAAAATAAATTGCTTATATACAGCTATTTGAATTGGCTGAGTGGTTAGGATGATGCAGGTCATCGGGATCAAACACAGAATAAAACAACCACCAGAAAGCAGGAAATGAAGTATTCTACAATGAAATCATAATAATTGTGTATGGAAAAATGTCAGTCAGAACACTAAGTTAAAACATATTGGTTGATGTTTGCAGAAGATACAGGTTTTGTGGGGATTACCAATTGTATATTACTGATATATAAAGTGCAATTACATACATGTTTACACAATGTATTGAAAGGGGGCTTCATAAACTAGTAAGTAATGAAAACTCTGCTGTTTCCATACAACAAGAAAAGGCAATGTCACTCAAATAATTCAAACTCTTTTTTTATATATAGATTTCTACAAACACAACATTGTGCGTTCTCTCACCTCTTCCTTTAACAATGCTCTGAAGTGTTTGGGAACTGAGGAGTACTTTTAAACGTTTAAGTGTTTTATTGTTCTGTCTTGATAAAAGATTTCAGTTCTTCAGAAGCCCGGGATGTCTTGAGTTGTACTTTCTGTTTCATTATTCAGGAATTACAGACAGGAGGGCTTTGCACCCACACACCCTTTTATTACTGAATCAAATCATGTTACTAGAAACACCTTGCAGTTTTTCCTTGTTTTGCTGAAATAAGCAACATCAAAGTTGCTCGGAAAGGTGTATATGTTGTTCAGGATCAATAGAGTCTTGTATATTTGCCCAGACTTTCTTTCACAATGACCTGTAGTTAATCACTCTCCATTTTTATTACTGAAAGACTGCACTGTTCTGCAATACTATTTATAAAGCAACCATGTTAACCAGTTACTAGGATTTTTCACACAACATTTCCAGACTCCCGTTGTTTCTGTTCTGTATTTTTAGAAGCACCATATTCAAACTGTGGATATTTTTTAAAATGATTAATAAAAAAAACTATGTTTCAGTATTTGAAATTATACCTTGAAGTATAAGATCCCTGTATTCAGTTTAATGTACGTTTTACAGTGTCACAACTCTTCTGGGAACAGGGCTGTATATATACCAGCGCACACAAACATACAGCATGATCCTGCTCTAATAGTTTGATATGATATTCCTCTTTTTGAATTCAAATGTAAGAATGTGGGATATATATTGAACTTATGAATGAGAAGATTAGATCACATGAGATGATTTTCCTCCCTGCTTGTGTTCTTTAGATCGCGTATCTTTGAGTTACCGTGGACCACAAATTTAAATTAATTCCCAAACTATCATATCAAAGCATTTCTTAAACTATGCCAACATACAAAGATAAGATAGCTTTGTGTGAGTGCACCGAGTGTAAGGATTTTTGGCTATTAAAAAAAAAAATAATTAAGCTGTAAATGATACTTGACTTAAAAAAAAAACGAAAACATTTGTGCAATACAGGAAGCCATCATTTACCTGAACCACACACACTCAGAACAAATTTCCATCTAGTAACATTAGCAGGCAGAGCTCTGATGAGTCAGTTTATATGAAAAACAGTAAAAGCATTCGCTATATCAAGTTATCGGATGTAACTGTTAAGTTATTAAACTTTTCTGCTGCAAAACTCTTACGTCACTATCGCACTTGTATTCCGGAAAATTCCTATCAGAGGATTATAAAAGTATAATAAAAAACTTTGTGATTAAGACATAGTTATCAGTTTATTTGCTTAACGACTGAGATGTTTTTTGTCGGCTCAGTCAACAAGAAAACACTCCAAGGTCACAATGAAAAAAACAAAGTGTCCCTTTTTATTCATATATACATATATATATATATATACTTTATGATATTGGCTGTCAAATGAAAATGCATACGTGGGAGGAAAAAAGCTCTCAAGAATTGCTGTGCAATCAGTCAGAATAACCATTTCTACTCAATGACAAATGCAGTGCTTCGACAACCTAAATAAAGACTCATCACACAACAGAAGAAACATTCATTTTATTATTATTACTTTTTTATTCAATAGAAAATAAAATGTTCCATAAAGAAATGTTTACCACCACTATTCCACTGCAATAACATTTACACGGGTGATAAAATAGGCTGAGTCAATAGCTCTAGATTGTTCCAAAGAAATGCTAACCAGCACCTTATCTTTAGAAAATAAGAACGATGTGATCTTGACTTTAATTCAATTTTTTTTAAAGCACTGGTTCTCAAAGTGCAGCTGATGGATCAACAACAGGCCTTGGTGATATTTTGTGTAATCAAGACAAGGAAAAAATCTACTACTATTGAATTCCTTAACAGTTCGTGTTAAAGCATGAAAGACTGGGACAAAAATAGAACAATTTCTCCCTTTCTTGGAACTCAACGTACAGCTGCTTCAGTAATGATTAAAATATATAAACCACTAACCTTTGAACAAGCTCATAAAAAACATTAAGTAGTGATTGTGTATTGTCTCTAGGCGGGTTTCAGTTACATGCTGGCTCCCTAAAGTGTCATTCAGTCAACCAACCTTTGGAAAATCACTTTTAAATTATAAATTAAACTAAGTATATTTATTAGAGATGGCACGATACCACTTTTTTATGTCCGATACCGATACCGATATCATAAATTTGGATATCTGCCGATACCGATATGAATCCGATATAGTGTTTTTTAATCAACAAAACTGTTTTTTAAAATATCTTGCTGCATTTTGCAAGTCTGCAAGTTCATACTCAAGTTTAAAACAACAACTACACTAAAGCTATTCTGTTATACCTGTATACAAAAAAAATATTTCATAGTTCAGCAATACTGATCAATCTAATAAACTTAGACCTACACCATCCTCCCTATTCTGGTATTTTAAAGAGTACTTAGCGTAAATATTAAGCAACCTAACTAATAGGGTTCCAACTCCCAGCAACAACAAAAATAAATAAATAAAAAATAGGGAACCACCCCTCACGCTCCACTTCATGATGCTTAATCGACGTAATCAACCTTAATTTGATGCAGTGTGAAAAAAAAATGCACAGAAATCAATTATTTTTCAAGAAATATTAAATAGATTCAACATCTTTCTTCACCAAAATTGCAGACTGCACAGATGGTACCTTCCCAAAGTAAAAAGTACTATAGCTTACTAGGGTATATATATTAGACTTAATAGTCACTATATACAGTAATTGACTTCTATTCATTTTACATCGAATTAAAACTTTGGGTGTCAGATAATTATTTATTAAAAGCTCGACATTTTAAATGAGAATAAGAAAGAAAAGTATGTCTTTGTGCCCCCTTTTCCCAGTTAATGCCCTATCGGCCCCCCTGGCTAAACTTTGCTAGATCCGCCCCTGCACAGTTACCAGCCGTCAGCTACGTAGAAAAAGATCCTCGAGTAGAAAGTAATATTAAATAAATTCTAACAACAGCTTATCAAGCTTAAACGTGCTGCTGTTGTTCAGCCGCTGGATTCCTCTTTCTGGTGCAAAGTGGGCCAAAAACAAACAAGAGAGACAGACTCGCGACAGAAAAGCCGATCAGCTGATCATTAAGCAGTTTCATGATTGAAGTAGCAGCCGGAGAGCAAGAGGCAGTCGCTCGTTAAGCTTAACGTGGGAATGCTTTACAAACATTCAGAGATGGACTTACACACGTGCTTTACTTCTCTCGGGGATAACTTTGTCGGAGATGAAATGCCAGGTTGCTAGCGAAGCTCCAAATGCTATCCAGACCACCGACAGGTCCCGCATGCCACAGCCGCTCTATCACGTGATGCATACGTTCTGAGGTGAGTTACGGTGTGTTGCAAGTTTTGTGAGGTGCTTTCGTGATATTTAATGGATCGGATTACATTTTTTATTTTTCTCCGATATCCGATCCAGTAATTTAGGTCAGTATCAGGCCGATACCGATACGTAATATCGGATCGGTCCATCTCTAATATTTATTGAAGTCAAGCAAAATTTAACCTTTACACTGAATATTTTTCACGTTACAGACCCTCGAGCTGCAGTGGGTTGAAATTTTAGACTTAATTCATGTTTCTTGTTTTAGTATTTTGAATTCATTGTAACCTCTTAAGTATTTATTTCTTTATATTTTGCTTCTGTGTCTTGATCAATACTTCCATGGGATTTCTGAAGGCCTTGAAAGTTTTTCTTTGGATATTGGCTGTGACTCATTTTCAGTCCACTCTTTGTACCTTAATATTTTTAGAGGAATTTTCTTTCTTTCTTTCTTTCTTTCTTTCTTTCTTTCTTTCTTTCTTTCTTTCTTTCTTTCTTTCTTTCTTGTTTGGTTTTGCCAAGCCACTTCACTCTCACCTATGACTCATTCAAGTATATAAAACCATTCACCTAACTCAAGGATAACACATAATTTGTTCCCTTTTCTTTAGCCAAATGTACAGGCAGGCATACAATATCATTTTTGCACCACCATATCATTTAGCTGAAAACTTGCCATATCTCAGTATGGTCTGTTCTTAAAAGACAATTTGAAAAGTAGAACGCAAAAGAAGAATATTTGCAGACCTAATCGGTCTTGTAACGCGTTACTGCCCATCTCTGGTGGTCATACTAAATATTGACTTTCAAGCTTGTTAGGACTGTACAAACTCTTACACCATAAAAACGTTTTGTGATTTCTATGATTTCTATGCTTTCTGTTGCCAAACCTGAGATAAATGACAAGAATTAACACAATGACTGGCAAATGAAATTAATTAAGTTGCTACTGAAGTTATACTGTTCTCTCATTACAAAGCAATAATAAGTTGGGAAACCTTGGGTCCAAGAATTTAGGCATATGTTACTTTAAATATCATATGTCAATATCAATGTTTATGTTTTGTTTGTTTTTTTCTTCTCGTTTTTTTTTTTTTTTTTTCTCCTCTCTTTTCCCCCTCTTGGTTTTATGCTGCTCACCCCTGTCTTTGGTTTCTTTCTTTATTCCTTTCACTGCCTCGATCACCTGCTTCGACACTCATCCACAAACATCCTTTATTTCGACACATACGCACCATGCGCTCAACGGCAGCACATTTACATCAGTCAGACAGCGCACACAGTCATATAAGATACACACACACTTAAGCCAAGCCTACTCATATTAGTAACTATGCATACACAAAGTCAGACTCAGGGAGCATCTCGCCACACATTTTTTCTCTCTCTCCTTCTCTTTATTTATGAACAAGTGACGTATTCTCTCCACCTGTCTAAGCGACGCACACAGCATACATCCCTAGTTATACACAGACATCTATGGGGGCACTGAGGTTCATTACATGGAATATAAATGGAGCTGGCTCCAGAGAAAAGAGGTTAAAAATATTTAACCAACTCAAAAAACTACAGGCGGATGTTGTCCTATTACAAGAGACCCACAGACCTCTTAGAGGTTCGAATGAACTTAAAACACCTGAGTTTCCCAATGTGTTCTCAGCTTGTTATAATTCTAGACAAAGGGGAGCAGCAATTTTAATACATAAAAATATTAATTTCACAGTACTCGATACAGTTATAGATCCAGAGGGCAGATTCTTAATCATTAAACTATCTATACGTGATAAAAAGCTATGTATTGCAAGTGTATATGGTCCAAATGTTGATGATCCCTCATTCTTTCACGGTTTTTTCAGTGCACTCTCTGAACACTTAGATGGCACACTTGTTCTTGGAGGTGACCTCAACCTTGGACTAAATGAAGACATGGATAGGCTCAATACAGCGGGAACTCAGCGTAATTGGCAGTCCACAAATATAATCAAACAGTATATGAGCGACTTTGGTCTTTGCGATGCATGGCGCTCCCTTCACCCCACCAGTAAGGAATATACTTTTTTCTCACATGTCCATCACTCCTACTCTCGTCTGGATTATTTTTTGGTCAGCAGCTCACTGCTGAACGACATTTCAGACACTGAGATTCACCCTATAGCTGTCAGCGATCATGGTCCTGTATCTTTAACACTAATGCACAAGAATAATACTACGCCAAGAAAAAACTGGAGATTTAATATATCACTACTTAAAGATGAAGACTTTATTAAATATTTTAAAAAAGAGTGGACTTCATATTTGGACTATAATGACACTCCCGAAACATCAGCTTCTGTTCTATGGGAAGCAGGGAAAGCTGTGATGAGAGGTAAAATAATTTCTTTCTCATCACATAAAAAGAAAAAAGAAAACAAAAATATTCAGGAATTAGAAAAAAACATCAAATCACTAGAAGAAGCCTACGCGTCCCACCAAGATCAGGAAACATTGAACAAAATACGCAAAACAAAACTAGAATTAAATGAGATAATTGATAAAAAAACAAAATTCTTAGTACAAAGACTACGCCTACAAAATTATGAACATGGTAATAAATCCGGTCAATTTCTAGCAAACCAGCTAAAAATAAATAAAGAAAAAACAACTATATGTGCTGTTCAAGATTCATCTGGGAACACATTATATGAACCGATACAAATAAACAACATTTTCAGGGATTTCTATAAAACGTTGTATTCACCACAAATAAACCCATCTAAAAAAGAAATTGATCAGTTTTTGGACAACATAACTCTTCCAAAATTATTGGACACTCAAGCAATGGCACTGGATTCACCACTGACACCAGGTGAACTCCAGGAAGCCCTGATAAGTATGCACAATAATAAGGCTCCAGGTCCAGATGGCTTCCCTGCAGAATTCTACAAAGAATTCTGGTCGATTCTAGCACCAGTTTTCTACAGAACGTTGTTGGAAATTAAAGAAAAGGGCAGACTTCCATCAAATATGAATTCTGCAAACATTAATCTCCTGCTAAAACCAGGCAAAGACCCTGTATATCCCTCAAGCTATCATCCAATATCCCTTATAAATGTAGACCTTAAAATAATCTGCAAAGCTCTCTCAAAGAGACTGGAGAAAATAACCCCCCTCTTAATTCATCCTGACCAAACTGGTTTCATAAAAGGTAGGCACTCATCAACAAATACACGTAGATTACTTAATTTGATAGACTACTCATACAGTAAAAACCTAGAAACTACAATATTCTCTTTAGACGCAGAAAAAGCATTTGACAGAGTTAACTGGAAATTTCTATTTGCAACTTTACACAAATTTGGTTTTGGATCCTCTTTCATAAACTGGTTAAAAATATTATATAATTCCCCAACAGCTTGTGTTAGAACAAATGACCAGACATCCTCCAGCTTCTGTCTCTTGAGGGGCACCAGGCAGGGATGCCCACTCTCCCCTTCACTATTTGCAATTTTTATTGAACCACTAGCAGCAGCAATTAGACAGAATTCAGTAATTAAGGGCATAAAATGCAAGAACGTGGAACATAAAATCAGCCTTTATGCGGATGATGTGTTACTCTTTCTCCAAAATTCACAAACCAATATCTCTGGGGTGATTGAATTGATAAACTCTTTTGCAAGAATATCAGATTACTCAATTAACTGGTCAAAATCTACAGTCTTACCGATTAATTGCTCCTTCCATAATTCCTCTTCTACACCACTGCAATCGGGAAATATAAAATATTTAGGTATTAATGTTTCTCCCAAGCTTGCAGATCTAACTAAATTAAACCATATCCCACTTTTAAAGAAGGTAGAAGATGATCTGGCTAGATGGAAATGTCTACCCATATCACTCATGGGAAGGGTTGCCGCTATAAAAATGATGGTCTTACCAAAAATAAATTATTTATTCTCAATGATCCCAACTAAACCGCCACAAGATTGGTTCAGATCTCTAGATTCATGTATGTCCAAATTCCTTTGGAAAAATAAACCCCCACGTATAAGCTTAAAAACACTACAAAAGACCAAGGATAAAGGAGGACTAGAACTGCCTAACTTTCAGCACTACTTCTTAGCCAACAGGCTTCAGTTTATCTCAGGATGGCTAAAATACACCCTCTTAGATGAACCTTGGCTAGATGTAGAACAAGCACTCTGCAATAATCTAGAGATCTCAGACCTACCATTTATCAGCTCAAACATCCAACGACATGAATGCTTTAAAAGCATCAACATCAGCTCTTCTCTGACAGCATGGTGGGAGTTTCTAAAATTGACGGCGTCTTCATTAATCCCATGCAAACGTACACCTATCTGGAACAACCCTGACATATTACAAAACAATAATATGATAAACTTTTCAGATTGGAGTGATAAAGGAATCAAATATTTAGAACATATACTAGAAGGAACAGAATTTATTTCATTTGACGGACTAGTTACACAATATGGGATCAACAAGAAAAGATTTTTAGAATATCAACAAATTAAATCCATAGTAAAAAAGAAATTTAAACCGGGTCAAGTTGAACTACAAACACCACCAAGTGTGGTTCAATTTCTTACTCTTAAACCCCCCAAATTACTATCCAAAATATACAGAATGCTTTCTAAAACAGATGAATCAATATCACTTCCTATTGCAAAATGGGAAGCGGATTTATCAGTTAACTTAGACCTAAACTTCTGGTCTCAGATTTGCTTAAAAACCTTTCATCTAATTAGAAATCCCAGTCTTCAATTAATTCAATACAAAATATTACATAGAGTGCACTATACAGGTCATCGGATGTTCAAGATGGGCTTTACGTCTACCAACAACTGCTCACACTGCCAAACCAATTCACCGGACAATTATATCCACGCTCTTTGGTTCTGTCCACCAGTTCAGAAGTTTTGGCGTGAGATATGTGAAGACCTATCGAAGTGTCTGAAATGTAACATTCCAACTTCCCTTTAGTGTGTTTGTTGGGCAGCTTAGATAATGTCACTTCAGAAAAGAATATCGCCCATATGGTTTTCACTGCCCTATGCATAGCCAAGAAAACAGTCCTCATGAACTGGAAAAATAAAAATAATCTTAATTCTAACCAATATAGAAATTATCTATTAGATTACATTAGTCTTGATACAGCCTCTGCCACCACATCAGATCAATTGCTCTGGGCTCCTTTGATCAGCTCCATCACCTAGTGGGGGTGGGGGGGTCATAGTTTGGTCCCGCCTTCACTGTTGTGATTGGTGTGGGGGTAGGGACAGGCTTAGGGCGTCGGGGGGTTCCCCGGAGGCATCTTCCTTGGGGGGCTCAACCCGGGGTAGCGGTCATGTCCGGTTAGGGGCTCTGTTGGCTCTCAGGTGACTGTTTCCTCGCGGCTGCGTGCAGCGGGGCTAGGGGAGGGTCTGTGCTGACGGACGTGGGTTACTGACCTGGTAGCCTGGCTGCCCCTGGGTGGGTCCGGGATGGGCGTGAGGTTCTGGGGGCGCTCCGTCTCTGGGCTGGGACCCGGACCGGGCCTCGGGGGCTTGGGTCCTGGTTGGTGTGTTGCCGGGGTTGTGGGCGGGTGGGTGCATGGGGGCCCAGCCCTGGAGCAGGGTGCCGCCGGTGCGTCGAGCCACCTGGGGGGCTCTTCAACTGGTGGGGGAGATTGTCACATCTTGCAGGAGCTTTCCTCTCCTCAGGAACTCCCTCTGCAGGAGGGGGAGATACAGGAGAGGTGGAGGAAGATCTCAGCCTGGGTGTTTATTGTCTTATGTAGTCTGGAAGATGAGTGGATGGTGGGGTGGGTGCAGTTTTCTCTGTGGTGGGGTTGGGTGGACTGTCCCGGGCTCTGTGGGACCGGGCGGCGCTGCTGCACTGGGCCCGGTCTGGATGGGCCTGGGCCCCCTTTCCCTGGCGGGTCGCGGAGTATGGGGGTGCCTACTGGGGTCAGCGGGGGAGCTGGCCCCAGGGAGGGGTCACTTGCCCCTCCCTTCCTTCCCTCCCCATCTCCAGCTGCCTCCCTCTTCCCGCTCCACCACAACCACCCACATATGCAGGGCCTTGGAGTAGGGGTATGTCACCAGGGTGCAGAGGAGGCTACCCCCCCCCCTCTGTCCCCTTCTGGCTGCCTCTGCCTCAATTTTATCCCACAACTTAGACATTCACATTACTCACACTCTCATTACACATACATATAGGATCTTGGGGGTGGGCACGATACACGGAGTCCAAAGTACCATCAGGGTGTACACCTCACCCCTGGCATCGTTGCCCACCTCTCAATTTTAAATACACATAGACATTGAGGGCTAGCAGGAGGGACCATGCGCTTACCTGCTGCTCTCTGGCAGGTAGCTCCAAGCCCTCCTGGGTTTTAAATGCACCTTAGAACACACATGCATCAACATTACAATGAGCGGGTGGAGGGAGGTTTGGAGTCTTCTCTCACCCCTATTCTCTGCGACCTGCTGGAGCAGGGGGGCTAGGACTAGGAGGAGGAGTTGGCCGTCCGACTGCGGTCTGGAGTGTGGAGCCTTCCTGCTGCTGCGGAGTCGGGGCGGTCTGCCACCCCCCACCGCAGGGAAAAGGGAAACACCACCTGGGTCTGGGTGCAGTTCCCCCCTCCAGGGGCGGGGGCACCTAGACCCGGTTTGTAGAGTACGCTTGGGGAGTGTGATCGTGTGTACAACGTCTCTTTATGTCTGTCTCCACGTTGGTTGAGTGTGGAGTAAGTGCATATGAGAGCATGAGGGTGGGAATGGATGTTTGTATCTGTGTGTGCCTGTATGTCTGTGTCTATATGTCAGGTTGGGTGTCAGGCGCCACCTCTCTGGGGACATCTCAGGCCCTCCAAGGTTTGGAGGCCTATCTCCCCCTACCACCACTTCCCCTGCCAGTGGCGGACCCCCTCAGACATCGGTGCGTTGGTGGTTCTTTGTGTCCGGGGATGGGCGTCCAGGTACACACCGGCTCACTCCTTGGCGGCCGCTTATTGGGGCCTGGAGCCTGGGGCTCGCTCGGGCCACTTCGGAGGTGGGGTGCCCCCGGCCTCTCGGCCTGGGGCTCGGTCACTCAGGCGCAGCTGGCTGCCGGCGGAGCTCACGGGCGCGTCACTGCAACTCCCCCTGGCTTCTTCTCCGCGGCTGCTGAGTGAGCCCTCATCTGGGACTCTCCTCAGCTCTTTCCGGGACAGTGGCGCAGCTGCCCCTCTGTTGGTCTTCCTTGGTCTCTTGTGTTCTGGGGGCCTCTGGATGTCTGGAGTTTTGATCTCCTCCACACCTGCTTCACGCCCTGGAGGACGGGGCTGTGGCCCCCCCACACCCTCTAGCAGATTATTACATGAAGGAACCTTTTAAAAAACAAAAAACAAGCGCGTCCATGCTCACAGGTGTACACACGGGTGATCACACCCACAAACTACACCCTTTTTGGCTCCTACCTCAAAGCACACTGTGTTCTGTTGATCTTATGTGCTGCACAATAATGTTTAACATTTAGTATTTACTGTCATATTCCCATATATCATTGTGATGTTGTTTATTCTATTACTCTTGTTCTCTTCTGCTTGCTTTCTTTTTTCTTTCTCAGCAGGTGATCCAGGTGATTGATATATACATTTTTTTTCTCTGCCCGTTCTGTTGGTTTTTGTCTTTTGCCCTTCTCCCCCGTCCCTCTTCTCAGCTGTTTCTCTTTCCCTCTTTCTTTCTCCCCTTCTTTCCCCCAGTCAAGTCTGTCCCGTATTCAGTAAGTGAAAATAAAATAAACAATAAAAGGTGAATCAAATGGACCATTACGGCAAGGCTGGGATGGTCAGTTTGGTAAAGTAAATCCGTTGGGCATCTTTCTTTGCCTTTAGACAACAATTCTGATGGCAAAAGAGCCAAACGGGACAGGCAAAAAAAAAAAAAAAAAAAGACAATTTGAGAAGTAGAAGGCAAAAGAAGAATATTTGCAGACCTAATCGGTCTTGTAACGCGTTACTGCCCATCTCTGGTGGTCATACTAAATATTGACTTTCAAGCTTGTTAGGACTGTACAAACTCTTACACCATAAAAACGTTTTGTGATTTCTATGATTTCTATGCTTTCTGTTGCCAAACCTGAGATAAATGACAAGAATTAACACAATGACTGGCAAATGAAATTAATTAAGTTGCTACTGAAGTTATACTGTTCTCTCATTACAAAGCAATAATAAGTTGGGAAACCTTGGGTCCAAGAATTTAGGCATATGTTACTTTAAATATCATACTAAACACAGCTGAAGACCAAGCCCACACAGTATGTAAACAGCACTCCCAAACCGTAGCAGCCTGCCACATGTCGACGACATAAACCGCCACACTCCAAACTCTAATCAGGAACAGCTCAAGAGCCAAAGGACAAATACCATGTCCTCAGGCTGGAGTCATGCTGATCATCATCTATGGGGCTGCTTTCTTGCATTTGCGCAATAACTCTAAAATTCTAAACATGCTGTGTCAGAGTTATGCTGAAAAACGTGTTTTCTTTTGTTGCAGCAGATAGCTTATGTTGTGAAGTGCCACAAAGTGCACATCAAACCATGTATATTAAAATGTGTGTCAAAGGAGTTGAAAGTATCCTTTAACATAAGCATTAACCCAATTAGAACGGTCGCAGATCTACACTTAAACTCTCATTATAGTGAGGCAGTATCGTTATACGCTTCTGTAATGCACGGAGTTTCTAAAGCAGCATAGTTGAGCACCTCTGAAACCTCAGCAGCACTTCGCCTGTCTCCTCTCACGACCCGTCCGCGACACCCATAATTCCCCGCGCCAGGACAAGATGGAAGAAAACAGCGACCGCCGGAGAACAATGTTTTGGCAATAAAACCCCAAAGCGGCGATTACAGAGAGAATACGGGCACGTTTGAAACCAGCTGCGGTCATGTGTAGGTGAGTGGGAAATTAAATTGGTTTTTAATCGGAGCGATTTTCTCTTAGGACTTTGTAGAGATTCGTGCGAACGATTGTCTGGCTCGGCGCAAACGGGGGATGCACGGAGAGCCAGCATCATTGTTTCTCTTCCACGGGCCGTAATGCGGGTTTTCAGTCGGGGCAGCTAACGGCTAACGAGCTAGCTCGTGGCAAGTTGATTGTTATAAACACAGCTGCTGCAAAGCACGCAGTTTTCATGTAGCTCGCTTATTAGGTCGGAAGTCCGCATGTACGAGGGGAAACGGGGAGGAATTATTTGATATCCGACTGTCCCGGTGAGCATTGTGTGGTTTTAATTGCAGCTAAAGTTAGCTATCAATAAACGGAGCGCCAGCGTCGCTCGCAGCCAGACAGATTTGATTTCACGAGCGTCATCAAAGCTGGGGAATTGGAGAATGAGCGTTTCGTTTCGCTGAGCTCACTTCAAAGCCAGCGTCCGTTTTAACTTCACGTTATTAGCCATTTCTTGTATTTTCCTGCCCAAAACGTGCCAGTTCACTTTTTAAAAAGCTCCCTACAAATAATGAAACTGGTTAATTTCATAAATATTCACCTTGATACCATTGAATCAGCGGTGCTGTTTTAGCGTGAGCTAGCTTGATAGCAACTATAGGTAACATGCTAAAAGATTATATTTCTTATCAAATTATGAATTGCTGACCACACACACGGTTATTTGGAGTCCTGTAACTCTGGGTATTGCTGTGACTTTTATTTGAGGGGCTGAGTTTTCGTTTCTGGGGCATTTTTAGGCGATTGTTTTGATTGAGGTCGCAGAGATGCGTTGTCTCATTGTGGTTAGTCGAGTAGCTAACTATGCTAACTAGCTGGCTAACTACTATGCATCACAAAAGCTCATCCGCTTTCTGTTGAACAGCAGTGTCACGTAGCCAAATGGTCAGCTGGTGCAGACCAAACAATAAATTCTGCTTGTTCTCCACAAACACCGCGCTTACAGTCCCCCGACTGTGTCTGCGTAAAATCACTCCTGTCTGGCACGATTTGACCTAAATATCGTTTGTTTTAGGCAAGTGTACTCAGCCGATTAAATTGCCAGTACTGCAGCCCAGTGCCTCCAGCTTTTGCGCTCATGCTGGGTTTATTAGTCAGAGATGCAAGCGGTGTGGTCCAGCATGCATCAAAGTGCAAAACAATAGGGATGCACGTCTAAGCGATCAAGCTACTACGCCGATTTTATTTTGGCTGCCGTCCAAGTCACATGTGGAGTCAGATGTAGAACAATACGTGAGGAGGATTAAATATTTCAGATACAATCTTTGAATTTTTTTCACCTCCTCCTGCTGGTATTGAATAGAAATGGTGTGGTTTTAGTGCCCCCTCAAAAAAGCTTAACAGTTTTGGGGTTTCTATGACTTTACTTCACTAAGCTCACATGCATTTATATTAATCCTTACCATGTCTTTTCTGGTATATTCAGAAAATACCTGTATTCCTTTATGTAAAATCAAAAATCTTCATTCACACAATTTTCAAACTTAAATTTCTTGATGAAACCTGTCAAATTCTGTGGTATATTGAGTGTGTTGATGCAAGTTATTATAGAGTAATTCAGTCTATTGTTGTAATAGATGTTTTATTATGCTTGGTTGTAAATTATAAAGTGAGGTATTTGTTTTAAGTTGGACATATCGCACAATTTAATTTTTTTTCCATTTGGAAACTGAATATATTTGTGCAAATCATACCCTGAGGTTTTCAGGTATCAAACCCAGTGTTTTGGTCAGTCCTAGAAAATTATGTAATAAATAAAAAGTTTAAAAATTTAGAGGTTATTGTAGGGCACAAAGGCTTTTGTATAATTTGGTAATTAGCCAATATGTAGGAATTATTTAATCAATAATGGTTTAATTTGTTGTAGCTCTGCTTTGTAGCTGTTATAGATTGAGGAAGTGATGCTGTGATAAGGACACACATCAAAATGAAGTGGTTTGTTTGGATCTGTGAACTCTCGTGCCTGTTATCATGAACACGGCTTTTTATCTGTTCTCCCTTTCAGGATATTCTCCTCCTGCATTCCTTTTTAGATTAATTACCCTCCTCCCCTGCACAAAGGAAACCTACCACCATGAGTATTATTCAGGACAAGATAGGCAATGAGTTTTTGCGAAACGGAGGCATGGACCCCAATTTTGCACCAGGTATGCTTATGTTCAGCCACTTACCGCCAGTCACCAGCTTTACACGGCTGGCCTCGCAGTCCGTCATGGGCGAGTTGCCCCAGGAGATGATCCTGAAGAAAGAACGTGACTCGCCTCCAGAACACCAGGGCGGCACCGCTGCAAACACAGGGGGCTTCCTTCACAGCATGGGCATTAAGCAGGAGCGGCCAAGTGAGCTGGATTACCGTATGCCCCTCTACGGCGTGGGTGGAGCACAGGGGGTGAATTGTGGTGGAGGGGGCGCGGGGAAGAGTGGTACTGACATGGCAGATATGTCTTTTGGAACCCACCACCAAAATCACCAGAACATGCTCCTGCATGACCTCAGCCTCAGCAATGTCCGCACCCTTGGAGAACCGGTGAGATGGGGTTGCTTTTTTTAGATATTATTTCAGATTTATTGTTGTTTAGTTTAGTGTAAAATTTTCCAGTTTCCTTGTTTCTGCTTGGTTTCTTCCCTTTACTTTCAGGGTGGAAATTTTCATATAATGGTGCCTGGTTGGCTGTGACAGCAGTGATAACAGCCATCTGTTAACTGCGTGTATCAGAATCAGAATACTTTATTAGTCCCTAAGGAAATTATGTGGTTACAGTTGCTCAAAGATAATAAGAACCACAATGAACTGAACTAAATTAAATAATCCAATGCTTGTTGTGTTTGCCTTTAGATGTCTGGGAGACAAGTTAAAGAGCCAAAAGAGTCGTCAGGTAGAAGAGGACGGAAGAGCAATGGAGATGGACAGGGAGGCAAAGCTCGAAGGAAACGCAGTGATGCTGCAAAGGTCGGTGACTTTTCTAGACTCATTATACAAGAAAATGATGTGCATTGTTAGTTGAAAGGTATCCTACAGTGTTGATTCAAATCAGCAAATTATTATTATTATTATTATGAGCTTATACTCATGTTTTTTGTATTTTGTTTCTGTTTTTTTCCCCTTCTAGAACTTGATGCTGGATGCAGATGGAGCCTGCCTATCCCCCAACTCTAAACCACATATCTGTGAGCACTGTAATGCTGCCTTCCGCAGCTCCTACCACTTGCGTAGACACGTGCTCATACACACAGGTGAGAGACTTTCAGTGCTTCTTGACACTGTTTTCATGCATTTAGACAATAAATACATTCAAATGATTTTTTTTTTGTTGAAGTTGCTTTGCAATGCTTTAAGTTGGGGGGATATGAAGTGATGAGAGATGCAAAAAGGATGCGTTAAATCAGTAACAGAACAGAGAAAGCTACAAGTGCCTGTTTCTTGTGTCTGTTTGCTTTATAACACATCTGAAGTTTGTATAAATCACATAGCTCCAGATTCATTTCAAGGTAGCTGGAATCTACCATTAGGGGTAAAGATCTGTTACCAGAATTTGAGGAATGAAAATGAAATTTGGATTTGTGATGTGATGGATCTACACATGTGGCGTTGTGCTCTTCACCACAAGCACCTGGGGCCTCTTTTGAAACCAGACAGTCACTAAAGCCAGCGTTGAGTCACGGATTACTCATGTCTATCTGGAAATCTTAATCATTCTCTGTGCTGGGAATTCCTTACTTAGCTCATTGAAGTAGAACTCATAAACCATTTAATGGAAAATCCATCCAATATGAGTTTTATTTTGAAACCATTTCCTTGTTTTTCCATTATTACAGACATTGATTTGTAATAGCATCTTTGCAATGTAATGCAATCTGCAATCTGTAATGCAGTGCAGTTTCTCAAACATGCTAATATGTTGTTATATCTACTGGTTACTGCACCTCTCTCACAGGTTTCTTTATATTTGCGCAACCCGACCAGAATAGCATAGATTTTATTGTGACTTCAGTTATGGCGCGGGCTGGGATTTAATTAATGTGGTGAGCGGATGGTTGTACTCTTGACTGCACAGGTGAGAGGCCTTTCCGGTGCAGTCAGTGTAACATGAGCTTCATTCAGAAGTACCTGCTCCAGCGGCACGAGAAGATTCACAGTGGTGAGTCCCGACACAGTAACTCAAATAAATGGCTCTACCAGAACAGGGTGTTTATTTTGTAAACTTGTTGGGAGTTGCACAGGCCCTGATGCTGTCACTGCTGTATTTTTCAGGGGAAAAACCTTTCAGCTGTGACCAGTGTAACATGCGCTTTATCCAGAAGTACCACATGGAGAGGCACAAAAGGACACACAGTGGCGAGAAGCCATATCGCTGCGACACCTGCCAACAAGTAGGCACTTTGTAGTCTCTCTGTCTCTGTTTAGGTTTGTGTACATTTCCTTGAGCTTTTAAATATGTTTGAAATCCTTTTTCTTTCAGTTGTGCATATATTATCATAATTTGCATCTGAGCATTTATATCTAAGCCACTCTTAAGCCCTGGTCTTAATGGGATTAGCTGTATCACACAAGAGGTCAGCGAATATAAAGTTCTGTTGTTCAAATTCAGTGGTTATGTTCCCAGCTGCTTATCACTGCAGTGTATTTTCTGTTAAAATTTCAAAAAGGGGATTTTAGAGATACTAATGTCCATCAGCGGAGACTAAACCCACATTTCTCTCTTTTAGTTTTTCTCAAGAACAGACCGGTTACTGAAGCACAAACGGACTTGTGGAGAAGCCATAAAGAAGGGCCTAGACCCAAGCATGCTGGAGCTCAGCGAAGCAGAGCTAGGCCAGGGCAGCTATTCACTCACTCAGGGAAACTCTACCACCTCTGGACGCAGGAGAGCAAAGTCCAAAAATGGGGAGGGCAGCGAACGCAAGAGAAAGAAGAATGCCTCGGCGGCAGCGGCCTCATCTTCTGGGGGGATGGCCCGTGACTTGGGCCTGCAAGATTTCAGCATGGACCCCTCGGGCTCTGACCAGGTCATGCCGGGACGTACTCCCAAATTGGTGTTTAAAAAGGCTGGCCGTAAGGGACTTGATAAGGGCCTCCTTTCTCTGGAAGATGGTTCTGATGGACAAAAACTGTTGGGTCAGAAGCCCAGCTCCATGGATCACGTGGAGGCTTCTGGCCTAGATAACATGGGTCTGCTTCAGGGACCCGGGGGCAACAAGCAGGGGCCCACCACCAGCAGCAACTATGACGATGCAATGCAGTTTGTGAAAAAGCGGCGCTACCTCCATGCAGTTAACAATGACTTTGGAGCTGGCTCCCTGCACATGGCATCCCAGGGCAGTAGCGTAATACAGGGCTCCCTGGGACCTGAGCCCACCCTGGCCATGCTAGACTCCTCGCCGCTGGAACTGAAGCACGACAAGTCGGGCATTCCAGATGAGGTATTGCAAAGCCTGCTAGACCATTATAGCCATAAACCAGAGGGAACACACCACCATGATGTGACTTTTGACCTGTCAGACCACCCACACCATGTGGACCTTCAGCCAGCAGCTCCTGTTACTCCGGAGTTGGAGGATGACTCGCCGAATGGTGGTGACAAAACGGCAGTGATGAGCGAGTACTCAAAGTTCCTCCTGCAGGCTCTGGAACGCACCAGCCATAGCGGACCCTTCCCCAGCCTCGGTGCAACAGGGCCCTTCCCGCTCCTCTCGAGCAGCTCCAGTCCCACAGGGCCCCTGTTCTCTGACAAACACGTGTACACCACATCCCCACTGGACTGTGGCTACCCGCCTGCTGTCCCCTCCCCGCTGCCCATCGCTGCTCCTTCATCAACCTCCTCCTCGTCCTCCTCAAAATCCCACTATGGTATGCTCGTTGGATCCCCCTCCCAGACAGGCTACCACCTAAGCTTGGAATCTGCTAGCCACCAGCAGCTGACTCCATCTCAGGAGCTCACTGAGCAGTTGGAGAAGCAGCACTCACCTGGCACCTTCAACCTACCTCCCCAGGACCTCACTGCCCCGGCAGAGAGCTCCAAGGGGCAGCAATCCAAGGCTGGAGGAAGCGCTCCAGCACCCACAAATGGCTCCACCTACCCAGACCTGTCCCCACTGAACCCCCCGAAAGAAACCACATACCAGATTGAGAACTTCGCTCAAGCCTTTGGCTCCCAATTCAAGTCAGGACGTCGGACCCCTCTGAGCTACGGCAGTGATCCTGGGACAGAGGTCGACCATCGAATACGGACTCCAGTGTCAGAATTCTCAGGGTATACCAGTTTGTTAGCTGACATCAGTGAGCCAGTGAGTACAGGATCAAAAACCCCGACAAGCCAAAGTTTCAGATAAGGGTCAAACGAGGTGTATCCAGTAAGGGGGGGCTGTTCTGTTACATAAAAGCCCCCCTCCACCATCCTAATTTTGTTCTTGTAGCAAACTTTTTTTTTTTTAACACTGCCATTAAATGTTAATACAGAAATGACCAGGGAGGGTCTTCCATGGCCTCAAATGCAATTTTTAAAAAAAAAATCATTTTTATTATGTAGTCGCTTAATTTTCTGTTCAAGAGTAGTGATTTTTGATATGAACGTACCGTAGATATAAATGTAATTTAAAACATTTAGATGGTAGCTATGAACTTGCTGTTGTTTTTTTGTTTTCTTCATCTTCTGTACCCTTGTTTTACCAATCATCATACAATTGTAAAGTAATAATAGTGTTGATGATTTCAGTAATAATAACATTTGTGTCAGGGAAAGGCCCAGAATTCAAATGGCAAAAAAAGTATATATTGTCTGTTACAAGAAACGTATTAACTCAGGAAAATAGGCAAAATTGTGTAATAAGACTTTGTATTATGAGATGCAATTAGCACAGTTTTACAGGTATTCTTGATACTTCAAAGCTTTGATTTTTTTTCTTCGTTTTTTTTGGGAGGGGTGGGTTTATTTAACTTGTCAGAACAACGAATTACAATAGGTGATCATCTATGGTTTCTACTGCGTATAGCTTTGTCGAGATTATGGTACTGTTTTGTAAATGTGAAGACATTCACATTATTATTATTATTTTTTAGTTGAGCGCCACATGTACATCAGTTAGGATGATTTGTAGCAAAGTCTAGTGCATTGTTTTCACACCGCTCTGAAGTGAAGAGGATGTTTGAACATCACTGATTGGTCAGTGTCAGTTGATGAAGTCTGTGCAAACACTCTCTGCTTCTGCGCAGCAGCTTGGTTGTCGAAGTAACTCTGCACCACCGTTACAGCCATCTGTTTTGAGAGTGAACGCCAATCTCTGTGATCTTTTCAACGTGCTGTTGGAGAAGTGATTTTAACTCCGTTTTTTCCTTTTCTTTTATTTTTGGGTTATTTTCACCACTTTTCTACTCCACTCCTTGCTGTTCATTTGTGTCAGTGGAATGAAACAAGCACTTTTTAAAAAAACAAAACAAATCATCATTGGAAACAACAATAACCCATTCAATTTGCATATGTGATACGTCATTATTATGCTAATGATCATTAATATTATTTTAAGAGGAGAAAACTGTGAATGGGATTTGGGGAGGGAGGGATAGAAGGGTGGGTAATGGGGAGGGAGGGAGGTGAGGGTGGGTTATTTGATGGGCTTTGATAGGGTTTGACTAGGCATGACTGTGGGCATTTAAATGTATTTTGATGTGATGCCTTTCTCAAGGCTAGAAGATTTTGGGTGGGCGGGTTGGGTTGTTTTTTTTTTTCCTTTTTTTTATTTTGTTACGGTTTTTCGGGTGATGTTAAAAAAAAAAAAGATTTGCCATAATTTTTGTTATACAATATTTTGAGAGTACCTCTTTGTATTTAAGTGTTTTCGAGAGATGGGCTGACATGCTGGAACCCCTATATCTTTAAACGTATGAGTATGTTGACAGCATACTTTTACCATCTTATTTATTTTTCGCTAGTCACAACTGACTTTGCAGATTTCTTGTTTTTTGTTTTGTTTTCTTTCTTTTTTTTCTTTAAGGCAAGTAATCACCGGACCTACAGCCAATCCCTCTCATTTGTTATGATTTGCTTAAAACACACTGATGTAGTAACTCCAAGGAATCTGTTCGGTTATACAGTTAAGAAAGAGAAAAAGTTATGTCCACCTCCCTTCCCCATAAATGCAGCCCTGCACTCGCAAGAATAAACAATGGCCTTCTTTGTCTTCCGTGGCTAAAGCCATTTTGTCCCGGCAGCCAGGGTTGATATTTAATTTAGTTGATTTCCTGTGAGCTGTAGCCCCCACTCCTCTTTCCTTTTCCTATGTCTGTGAGCTCCACAGCCAAGAGACTTTGAAGCTGCTCAGATCACAGGGAACAAAGACTGACTGACCAGCCACTTCACTCCAAACACACACTATGCTTTTAAAGTAGAGGGGAATAAAAGAAAAAAAGAGTGGGTGAAATGGAGGGGGGGAAAAAGACAAAAAGATTGACCTAAATATACCTCATATCACTAAAGCATAAAAAAAGAAAAAAAAAAGCAGGGACACGCGTTTCATGTATGTAGTGGGAATATTTGTAGTATAGTTTCGACATATTGTATAATCATTTAACACTGCCTGTGTTTACAATAATAGAGCAAATGACTCATCAAAATGCAAATGTATTTCTTTCTTCTTTTTTTCTGTAAAAAAACATCCACGCCAAGCAGTGTTGCATTATAGATGCCTCATAGGACATTCATTTTTCTCATGTTATATCCCTTATTTTTGCTACTTGCCATAATGTGTTTTGATATGATCTCTAGAAGGATATTGTTTACAAAAATGTACAAAAACACTAAAAACGTGTGTTCATTTTTTTTTTTTTTTTTTTAATCAGTATGCATGATAAAGACATTTTTTTTTGTATGGCTTTTTTTCTGACTGTCACCTCAATACCAAATTTTGTAGCAGAGGCCTCCCCGTTCCTTTGTCTTATTTGTTCTAGACCCCATGTGATACGATTTCCCAGGCTGTACCTGTTATTGAGATGATGAACGGATTAGAGAAGCCAATAAAAACTTTTTGTTACAAAAAATAGCGCATTTGTCGTTATGTCTCCCAGAAGTATCAAAATCCAAAAGATTCCTCAATACTGTTGATTAGAAATGCTTATTGATATGGATCAGTACATGGACTAGAAGAATTTAACTTCAGATATCAGTACTATATCAAAGCAGGCTACTGTATTCACATAAATATAACTGGGTGCTTTTAACTATTCAGATTCTGGTGGCATAATAACAGCTATTGGCCTTCTTATGTAGTCCATGTCTACTGAATTTAAATAGGAGCAAATATATTAGCACTTACCGACATTAAATAACGCACTAGAAGCTTCCATTTCGGCAAACAAGGAACTGGGTTTGTAAATACAGTTTACAGTCTCTGATGCGATCCCTCCCGGATACGATTAAATTTTTTATTACAGTATTATTTGACAAGAGGCTCTGCTGCCAGACGATGGGGGCGAGTTATAATCTCGTTGATATATTCCCATGTTTGCTTCCATATAGCCTTCGTGCCACATATGCTAATTCCCATGCCCGTAAACTGTTATCTGTATCGGATGTATGAGCATTACCAGGTGATTCTAGGTCTCGCCACTTCTCTGAATAGTGAGCGGTGGTGAGAAATATAAAGTAAATAATTTTCTGACATGCAATCCAAAATTTTTCAGAGCTATGTTCTTGCCTGGTAATAGGTTGCAAAGAGTTGTCATAAATATACCCAATGATAATTGATGGAAAATAATGGCTTTCAGTCTCAAAAGGCCAGTATTATGTAAATACCTGAATGATGAATGGGGAGTTGTCAAAAAGCTTGTAAGCGAATGATGGAGGATCACTTATAGTGTGAAAATTATGTCAAGCTCATCACCTAATTACAATCACAGAGGACTCTGGACTAACACATCATGGCTCTCCAAATGTTGGAACCAGATATGACATAAGATACGATGCAGCACACAGGTTTGTGGCCTCCAGTTTTAAAGCCTCAGGTTTAAGTTCACAGTTTCTGCTACATTGGTGTTTAGAGGTCAGAATACAGTTATGTGTAGACGGCATTGACACATTGCACAGACACAAATGCCTGCCAATTAGTCCTTATATGGAAACAAAATACTAGAATTTCAGTAACCAAAACCTGAGCACTGATTTGTTGATCAATCAGCTACCAGAATTAACTGCATAGCAACCCAACCCATTTATCATATCAGTGCATAAAACACTAACATGGTCAAGAGATTCAACACACTCCTGAGACTGAAATAGACTGAACACCTGTTCAAATGAAGGGTAAATTTTAACACAGGACGTGTGCAGTGACTGACTCATGTTTGGAGCTATACTCTGTGTCAATGGATGTTTGGAAGAATGATCTTTGACACATCATACTTCCAGATTTGCAAGCCTACGTCAAGAAGCAGTAAAGCTATTTTAATGGTGACTTATGTGATATTATTTGAGCCATGAACTGTGATGCTGCATTATTGGCTGGCGGAAAAAAAAATCAAACCAATCAGTTGAGGAGCCTTCAAGGACAAGGGTTCTTCAAGATAATGATTAGCGCTGTCTTTTTGTGCCAAGCTGTTATCACCCTCCTTCCCTTTCATGAAAATCATGTTCTTAATCACAGTCATCATAGGTGGGATATGTGTCACTGTCAGGAGAAACACCTTGGGTGGGGATACAGATGCGCAGAGTTATAGGTGACTTTGGACTTAGATTTTGCAAGAGGTTTTGCTGTTATTGCCGCGTAGTCATGGCATGTCTACAAAACATTCTGGCAAAACACGTAGCTGGCAAAACACGCACCTACGTAGCGTGCAAATGCAGGTAGATATCTGCATTTGCACGCACACTAATCAGACAATAAAGAGACAATAAACAGTTCATATAATTCTGTAGTTCATGACTAAAGACTCACTCAAGAAACAAGTAGTAACATTATTCATTAATATAACATTTCTGTTTGCATTAGTCAGATTTATCTATGTTTGTAGTAAAGATTTTGCAAATGGACACATTCAGTAACATGCAAAAGTCTCGAGCCACCTCTTGATTCATTTGGACGTTGGCTGATTTTTCACTCATTTCCAGTTGTTGTATCCGAACATTTCAGAGGAATCTTTTTGTTTGTTTTGTCACTTAAAACTAATTTATGGATTATTTAAACATCAAAAAAGCAAGTGTTGTGTCTACACATAACAGACAACTTAGCAAAGAACCCATTTTAAATTATGTCTTTAGCCACTATATTTTTTATTCAACAAAAGGACTAGATGTTACAATCCCTGATAATGCATCGCTTCAAATGGAGAAAGTCTTCCCCCTAATGTGATGAATGTAAACTTGTGGACGGTACTCTTGGCCATCTTTTTTGGTCCTGTTCTACGCTTACAGCCTTTTGGACTAGTATTTTTAGTTTCTATAGCATTGTTTACAACAGGCAACTGTATCCTGACTGTCTTATGGTGATCCTGGGCTGCCCCAGTGACTCCTTGGCACTTCCCTTTGCTGTTCAACAGGCCCTCGTGTTTGGTATTGTGATTGCCAAACGTCTGATTCTGGGGGAGTGGAAATCTGCCTCCCCTCCCTGCTTCAAGAGGTGGCTCGAGGAGATGGTCTCCTGTTTATACTTGGAAGAAATTCGGTTCTCTACATCTGATTCCATGGAGAAGTTCAGGAAGATATGGGGGCCCTTTATAGACCACATTAAGAAGGACAGTTCACGCCCTGGGTCCTGACCACGTTGTTTTAACTGCTTTCATTCTGAGCTGTTGCCCATAACTGTTATTGCAAAACAGACATATTGCATAATTGTTATCGGCTCCTCCTATCAATCTTTGGATTTGATCTTGTGGATTTGATCTTGTGGATTGGACTCACTGGATTGTGAGTTGTTTGACATGTATACCAGTTGCTTTTTTTCTTCTCTGCTGTTCTTAATAAGTGCTGGCCGTGTACCCTGTTGTGGGGTTTGTTGCTCTGTTTTTTTTGTTGTTGTTTTTGTTTTGTTTGTTTGTTTGTTCCTTTTTTTTGTTTTTGATTTTTTTTTGTTGTTGTCTTTATTGTCTGTGTTCCTCTGTCCCGCTGTTTGTGAATGTGTAAAAATTTTGAAACTTGCAGAAATAAATACATTTAAAAAAATGGTCTTGAGGAATGGCTACTATGAGAAAAGGCAGCCTGGAAACTTTACCAATGGGACACATCGCTGTGTGCCTCAACTCCACAGGGTGTTTCGGTCTTGTATCACAAGCTATAATGCCATTTTTAGTTTCTTTTTAACTTCCCTGGTTAGGTTTTGGGATTAGAAAACTGATCTAGATTTTAATATTAAAACTTTAGGACACATCATCAGTAGTGGACCTTGGATTCATTAGGTGTTTCAGCCTGTCTTAAAAACAAAACATTTATTCCCATAAACTCCACTTAGTTTTTTTGTACCAACAAGGTGAGTCCAAAATACAGCGGTGTGAAAAAGTGTTTCCTGAGTTGTTATTGTTTTGTATGTTTTTCACACTAAAGTGTTTCAGATCATCAATTAATTCAAAATATTTGACAATGAGAACACAAGTAAACACAAAAGGTATTAATTATTAAAGGTAAAAAAATAAAATAAAAAATCCTAACCTACATGGCCCTGTGTGAAAAAAGCGGTCTTTATGATATCCAAGACTTTTGGGAAAATACTCAAAAAATACCTGTGGATTGATGAGACACAAGTTAAATGTTTTGAAAGGTTTGTGTCCCATTGCATCTGGTGTAAAATTAACACAGCATTTCAGAAAAGGAATTTCATACCAACAGTAAAATACAATGGTGGTAGTCAGTGGCGTCGTTAGGCCTATTTTAGGGGTGCTGAAGCCTCCCTAAAATATTCTTAAGCCCCCCTAAATAATTTGGCGCGGGTTTTTTTGTTTTTTTTTAAAAACTTATTCGATTTTTGTTTTTTTACAGAACTTGCAGACAAATTCAATATAAAGATGCAGGAATATGAGTCTAAAGAAATAATAATATAAACCTGTCGCTATTCACACAAATATGATCATAACTCGGTTGGTCCCTTTCGCTTTACATTGTTAAGGTAGCGTCAGTGCTTCGTTATCCAATCCGTTCCAGTTGTTCACAGGGGACATCCACATGACTGAAAATCCAGTCCTCGTTTTCACTGCTACTTTACACTCCGCTCGTATACACCTGCGGACACACTAGCGTACATGTGGCAAACGGCAAGAAATCATGGATATACGCAAGTTTTTCAAGAAAGTAAGTCTTCATCACTGGCTGGTAGTAACAATTAGTTAGCTCCAGCTAACAGCGGAGTCCCATGTAAATAATGAACCAGGTGCTCCCCATTTTGATAAATAAAAACCTGGCTAGCGCACTAAGTTAAATTCTTAGCATAATGTTAATTTCTGTCACTCGTTTTAGCTCTGAAAAATCGAGCTGTGGTATGGTTATCATCAGTGGAAATAATAATAATCACTCCATCCCCATTAACCTGTAGGAGTCAGGGCAGAGGAGCACAGAGAGGCAGAGGGGAGAGACGTCTGCTGGAGAGGTGAGTCAAAGGATGGAGTCATTTGTGATGCAGACAGTCTGATTAGAATTTTATGGGACTCAATATGGATATGAAATATGAAACATTTCAGTCACGGTACAACATATAAGACCTGTTTAACTTGAGCTTTTATTTAGGAGAGTCAAGGTTAGAAAGTGGAGAGAGCAAAGAGATATATATATATATAAGTCAAATTAGCCTGACTCACATATTTTTGAGAGTTCTATTTTAATATTACTTCAATTCAAGTAATTTAGTAATATTTTTCAGGGCTTTAAATTGCAACCATTTTAGTCACATGCGTGCTCAAAATATAATGTTTGTAACTTCAAAATATTTGGAAGCAACAGAAGTCATGATATTAGCAATTTACATTACAATTCAGTATGTTTTAATGTATCTTGAAGGGTGAGGCAGAAGGGGAGGCTGAGGGAGAAAAAGGTCAACAGGCAAGTTCAAGTCAGAGAGAGCAAGGAGAGACAGAGGAGCTGCAGCAAATGGATCGAGAGGCAGAGGAAGATCAAGTTATTACAGAGAGAGGAGAGCAAACAGGCCAAGAGAGGGAAAATGATGAAGCAGCTGCAGCAACTCATTCTACTACAGGGTTTGATTTAGGTGACAAAGACACAAGGCCCAGACAGGTGAAGCTGAAGAGCTATCCAGCTGATACTTTTGGTACACAGAAGCGGGCATTTAACCACAGCTGGTTTGAAAAGCACAACTGGTTAGAATATTCAGTCAACCAGAATGCAGCTTTCTGCTTCCCATGTAGAGTGTTTGGCAAAAACATCAAACATGATAGTTTGGTCAGTAACGGTTGCAAGAACTGGAAGAAAGCTTTAGTCATCTTTGGCAAGCATGAGATGGCACAAACACATAAGGACAGTGTTGTTACATGGAAAAGCTACCAGGGAACTAGCAAACAGGGAAACGTTGCACAGGTGATAGCAACTGCAAATGTGAGTGAGATAGTCGAAAGAAGAGAGTATCTCAGACGAATTGTTGCAGTCACCTCTATGTTAGGGAGACAGGGACTCCCTTTTTGTGGCCATGATGAAGGTGAAGACAGCCCAAACAGAGGGAATTTTCTTGCGTGCATGGAGCTTTTGAAGGAGTTTGATGCTTTTCTTCAAAAACATAATCCCCCATCAAATGCACAGTATATCTCACCAACATCCCAGAATGACATGATTGGAGGTGTACAAGCACATTTTAGAAGGCTTCATCCTGAGGCTATCTATGTGCATTGTTATGCTCATCAACTCAACCTGGTTTTGTGCAATACTTGCAAGGCTGTCCCAGAGGCTGTGGAGCTTTTCAGCTTGTTGGAGTGTGTGTATTCTTTCTTCAGCACCTCCCTAGTCAATCATCATAAGTTCATGGAGACTCAGGCAAAGCTTGGATTGACAAAAACTGAGCTTGTGCAACTTTCAAACACTCGCTGGGCATGTCAGTTGCGATCAATCAGTGCAGTTCTTGAGACATTGCCTGCCATTTTGGAGTGCCTATCTGCAATTGGATCCCCCATAGCTGTTGGTCTCAGAGCAAAGCTCTACAAGTTCTCAGCAGTCTATGCACTACTGATGTTTTAGTCGATTCTGTCTGTAATCGAAGGACTCCACAAATTCCTGCAGAAAGAGACTTTAGACCTGGCAGAAGCGTTTATCTGCAAACAAGCTGTGTGTGACACAATTAAGGGAAAACACTCAGATGCATTTGCTACAGAGCTGTATGAGAAAACCAAGGCCCTGTGTAACACCCACAGTATCCCTGAACCAGGTGCCAAGACAAGGCACAAACAGAGGAAAATGGAGGATTTTGTCCTGGAGGCAACTGTGGGTTCACGCACTGAATTGAACAACTCAGACACATTGAAAAGAGAGTTACTTTTCCCTTGTGTGGATCGGATCGTTGGCGAGCTTGATCAAAGATTTTGCAGTGTAGATGCAGGGCTGCTAAAAGGTGTCCAGGCATGTAGTCCTGAATCTGAGAACTTCTTGAGTGAACCACACTTGAATGAACTTGCAAAGCACTACAGACTTGACCTGAAAAAAGAGGAGGTTCTGGTGGCCAGAAACTTTCTTACCCGGAAAACAGAGGCTGGATGTCCACCCAAAAATATGTTGTCTGTGTACAACCTCCTTGATTCAGACATGTTTCCCTCTCTGAAGGCAACCATCCAAGTTGCCCTAACAGTGCCTGTCAGCAGCTGCTCGTGCGAACGGTCCTTTAGTGCACTGCGTCGGCTGCACTCCTGGCTGCGTCAAACAATGGGTCAGAAAAGACTTCACAGTCTTGCAGTCATGTCTATTGAAAAAGACACGATTCAGCATCTGAGTCACAACAGAGTGATTGACCGATTTGCCACTCTTAAAAACAGACGTCATTCTTTGATGCTTCCACCCACCAAGTAACTGGTGATTGCAGCCAGAAAAATGTACTTTTTTATTTTCAGTTTTTTTTCTTGTTATTGATGCGGCAAACACATTTCCTCTGTTTTTTTGTTGTACTGTATTATAAAGCAGACTGAAATAAAACAATAGATCTATTGGTGGCCTAGGATGTTTAATCTGTCCAAAAAAGTAGGAAAACAATTACTCAGTCTTTGTTTTCTGTTTGTGAAATTTTGTGCTCATTCACTACGTTCGTTCATGTCGTGTACATCTCTTGGGGGTTAAGCCCCCCCTGTCCTTAAAACCTAGTGACGCCCCTGGTGGTAGTGTGATGGTTGGGGCTGTTTTGCTGCCTCAGGACCTGGAAGGCTTGCTGTGGTAAATGCAATGATAAATTCTTCCTGATGGAGAATGTCCAGCCATCTCTTTATGACCTCAAGCTGAAGGGGACTAATAAGAGTAACAGACTGAACTAATTAAATTATACAATATATTAGTGTCATTAGAAAATTGTACTTTGTAGTCAGTATAAACTTATAATGATATAAGTTTGCATATGATAGAATACTGCATGATGACCCTTTGATGACTTAGACCAGGGTGGGCAATCTCAGTCCACGACTTGGCCGGTGTCCCTGCAGGTTTTAGATCTCACCTTGGGTCAACACACCTGAATCACATGATTAGTTTGTTACCAGGCCTCTGGAGAACTTCAAGACATGTTGAGGAGCTAATTTAGCCATTTAAATCAGCTGTGTTGGTTCGAGGACACATCTAAAACCTGCAGGGACACCGGCCCTCATGGACTGAGATTGCCCACCCCTGACTTAGACTGTTGTTTACTACAAGACTTGTTCTGTTCTCTTTTATAAGTTTCTTCCCACAGCAATAATAAGAGCTGAACAAGCAGTTTCACTCCCTACCAGGAAGAGGAGACCTGAACACTCTTATCTTCACTCCCTAACAAGAAGAGGGGCCGCTTCCTTCAGAATCTCACACACATACACCTACATACGCATTAACATTCCTCTGTCTACGAACAGACGTATTCACTATTGTATTACCCTTGTATATAAATAAAGACAGGAGCCATCTCAGAGCGCACATCACAGGGCCCCCCACTCTCGTGTGAGCGCTCTGTGGCCGCCCTTGCAAGCAAAATCTGCAGTGTGTGTGTGTCTCCACTCTCGGACTCTCAGCTGAAGAAGTGTCTTTAGAATACATTTCTTGACATTTAGTTTGGTCCTCCGAGCCGGATCAGAAATATCAGAACTGTTATCTGTGACTCTGATCCAGGATCTGGTGCACTGATTCCTGATGCCGTGCCAAAGTCTGTCGACAGCCCTCTTAGACGAGGAAGAAAGCCCCGGGACGTGAATTTGGGTCCGGGCCGGTGTCTATAGTCTGGTCCATGGTGGTGGGATTCAGTCTGACGATCCGAACCACCAGTGAGACATCTGAGGGTGAGAAACACTATTTTGATATATAAAACCGCCGCAAAGGTTTAAAGAAACGTAAAATATTTTAGAAGTAGCCAAAATTACTTCGTGACAAATTAAAATACGTTTAGACAAAGTAAAAAAGGTTTAAGTTCGCCAAAAGGAACTGTGTTTAGACTGCTTTTAGAGGTAGCCGAAAGTACTTCGTGACAAATTAGCCTGCAAATGTCTATGTGTGTATTAGGGGTGGGTTTTTATAATTGATTCATCGATTAAAATCGATTCTGGCTTGGATAACGTAAAATCGATTCATTAAAATCCTGAATCGATTTTTTTAATATAAATTTATTTTGCCCGAAATGCCAGAATCTCTGGTGACATCTCACAAAATTTCAAGAACCACCAAACAGTTAAGACAGTAAATGAGAGCAGGTACACGGATTCTGCACATAGACTTAAACACACAGCGCGACCCGCGGATCAGAATCAGTGAGCTGTCGCCTTTCTCACGGTCGGGGCTGAAAGCCGACAGCTCGCTGATTCTGATCTGTCGGCGGGTCCGCGCTTTGTGTTCACGCCCTTTATGAGCCGATTCTAAAGCTGTTAGTTTGATCTCTCTCCAAACAATATTGACCGAACCAGCAGCAAAAGAAGATCCAAACGCTTCACATAAACATCGTCATGAATTCACTCTGACTTTTACTGTTTTGCCTCCACCGCGATGCACAGCTCTCTCTCTCTCCCTCTCTCTCTCTCTCTCTCTCTCTCTCCCTCTCTCTCTCTGTACTTCAAGAACAGTTTCCCTTTCTTCATTATTCGCTTGCTTGTTACGCACAAGTCTACTGTTGTTTACAGCGCTGTCAGCCGCTGTTTTTTTCCCTTTTACATTCTTCCGAAAAGAAAACCTCATTTCTGCTGTTCAATACTGAATAAATTTAAACTTTTTAAAATTATTCAAAATGCAAAACGCTTAACCGTGTCTCTAATAAAACCGCTGTAACTTCAGAGGTAATGTTCATATGTTGATTAATGGTTTTCTTTCGTTTTTGATGTACTGCAGAATATTTTTATAAAATCCCAGGCCAGGAAAATCACCTTCATGTTTTTCTGTGTTTTATCTTCAGCTACTTTGACACAAAAGCATCTGCTGTGACGCTCACACCTTTGATAAAGTCTTGCGAGTGTCAGCTTCCTTTTTATTGATACAAAAATATGTAAATGTACTGATCTGAATTATAACATTTCTGACTGTCAAAATTTCCCAGATTTAAATCGAATCGAATTGAATTAAATCGAATTAAATCGAATTAAATCGAATCGTGGATCGAATCGATTCGGGACCTTGTGAATCGGAATTGAATCGATTCTAGAAATCAGTGACGATACCCAGCCCTAGTGTGTATGTGTCCAGAAGTAAGTTGATTTTACAGCACAATACGCTGCTTTGTTTTCTTTGCTTGAGGCTCACGTACTGGTGACAAAGGAGAACGGTTGAGTTTAGTCTCATAAAACTGATACCGCTTCACTTTTTAGAGTGGAGTAGAAGGGCGTATCAGCAAACCATTCCGGAGTCTGGCGTGCCAGAGACAGCCCAGCAAAATCTTTGAAAATGGGGAATAATAAGTGCAACTAGGTGAAGAAAAGCTAAAAGAAAGCTAAAAACCGCAGCTGTAAAGGGAAGTGCAATCCCTCAGCCATTACTCAGCTGAGAGCTGCCCTGAAACAAGAAATTACATTAACAAAAGACCCAAAGAAAAAAAATTAAAACGTAAGGAAGAGTATAGACTTTTCCAAGCATGGGAAATCGAAACTGAAGGGAGAACTGAAAAATAAGAGATCAAAGTAGAGATCACAGAAACTGGGTTGTATTATCAGCCGACTGAAGTTTAAAAAGGGTTGGAAACAGACCCGACTGAATAAATATAAATACAAGAGGAATAAAGTAAAATAAACAAAAGGCTAAATTAAATTAGAGCTTAACTGTAATGTATTCAAACTGATAACAGCAAGGATGGCAACCTGTAAACTGGTATTAACAATGAAACATAGTTGGGATGAGGACCATGCCCAGAATAAATAGAATGAAAGAAAATACATAATTCACACAAACACATATTAAATGAAATCGAGAGATGCATACGTTATATTAAGGTTGTGTCATCGTTCAGCCAAGGAAACTGTGTGAAAAGGAAAATGTCTCCAGCTTGAGAAAGGGTGGAACTGCAGATCACCTGCAGCCCTTGGTGGATACAAAATAAAATATAAATAAAATATTGTAATATACTATTGCTGTTATATAAAAGATAATAGCATTAATAATGAAATAATATTAATATGAAGGGGCACCTTAGTCAGTTATGATGTGAGGTGGATAATTGCTAAAAGTAGTCTGCATCAAGCTTAAGGTTTGCTCAAATTCAGTACAATTACATATGAGATGAAGAAAATAAAGAAAATATCTAAAATAATTAAGTGCATAGACGAATTTGACCTGCTTGAAAACCTGTCATCCTAGATGAGACATTACTGAAATATAGAGCACACCTATACTAACAACTAATAAGCTAAACCCTGTATACAACGGCTAAAGCTACAAAATTGAGAAGCTGAATTAAATATGTGGTCACTGCTAAGCTGATGAGCAAGTAACATGTTTTTTAGAGCAGGAGCTGCATGCCTTTTTTGCATCCTGACTCATGTGTGTAAAGCGTTCATGCCATCAGCAACTTGTTTTTTGTTTTGTTTTTTTTGTTTTGTTGGGTTGAAAAATAAATAAATTTGTGATCACACTTGTGGATAACAGTGACATATAATGATTAGGCATATGATTTACTAATACAGATGAAGTTTATTCTAAAGTTCAAGGAAAACAAAGAAGAACAGCATCTTCAGTTGTGTCTTGGCTGTTGTTCTCTGTGTAGTGTGCTGAGTTTTTGCTTTTTGTTTTTTAAAATGTTGCTTGAGTGAGGAGTACTGTGACTTCTGAAGTGGCTCTCATCATGCGACCTTGATGATGATAAGTTTAGAGCCAGCTGAGAGCTGGGTTGTCTGCTTTGTTTTAGGCGATAAGGCAGAAAAGTTAAAACTTACTTTCTTGTCTTGAAAAAAAAAGAGAGAATGGGTTTTGTTTTTCTCAGCCAACAACTACAATTTCATTTTCTGTTTTTGAGAAAGGAGAATTTAAAAAATAATAAAACAAACAAAGAGTGATGTTTTGTTTAAGTGGTGAAGAAAGCTAATACTGCAAAATACCATCTAATGCATGATCTGATAGCAGTAAATGAAATCACTGAAATGATGCCACCAGTAGTTGCAAATCCCCGCACTATACTGAATCAAGTCACTCCAAAAGAACAATGGTTCTCAGTGATAGACGCTTTTTTTCTCAGTGCCTTTACACCCCGATTCACAACACCTGTTTGGCTTCACTTTTGAGAGACAGAGACAGTTTCTACTCTACGTAGATGACATTTTAGTGACTGGCCACACAGAGGAAGGGTGTAAGCAAAATACTATGGCTGTGTTACGTCACTTGGCTGAGCAAGGCCACAAGGTATCTTTAAATAAACTCCAATTATGGAGACCTGAAGTCACACACTTAGGGCACACCCTCTCAGGTGAAGGCAGAAAGCTACTAAACAAGAGAAAAGAAGCCATACAAAATGTGCCACAGCCACAAACTAAGCATTCACATTCTTTCTAACTCTCAGTGAGCCTGACTTATGACCTTGGCTCCCTGTTTTTCTGCTTCCAACAAAGGTGGGGGTGCAGGTTGGATTCCAACACAGCCAAATCACCATCGACGCGACAAACCCATCTATTATTTACACACTTCACGTCAACCTTCTAGGAGGGTTACAATACAAGAAAATCACCACTGAAGACGTTGGACTTGATAAAGGAGCATGTGATCAACTTTTCTGGATCAACTTCAATGTGACAAACCGGTATACATCCATCCATTTCCCAGTGTTCTTGGACCAAACCCCAGGGAAGAACCACTCCATGTGCTATAAACAAAACAAAGGTAACAGGCTGCTTGGAAACACCACTAACTGCAACCGGACCGCTGGAGGAGGAGAAGGTGCCCCTGTGAACACGACTGGACCATCTAATGGCACGTACTGGGTGCAAGGAATGGCCTGGCTATGTGGACAACGGGCGTATTTCATACTGCCCCCAGGCTGGACAGGAACATGTGCTCCCATATTCCTGTCAGACCACACTTTCAGGATGAACGCAGTAAACACCACTTCTACAGTACGCTGGAAAAGAAGATCCCCAAAATTCAGCCACATGACCCAATATGGGGGAGCGATGTACCCAAGGAATTCAAAATGTGGACTACCGGACAGAAAGTACTCCATACATTGTTCCCCTGGGTGGGAACCGGATAAAACATGCTGAGGATTGAAACTCTGGACTACCGTTTTGGACTTTTCCTGGATGCTTCGTGCAAGATCAACAAACAACAGAACCAGGAAATTGATCCATTACGGATCGCAGTAGCTCTGGACATGATACTAGCAGAGAAAGGGGGACTTTGCGTCCTCTTCAACAACATCTGCTGCACTTACATACCAGACAATGTACACTCATCAAACATGACTGACGCCCTGAACGCCTTGAGACAGATCCAACAGGCCCAAAATCAGGACTATGTAAGCGATACAAGTGACCGGTTTTCTTGGCTTTACACTGGTTCCTGGCTACAGGTGCTAAGACTACTCATTGGAGTTGGAGTATTTTTACTTTTATTTTGTGTTTTTGTAACATGTATACTGCCATGTCTAAAACTCATGATTAACCGCATAATTACAGTGGGGCAAAAAAGTATTTAGTCAGCCACCGATTGTGCAAGTTCCCCCACTTAAAATGATGACAGAGGTCAGTAATTTGCACCAGAGGTACACTGCAACTGTGAGAGACAGAATGTGAAAAGAAAATCCATGAATTCACATGGTAGGATTTGTAAAGAATTTATTCGTAAATTAGGGTGGAAAATAAGTATTTGGTCACCTCAAACAAGGAAAATCTCTGGCTCTCACAGACCTGTAACGTCTTCTGTAAGAAGCTTTTCTGTCCCCCACTTGTTACCTGTATGAATGGCACCTGTTTGAACTCATCATCTGTATAAAAGACACCTGTCCACAGCCTCAAACAGTCAGACTCCAAACTCCGCCATGGCCAAGACCAAAGAGCTTTCGAAGGACACCAGGAAAAGTATTGTAGACTTGCACCAGACTGGGAAGAGTGAATCTACAATAGGCTAGGAGCTTGGTGTGAAAAAATCAACTGTGGGAGCAATCATCAGAAAATGGAAGACATACAAGACCACTGATAATCTCCCTCGATCTGGGGCTCCACGCAAGATCTCATCCCGTGGGGTCAAAATGATCATGAGAACGGTGAGCAAAGATCCCAGAACCACACGGGGGGACCTGGTGAATGACCTGCAGAGAGCTGGGACCAAAGTAACAAAGGTCACCATCAGTAACACACTACAACGGCAGGGAATCAAATCCCGCAGTGCCAGACGTGTTCCGCTGCTGAAGCCAGTGCATGTCCAGGCCCATCTGAAGTTTGCCAGAGAGCACATGGATGATACAGCAGAGGATTGGGAGAATGTCATGTGGTCAGATGAAACCAAAGTAGAACTTTTTGGTATAAACTCAACTCGTCGTGTTTGGAGGAAGAAGAATACTGAGTTGCATCCCAAGAACACCATACCTACTGTGAAGCATGGGGGTGGAAACATATTGCTATGGGGCTGTTTTTCTGCCAAGGGGACAGGACGACTGATCCGTGTTAAGGACAGAATGAATGGGGCCATGTATCGTGAGATTTTGAGCCAAAACCTCCTTCCATCAGTGAGAACTTTGAAGATGAAACGAGGCTGGGTCTTCCAACATGACAATGATCCAAAACACACCGCCCGGGCAACAAAGGAGTGGCTCCGTAAGAAGCATTTGAAAGTCCTGGAGTGGCCTAGCCAGTCTCCAGACCTCAACCCCATAGAAAATCTGTGGCGGGAGTTGAAAGTCCGTGTTGCTCGGCGACAGCCCCAAAACATCACTGCTCTCGAGAAGATCTGCATGGAGGAATGGGCCAAAATACCAGCTACTGTGTGTGCAAACCTGATAAAGACCTATAGTAAACGTTTGACCTCTGTTATTGCCAACAAAGGTTATGTTACAAAGTATTGAGTTGTATTTTTGTTATTGACCAAATACTTATTTTCCACCCTGATTTACGAATAAATTCTTTACAAATCATACCATGTGGATTCATGGATTTTTTTTTCACATTCTGTCTCTCACAGTTGCAGTGTACCTCTGGTGCAAATTACTGACCTCTGTCATCATTTTAAGTGGGGGAACTTGCACAATCGGTGGCTGACTAAATACTTTTTTGCCCCACTGTATTTCCACTGTTGCTGCATACATAGCCGTGAAAAATGATGATGATGACGATGACCCCGACCTGTTGGAACATGAAGACTTTGTGTGATTAATGATGATGTGACAGAAAATGTACAACAAGATGTTACATACTGATATCTCACTCAAAAGTTATACGTGACAAACAGGAGGGAATGTCATTAGAAAATTGTACTTAGTAGTGAGTATAAACTTTTAATGATATACGTTTACATATGATAGAATACTGCATGATGACCTTTTGATGACTTAGACTGTTGTTCACTACAAGACTTGTTCTGTTCTCTTTTATAAGTTTCTTCCCACAGCGATAATAAGAGCTGGACAAGCAGTTTCACTCCCTACCAGGAAGAGGAGACCTGAACACTCTTATCTTCACTCCCTAACAAGAAGAGGGGCTGCTTCCTACAGAATCTCACACATACACCTACATACGCATCAACATTCCTCTGTCTACGAACAGACGTATTCACTATTGTATTACCCTTGTATATATAATAAAGACAGGAGCTATCTCAGAGCGCACATCACAGGGCCCCCACTCTTGCGTGAGCGCTCTGTGACCGCCCTTGCAAGTAAAATCTGCAGTGTGTGTGTGTCTCCACTCTCGGACTCTCAGCTGAAGAAGTGTCTTTAGAATACATCTCTTGACAATTAGAAAGTTCACAAAATATAAGAAATAGCTCTAATATATACAAATAGCTCAATTGACCTGATCTGATTCAATCTGAATCTGATTGAGATGTTGTAGCCTGACGTTAAAAAGGCGATTCATGGTCAAAAACGCTCCGGTGTGGCTGAATTACAACAATTCTGCAAAGATAAGATAAGTGGGCCAAAATTCCTCCACAGCACTGTAAAAGACTCATTGCCAGTTATCGCAAAGGCTTGATTGCAGTTGTGGCTGCTAAGGATGGCGTAACCAGTCATTATGTTTAGGGGGCAATCACTTTTTCATACAAGGCACTGTAGGTTTGGATTTGGTTTTCTTTCCCCTTAATCATAAAGATCTTCATTTAGAAAAACTGCATTTCGTGTTTATGTGTGTTATCTTTGTCTAATATTTTAATTTGCTTAATGATCTGAAACATTTAAGTGTGACGAACATACAGAAGACTAGGAAATGAGGCAAACACTTTTCACACCACTGTATCTCAATATGGTGTACAGTATGTTCTAAAAAAAATCTAAGGAAACTGGTCACATGGATAATAAACGAGAGAGAAAAAATACTGCAGATGAATAGTACCTGAATGTCATGTCCTTAAGAAGTAGGGAAAAAATCCAGGAAAGACATTACTCAAGATCTGAGTGATTCACCTGGCTCGTCAGCTGATCCATTTACTGTTTGACAAATTACAAAAGAACTGGACTGAAAAGGTCTTCTGCACATAAAGAGGATGCCAGGACTGATGTGCAATAGTTAGAATTTACCAAGATCATTCTAGTTTACAATAATTATAACACGTAAAAAAAAAAACATTTTAATCAACTGAATTAAAAAGAAAAATTAGACTTTTGAAAAAACAAAGAAACTAAAACACTTTGGTGAACTTGGAAAACTAACTAAAATGTAAAAAATAGAGATGAAATATCCTTAGTTTTAAAATTGTATTATAACTCTAAAGATCTACCTTATCTTTACTACAAAACTGTATTACAACTTACCTGACGAGGCTTTGGGAGATGTGTTTATTTAAACTTTGGATGCCTACAAAACAGTAGTCAACTGTTTTCAAGAAGTTCTGTGTTTTTATTGCAATATCTTTACTGATTTTCCCAAATACAGACAGATGCCATGAAATACAACAGTTTAAAATATTCATTAAAAAGACCAAACCTAACACTAAACCTTATGGAAACAGAGAGTAGCAAACAATAAAACAATCCAACAATAAAACAATACAATATAATAAAAATATATTGTAAAAACTAAAGTGAAATAAAAAAATAAACCCTGGAAATCAACTGACACTAAAATGAATTAAAGAAGGCTCTATGGTTTGAAGCTCAACATTATTGAAGCAGTGTGGGATCATGCTGACAGAGAATGAAGCAAAAGTCAGCCAACATCCAAAAAAGATATTCATGAAAATTAGAGGACTAGTCCTGAAGATTTCTTTAATAATAATTACAGATGATGGAGCCATTTCCAGCAATTACACTGAAAAAATCTTACTTCCACATAGCTCTCCATGCCATACGTGCGGATTCCCTTGCAATACAATGACTCTGTGTCATATATCGTATCAGGTAGTGGTGGGCGGATCGATCCCAAGTCGGAATCGATATCGGATTGATACTAGCCTGGCTAGATCGATTCTTTACTTTGAGTTCTGCTCATTTACAATGCTGTGCTTTCGGCAAAAACGAAACAACCAGGTCGCTGGACTCACCGCTCCTTTGTCAGCGGAGAGCAGGCACACTTTGCTCCATCTCCCCCACTCTTATGTTTCGGTGTTGCACTGACATGTCACGTAATTTAGACACTTTGGGGGTTGTGAAGTTGTTTACATGTTTATTATATTTTTTTGTTTTTGTTGTTGAGAATTTTAATTGTAATTTTTGTATTCGTTTATCAACAGTATTTGTTTTAATTTGTTTACTGGTTTGTGTGCACTTAAGATTTAAAAAAGAAAAAAAAAGTGCCACCACAGCAGACCCGATGGCATTTTCATGCTTTGCAGCATCATTTATTCTTACAATAATCACACGGTTGCTGTAACAGTACATTCAATGGCTTCAGCTCTCCCGCTGGCAGCCGTACACATCACCACCACCAAACCTGCAGCGGCATCGCAGAACATGCCCTACCACATACCCCCATCGCTCGCTTCACCTCACCCCGCGAGCAGGCGAGGGAATCGGCCTGGACCATCGGCACCCCATGCCCCAGCCCAGCGACGGGGAAGTGTCCACTCTGGCGGTCGCCCGCGCCTCCAGCGGAAGCCCAGGAGCTGGCCTGATGGCCACCCGTATGGCAAGCAGCAGCGGCGACGCAGCAGGCGTGGAAGTGAGCTGGGGCTCATAGGCAGCTGGGCAGACGGCCGGCACGCAGGACCATGCAGCCTGCGTGCCGAAGTGGACAGCGCGCCGCCCTCAGGTGTGACAGGACCCCCGCGCACCTCGACCTTCGTCTCCAGCTTGACAGGTCCCGCTGGCGCGCCAGCCTCCGGCTCACCCCGAGCCGCGCACTGTCCACACGGTTGCTGTAACAGTAGCCTACATTCAATGGCTGCAGCCCTCCTGCTGCCAGCTGTACACATCAACACCAAAAATAACAACAGCACAAGCAGCGCACAGGTTTTAAGCCGGCGAGGCATCATTGTAGATGCAGTGAAGGTGAGTCCATCTCACCTGCAGCGGCATCGCAGACCAGGAGCCACCACAATAATAAAACATTTTTTTATTTAATTATAAATAAATTATTTCTCCTAATTATGTCCTGGGTTTTAACTAATTAATAATACCAAAGGAAACATCACAAAAGACACTTAAGGTCATGAAAATTAATTGCGATTTAGCAATTCAATGAGGCATCCACCTTATTTACTGAAAATCATCGTATCAGTATTGGTATTGGCGATACTGGCCCGAATTTACTTGGTATCGGATCGATACCAAAATATGCAGTATCGCACACCACTAGTATCAGGAGTACCAAGCGCATCGAGTCTCACCACAGGCTCTAACTGCTCACCATCCAGAGCTGTTATAGCCAGCACATAATCACAATCTGTTGCTAATCTTGGGAAAGCGTTTCATGTACTTTGATAATAGTTTTTGTTTGTTGTTCTAATACAGGTATTGTAGAAGAATAAAGGTGGTTGTGCCAAATATTGACTTTCATGCTTGAAGGTATTGTTGAAGCTATTTTTGGCTTCTATGCTTAATTTCCATGTATGTTTGCACGTTTCAGAAAATGACTGCAGCTATTTCCAAATTTTCTTTAATATAACGAAATGAGGACTGGCTCAAGATTTTTGCACAGTACTATGTATTTTTATCTTTAGGCTATGTTTTAGCATTGACATTCATGGTAATGGTGAAGTGGTGTACACAACTTGATTCAGATTTGCAGTTGTGATAAAGGTCAACTTAAGGTACTTTGGATCTTAATGGGAAAACTTTTTAAAAGTCTTTTTAAAATAGTTTTTTCTATTTTCTCAGCTGTTTGCACATAGATCATCTTATCACATATCTTGTGATGTCTACAAATCAAAGTTCATGTTATCTTTCTCCCCACCCTGTTTTATTGGCCATGTACAGTTGAACAATGTGACATCCCTTATAGTTAGTGTGATGTGTTTTACCGTGTACAATTGTAATAACTTCTAAAGCTCCCTCTTTATTTATTAAGTAGATTTTCCACATTTCAGTTCTGGGATTAGAGTTTCGATATAATTTGATATACACATATTCCTTACCCGACTAGTGATTAATGAATCTAGATCATGTATAGTTTTGAAAAGGGATTTTTAAGTTAGAATGAGGAAAGGTTTAATTTATAGTTATATATGGCCTAACCATAGAAGGAACCATGCAATTTCAAGTAAGCCTTAGATTTAAAGAACATTACTTAAACACACTCTTACTTCAGAGAACTATGCAAAGTAAAGAGACTTAAAAAAATCAACATGTAAAAATGTGCGGCTAAACAAGAAAAGAGTGGTTAATGGTAATTTCCTTCTTCTTGAAATGTAAATATAAAGGCTTGGGATGGTTTTCATATTGCATTAGATCATTGACACATTTTTTTTTTTTACCAACTTTTAAATGATAACTGAAATACTCTATGTCATGGAAAATTGATAAATAGATAAATGGCTTGAAAAGTGAACCCTTAGGTTATCTTCTTTGGGTGGGACCTGTACTTTAGCACTGTCCAAAGGAGGAGGAGTGGCTAACGATTAAAACTGCCTGTGAAGGGCAATTGAATTCTAACCGTACAAAGATTTTGAGAACTAAGGACTTGAGCACTCCTAACCTTCATTGGACGTCTTTTCTGTGTTTACGCTGATTTTTTTTTTTTTTTTTTCCAATGGCTCAAAAATTCATACGCCTGTCTATCCTTTGGATACTTGTAGCCCTTTTGGGTAAGTAGTCTGTTCCTATTGCATAAACTTTAAAACCACACATTTTCAACTTGTGTTTTTTATGTGAATCAGATTGAGCTGCAATTACAGCTAAACTGTTTAACACAGGTCAAGTCTTTAAATGCTTTTCATAAATAGTGATAAAACCATTATTTAGGTTAAGATTTTATATTTGTACTCATTCCTAAACCACTATTATATTTGTAGTAGAAAAATGGAAAGCTACCAGTGATGTGCGTTAAATGTCAGGAGGGATATTATACCCCTTATGTCAAACAGAGTGATTTGTGGCCCCAATAAAGGAAGTAATAAAACATATGGTAGCCATAGAATTATGATATTCATCAAAATATGCTAGTTCATAGCTCATTAATTTTTCCCGCCCAAAATTAATTATTTGATTATTAAAAAATAAAGTTTTTATATCAAATAGCATTCTTTATTTTGATCAAGTTTATTTTTAATTAAAAAGTTTTTATTTTTTATGCTTAAAAAACGCCATCTGGTGGTGGGTCAGTGCGTGTGTGCGCGCGCACCCCCGTGCCTGTGTCTGGGCCCGTACTCGTCTGTGTGTGTGTGTGTGTGTGTGTGTGTGTGTGTGTGTGTGTGTGTGTGTGTGTGTGTGTGTGTGTGTGTGTGAAAATGTGTTAAACCAGAGTAAAAGTGCTTAGTTAAACTTGTGCTTTTGTAACTTTCAGTATGGCGAGACATACAGGTTGCATGCCTCGTTGGAAAACTTTATTTCAATTTATTTGCATTTGTTTAATCCAAAAAAGGAAAATGAGAATCAAAGTCTGAGATGCAAAAAACTCTCGCAATCCCCCAAGCATAAGCTCACTGTGGCTTCCAGCAAAAACCCCTAGGCAAACAAGCAGGGAGACCTCCTGAAAAAAACCCTCTGTCTTTCTCCAAAAATGCACAACAAATCCCCCTAGAATTACTTGATAGGGACCCCTCTATTCCCAAAACGTATATTCAATAACAGGGCAAAAACCCCTGAAAAAATCCTTAGTATTTTTTCACAAATTCAGCGCCCTGCGGCTCCCACCCAACCCTTAGGCAATCAAGCAGGAAACCTCCTGAAAAAACCCTCTGTATTTTTATCCAAAACACGCGCAACAAAAAAAACCCTAGAATAACTTGTTAGGGAACCCTCTATTCCCAAAACTTATATTCGATAACAGGGGAAAAGTCTTCATTAATCCCATGCAAACGTACACCTATCTGGAACAACCCTGACATATTACAAAATATAATAATATGATAAACTTTTCAGATTGGAGTGGTAAAGGAATCAAATATTTAGAACATATACTAGAAGGAACAGAATTTATTTTATTTGATAGACTAGTTACACAATATGGGATCAACAAGAAAAGATTTTTAGAATATCAACAAATTAAATCCATAGTAAAAAAAAAATTTAAACCGGGTCAAGTTGAACTACAAACACCACCAAGTGTGGTTCAATTTCTTACTCTTAAAACCCCCAAATTACTATCCAAAATATACAGAACGCTTTCTAAAACAGATGAATCAATATCATTTCCTATTGCAAAATGGGAAGCGGATTTATCAGTTAACTTAGACCAAAACTTCTGGTCTCAGATTTGCTTAAAAACCTTTCATCTAATTAGAAATCCCAGTCTTCAATTAATTCAATACAAAATATTACATAGAGTGCACTATACAGGTCATCGGATGTTCAAGATGGGCTTTACGTCTACCAACAACTGCTCACACTGCCAAACCAATTCACCGGACAATTATATCCACGCTCTTTGGTTCTGTCCACCAGTTCAGAAGTTTTGGCGCGAGATATGTGAAGACTTATCAAAGTGTCTGAAATGTAACATTTCAACTTCCCCCTTAGTGTGTTTGTTGGGCAGCTTAGATAATGTCACTTCAGAAAAGAATATAGCCCATATGGTTTTCACTGCCCTATGCATAGCCAAGAAAACAGTCCTCATGAACTGGAAAAATAAAAAATAATCTTAATTCTAACCAATATAGAAATTATCTATTAGATTACATTAGTCTTGATACAGCCTCTGCCACCACATCAGATCAATTGCTCTGGGCTCCTTTGATCAGCTCCATCACCTAGTGGGGGTGGGGGGTCATAGTTTGGTCCCGCCTTCACTGTTGTGATTGGTGTGGGGGTAGGGACAGGCTTAGGGCGTCTTGGGGTTCCCCGGAGGCATCTTCCTTGGGGGGCTCAACCCGGGGTAGCGGTCATGGCCAATTAGGGGCTCTGTTGGCTCTTAGGTGACGGTTTCCTCGTGGCTGCGTGCAGCGGGGCTAGGGGAGGGTCTGTGCTGACGGACGTGGGTTACTGACTGGCTGGCTGCCCCTGGGTGGGTCCGGGATGGGCGTGAGGTTCTGGGGGCGCTCCGTCTCTGGGCTGGGGCCCTGGCCGGGCCTCGGGGGCTTGGGTCCTGGTTGGTGTGTTGCCGGGGTTGTGGGCGGGTGGGTGCATGGGGGCCCAGCCCTGGCGCAGGGTGCCGCCGGTGCGTCGAGCCACCTGGGGGGCTCTTCAACTGGTGGGGGAGGTTGTCACATCTTGCAGGAGCTTTCCTCTCTTCAGGAACTCTCTCTGCAGGAGGGGGCGATACAGGAGAGGTGGAGGAAGATCTCAGCCTGGGCGTCTATTGTCTTATGTAGTCTGGAAGATGAGTGGATTGTGGGGTGGGTGCAGTTTTCTCTGTGGTGGGGTTGGGTGGACTGTCCCGGGCTCTGTGGGGCCGGGCGGCGCTGCTGCACTGGGCCCTGGTCTGGATGGGCCTGGGCCCCCTTTGCCTGGCGGGTCGCGGAGTATGGGGGTGCCTACTGGGGTCAGCGGGGGAGCTGGCCCCAGGGAGGGGTCACTTGCCCCTCCCTTCCTTCCCTCCCCATCTCCAGCTGCCTTCCTCTTCCCGCTCCACCACAACCACCCACACATGCAGGGCTGTGGAGTAGGGGTGTGTCACCAGGGTGCAGAGGAGGCTCTCTCCCCCCCCCGTCCCCTTCTGGCTGCCTCTGCCTCAATTTTATCCCACAACTTAGACATTCACATTACTCACACTCTCATTACACATACATATAGGATCTTGGGGGTGGGCACGATACACGGAATCCAAATTACCATCAGGGTGTACACCCCACCCCTGGCGTCGTTGCCCACCTCTCAATTTTAAATACACGTAGACATTGAGGGCTAGCAGGAGGGACTATGCGCTTACCTGCTGCTCTCTGGCAGGTAGCTCCATGCCCTCCTGGGTTTTAAATGCACCTTAGAACACACATACATCAACACTACAATGAGCGGGTGGAGGGAGGTTTGGAGTCTTCTCTCACCCCCGTTCTCTGCGGCCTGCTGGAGCGGGGGGCTAGGAGGAGGAGTTGGCCATCCGACTGGGGTCTGGAGTGTGGGGCCTTCCTGCTGCTGCGGAGTCGGGGCGGTCTGCTTCTCCCCACCGCAGGGAAAAGGGTAACACCACCTGGGTCTGGGTGCAGTTCCCCCCTCCAGGGGCAAGGGTACCTAGACCCGGTTCGTAGAGTACGCTTGGGGAGTGTGATTGTGTGTACAGCGTCTCTTAATGTCTGTCTCCACGTTTGTTGAGTGTGGAGTAAGTGCGTATGAGAGCATGAGGGTGGGAATGGATGTTTGTATCTGTGTGTGCCTGTATGTCTATGTCTATATGTCAGGTTGGGTATCAGACGCCACCTCTCTGGGGACATCTCAGGCCCTCCAAGATTTGGAGGCCTATCTCCCCCTACCACCACTTCCCCTGCCGGTGGCGGACTCCCTCAGACATCGGTGTGTTGGTGGTTCTTTGTGTCCGGGGGTGGGCGTCCAGGTACACACCGGCTTACTCCTTGGCGGCTGCTTATCGGGGCCTGGAGCCTGGAGCTCGCTCGGGCCACTTCGGAGGTGGGGTGCCCCCAGCCTCTCGGCCTGGGGCTCGGTCACTCAGGCACAGCTGGCTGCCGGCGGAGCTCACGGGCGCGTCACTGCAACCTCCCCTGGCTTCTGCTCCACGGCTGCTGAGTGACCCCTCATCTGGGACTCTCCTCAGCTCTTTCCGGGACAGTGGCACGGCTGCCCCTCTGTTGGTCTTCCTTGGTCTCTTGTGTTCTGGGGGCCTCTGGATGTCTGGAGTTTTCATCTCCTCCATACCTGCTTCATGCCCTGGAGGACGGGGCTGTGGCTCCCCACACCCTCTAGCAGATCATTACATGAAGGAACCTTTTAAAAAAAACAAGCGTGTCCATGCTCACAGGTGTACACACGGGTGATCACACCCACAAACTACACCCTTTTTGGCTCCTACCTCAAAGCACACTGTGTTCTGTTGATCTTATGTGCTGCACAATAATGTTTAATATTTAGTATTTACTGTCATATTCCCATATATCATTGTGATGTTGTTTATTCTATTACTCTTGTTTTCTTCTGCTTGTTTTCTTTTTTGTTTCTCAACAGGTGATCAAGGTGATCGATATATGCATTTTTTTCTCTGCTCATTCTGTTGGTTTTTGTTTTTTGCCCTTCTCCCCCATCCCTCTTCTCAGCTGTTTTTCTTTCCCTCTTTCTTTCTCCCCTTCTTTCCCCCAGTCAAGTCTGTCCCGTATTCAGCAAGAGAAAGTAAAATAAACAATAAAAGGGTGAATCAAATGGACCATTACGGCAAGGCTGGGATGGTCAATTTGGTAAAGTAAATCTGTTGGGCATCTTTCTTCACCTTTAGACAATAATTCTGATGGCAAAAGAGCCGAATGGGACAAGCAAAAAAAAAAAAAAAAGGTAACAGGGGCAAAAACTCCTGAAAAAATCCTTAGTCTTTTTTCTTCAAACCAGCCCTCTTACTAGCTCCGTCTCAAATTCAGCGCACAGCCTAAGTTTTCCCTCGCTCCTACTCGCACCGAGCCGCAGCCAGCGCGCAATTTTTTCCCTTGTTACTCTCGCTGTATCTGATCGCACCCCAGTTAGCCAATCGGATACAGGTCCCATTTTTATGATCTGCTGCTGAGGTTAAGACTGGCACAGCGCTCCCAGAAGACGCCTGACTTCTATGGAGTTATTTTTTTTGCCACTATTCTGATCGCACGTAAAAAAACAAGTTTGCAGGTGCAAGTGTTGTATTTTGTGGAGAAATTTGTTTTGAGCGAAGAAAAGCTGAATTTGAGTGAACAAAATTCATTCCTGCGTGCAAAAAATGTATTTCAGTGTTTGCTATTATCCATACACACACACAATAGAAGCCCCTCTCGCTCAGTTTTTGCATTGGCGCTTACTCGCAATGTGTTGCTCGCGCTCTCAACATTTCTGCTGTGCGCGCTCAACTCTTTCTCTACACCGTTATATTTGTGGCACAAAACCAACCAATCACAGACTTGGATGCAAAAAAATCTGATTGGCTGTTCTGGTCTCCAATCAGCTCGAAATGACGATATGCAATATCCCAGAATCTATTTCATCCAAAACTCAATCGAGGCAGTGGCGGAGGAACACAGAGTGGCGGAGTTTGAAATATTACTCTTTCTGGGTCACAAAATAAACTTTTAAGATATTTTCATGCGAGAATGTAGCTGTGTAAACTTCGAATACCTGCTCGGTTCATCAAGAAATCACATATTTCCATAAGTGCTCTAACGTTTTTGGAGATGCCTGTTACCCACCAGCTGACCGCACAGCTGGACTGGAACCGGCCATTGGGCATATCGGGCATTTGCCCGATGGGCCGATGGTGATTTTTCATTTTTATGTTTGTTTGTTTTTGTAACGGTATAAACAATGGAAGGTGGTGGATTAGCCAATTCGTCATGATCAACTCTGGGCTGGACCAAATACAATACATCCGTATTAAGGGGAAAAGGAACGCGATTAGTCCCGTACTTCAGCTAGAATGAAAAAAAGACACAAAGCTGGAGTTATTTTTTCTTTACGCTGCACAGCTGCCGCTTCTCCCCTCATTCTCTCTCCCTCTCTCTCCTGTTGCTACTTCAATCATGAAACTAATCAATGATCAGCTGATCGTCTCTCTTGTTTGTTTATCTCCCACTTTGCGCCAGAAACAGGAAACAAGCGGATATTGCGCAAAACAACAACAGCAGCACGTTCAAGCTTGATAAGCTGTTGTTGTAATTTATTTAAAATTAATTTCTAGTATCAGCTGATGTTTGCTGGAGCCACAGCTGTGAAAGCTGCTGCTCATGATATCGGTTTGGAAACATGAAGGTGATACAAATCATACATATATATCAACAAGACAGTGTACATCACTGTTACAACAGCGTTTGTTTTAGTTCAAAGGCTTTATGGTTTTTCCTATAACACCTGGTCTGTGATTTTTTTGTCAGTTCAGCCTTATATATTATGTTTAACCCAAGTGACCACCCGGTCAGCTGGTGGGTAACAGGCATCTCTGAAAACGTTAGAGCACTTATGCAAATATGTGATGTCTTGATGAATCGAGCAGATATTTGAAGTTTACACAGCACCATTCTTGCATGAAAATATCTTAAAAGTTTATTTTGTGACCCAGAAAGAGTAATATTTCAAACTCCGCCACTCTGTGTTCCTATTGCATTTCGTCATTTCAAGCTGATTGGAGACCAGAACAGCCAATCAGATTTTTTTGCATCCAAGTCTGTGATTGGCTGGTTTTGTGGCACAAATATAATGGTGTAGAGAAGGAGTTGAGCAGGGCCGTGCAGAGAGGTTTAAAGGGGCGGGTGCTCAAAGTTAAAAAGGGGCACATTGAACCAGGCTGAATAACAACAACACACATTCATCAAAAGTCTAACATGGGAAAGGCAGGGCTGTGTTGATCTGAGATTGTAGACATTAAAAAGTCCATAGGAGAGATGGTAGCTGATTAAACAAGTGTCATGAGAAAATAACAAAATCCAAAGATTGGTGACAGCGCTTTGAACCATAAGGCAACAAAAAACTGTGAGAAATAATTTAGGCTCTGCCTGTGATTCACTCTTTGCTTCTCTTCTTCCTTCCATCATTTCATATATCACTCTCCACTTGCTATGTGAGAACAAGGCACAACTTGCTATTGCAATAAACTATAATCTAATTATCCACACCTAACAACTCTTGCACTTAATCTATAATAAAATGATGACAGAAAAATGTTGTAGCCCTGCCTTTAGTAGCCTCACACAGCTCCTACTGTTTCCTCCTCATGTCCTTACCAGGCATGTCTGGACAATGTTATATCATGAGTAATATTTTTTTTTTAAATCCATCTAAATAAAACACACACATGCAAGCACACACAGGGACATTTTAGACCTTCTTCAGAATACTGTGTATACTATGGGCATCATGGTGCTGATCCAGAATCCTTACATTATTATTTATTACTAGAGCTACAATAATAAAGCAATGAGGAGGAGGAAGAAATAAATATGAAATAATGTCATTATGATGATTCCATTTGTTTCACTATCCACTCTGTGCAGGGGCAAAGCTTATTACATTTTTAAACTGTAGAGATACAATAATTTTACTGCTGTAAAATCCAAATTTTGTCTTATTTAAAATAGAAATCTAATATAATCTGCTTCTTAATGTATGTTCTTTAAAATACAGTGTGTGTTTTTTAATATATTATAATTAAAATTATTATTATGTGGACATACATATTAGATCGTTTTTTAGTGAAATATAGTCCCTCCAGAAAGGCAAGAAAAGCCCGGAAACTTACTTTAAAACTAAATATGTTTCTAAATACTTTAAAACTAAATATGTTCCCTAAAACGGTGGACAGAGCTACAGCCTTACCCAGTTAGCCAGCAGCTATCACCAGCACTACTTGTGTAGTTAATAAAAGGACAGGTAATGTTTGTCACGCTGTTGCACACACAGCACGCTCATTTGTTTCAGTTCGTCAGTTGCCACAAGACAACTTACCAACGTGTACGTAATAAGCTAATACTCCTGGGTGCTACACACTACGCTGTAGACCTACTTACTGGTTTTGTCACATCAGTCTGTGTCTCTGAATTAATTTGTGTTTCTCCTACAGCTCCGGACCGCTAAAAATGCGCGTGCTCTTTGTGAGCTCGTTCCTGGCTCGTAACCAGCGCGTTCTGCCGTCAAGGGCGATCATTGGTTAAATGTGATCATGTGACTGATGCAAGCCAGATCCTTTTATTTAGCAAAACTGTGATTAATAGTTAGATATTATTGTTGAGGGGCACAGACAGGACTCCGCACGCACGCACACACACATAAAAAAAAATAATAATTTTTTTTTAAAAAAGTTGCGTCAACAAAAGGGCACTTTGGGCACCCATCAGGAAAGGGGCGGGTGCTCAAGCCCCTCTAGCTCCCCCCCCCCCCCCCCCCCCCCTCTGCACGTGCCTGGAGTTGAGTGCGCACAGGCAGAAATGTTGAGAGCGCAAGTATCACATTGCGAGCGAGCACCAATGCAAAAACTGAGCGAAAGGGGCTGCTATTGTGTGTGTGTGTGGATAGTAGCAAACACTGAAATACATTTTTTGCACGCAGGAATGAATTTTGTTCACTCAAATTCAGCTTTTCTTCGCTCAAAACAAATTTCTCCTCAAAATACAACACTTGCACCTGCAAACTTTTTTACGTGCGCTCAGAATAGTGGCACAAAAATAACGCCATAGAAGTCAGACGTCTTCTGGGAGCGCTGTGCCAATCTTAACCTCAGCGGGAGGTCCTAAAAATTGGACCTGTATCCGATTGGCTAACCGGGGTGCGAGGGGAGCCGCCCCTTTGTTATGTGATTGGCAGCGGGGCGAAGTTAGGCATGCCTCGGAAGCGGAGTTGGCCTCCGGCGCAAAGTCCGAACGAATAGCCCAAATCATTAAGGATCAGATACAGCGAGAGTAACAAGGGAAAAAATTGTGCGCTGGCTGCGGCTCGGTGCGAGTAGGAGCGAGGGAAAACTTAGGCTGTGCGCTGAATTTGAGACGGAGCTAGTAAGAGGGCTGGTTTGAAGAAAAAAGACTAAGGATTTTTTCAGGGGTTTTTGTCCTGTTATTGAATATAAGTTTTGGGAATAGAGGGGTCCCTATCAAGTAATCAAGTATCAAGTTTTTGGAGAAAAACGGAGGGTTTTTTCAGGAGGTCTCCCTGCTTGTTTACCTAGGGGTTTTTGCTGCCGCAGTGAGCTTATGCTTGAGAGATCGGGAGAGTTTTTTGCGACTCAGACTTTGATTCTCATTTTCCTTTTTCGGATTGAAAATTGAAATAAAGTTTTGCAACGAGGCATGCAACCTGTATGTCTCGCCATACTGAACGTTACAAAAGCACAAGTTTAACTAAGCACTTTTACTCTTGTTTAACACATTTTCACACACACACACACACACACACAGACAAGCACAAGCCCAGACACAGGCACGTGCACAAGCTCGCACAGCGCGGGGGCGCGCTCGCGCTCACACACGCACTGGCCCACCACCAGATGGCGTTTTTTAAGCATAAAAAGTAAAAACATTTTAATGGCTTAAAAGTAAAGAATGCTATTTGATATAAAAACTTTATTTTTTAATAATCAAATAATTTATTTTGGGGGGAAAAATAAATGAGCGTGTATTATGTGTTAACAATAAAGGTATAACTTTCACACCTGCTTCAGGTTTTCCCTTGCAACCATTTATCACACGCACAAGCAGATCTAAGTATTTGACTAGTGCTTTCTGTCAAAAGTCTAACCTTATCTTATGACCCTGTTGCTACACTACATTCCCTTACCAATGCACTCTGCAGCCAGGTTACTTCTTTTTATGTGTGAAAGCTAAATTAAGCAAATTGTATGGTATCAGTGCAGAATCTGTGTCAATCCTGGGGCTTTTTTTTACTTTCTTTTCTTCATTACAAAATTAGTTTTGATTTTTATTATTTAATTTTTATTAGTTTTTACAATTTACAAATACAAAAAAAAGTCATTCTTTTAATTTGATACTTAATTACAAATACTTCAATAAACTGACTTTTAAAATCTTTTTCCATGAAACACTTAATGTGTCAAGGCAGGTTCGTTGCACAGTGTAGACAGTGTGACAGTCACAAGTTCGTGTGAAACCAGTGGATTGGCTATTGTGTGGTTGCAGCTTCTCAGAAAAAAAAACATACAATCAAAGACTTTTTACAGTGGACAGTTGGACTTCGCTTTGTTTTATTCAATCAGTATATACTGTGCCAGAGCAATCTGAAAATATTTGTTGGTAGGGACTTCTTTACCTTTGGGTACATGAAATATGCTGGATGTAAAACTAATTAATGATTTAAAACTTCATAAAATTTCATTTAAAATATACACATATTTTTGGTTGTTGTTATTTTTTTTTATTATGCTTTTGTTTATAATAATACTTATAACTTGCACCTTGCGGCTTCACCAAATAGGTTTAAAATACAACAACAACAAAAAACCCCAATAAACACTTATCTCATTATCTATGATACATTATAATGATACATGTAATTTGAGAATTAGCTGAATCTAAACACTTACACGTTATCATATACTAATAATTACATTTACATCTGATCCTACACCTGCAGTAACAGATGCCCCAGCAACTTCATCAGATCCTACAGCTGCAGTAACAGACGCCCCAGCTGCTTCACCAGATCCTACAGGTGCAGTAACAGACGCCCGAGCTACTTCACCAGATCCAACAGCTGCAGTAACAGACGTACCAGCTTCTTCACCAGATCCTACAGCTGCAGTAACAGAGGCCCCAGCTACTTCACCAGATCCTACAGCTTCAGTAACAGACGCCCCAGCTACTTCACCAGATCCTACAGCTGCAGTAACAGACGCCCCAGCTACTTCACCAGATCCTACAGCTGCAGTAACAGACCCCCCAGCTACTTCACCCGATCCGACAAATGCAGTAACAGACGCCCAGGCTTCTTCACCAGGTCCTACAGCTGCAGTAACAGACGCCCCAGCTACTTCACCAGATCCTACAGCTGCAGTAACAGACGCCCCAGCTACTTCACCCGATCCTACAAATGCAGTAACAGACGCCCAAGCAACTTCACCAGATCCTACAGCTGCAGTAACTGACGCCCCAGCTACTTCACCAGATCCTACACCTGCAGTAACAGACGCCCCAGCCTCTTCACCCGATCCTACTGCTGCAGTAACAGACGCCCCAGCTACTTCACCAGATCCTACAGCTGCAGTAACAGACGCCCCAGCTACTTCACCAGATCCTACAGCTGCAGTAACAGACGCCCCAGGTTCTTCACCAGATCCTACAGCTGCAGTAACAGACGCCCCAGCTACATCACCAGATCCTACAGCTGCAGTAACAGACGCCCCAGCTACATCACCAGATCCTACACCTGCAGTAACAGAGGACCCAGCTACTTCACCAGATCCTACAGCTGCAGTAACAGACGCCCCAGCTACTTCACCAGATCCTACAGCTTCAGTAACAGACGCCCCTACAGCTGCAATAACAGACGCCCCAGCTACTTCACCAGATCCTACAGCTGCAGTAACAGAGGCCCCATCTACATCACCAGATCCTACAGCTGCAGTAACAGACGCCCCAGCTACTTCACCAGATCCTACAGCTGCAGTAACAGACGCCCCAGCTACTTCAACAGATCCTACACCTGCAGTAACAGACGCCCCAGCTACTTCACCAGATCCTACAGCTGCAGTAACAGACGCCCCAGCTACTTCACCAGATCCTACAGCTGCAGTAACAGAGGCCCCAGCTACTTCACCAGATCCTACAGCTGCAGTAACAGACGTCCCACCTACTTCACCAGATCCTACACCTGCAGTAACAGACGCCCCAGCTTCTTCACCAGATCCTACAGCTGCAGTAACAGATGCCCAAGCTACTTCACCAGATCCTACAGCTGCAGTAACAGACGCCCCAGCTACTTCACCAGATCCTACAGCTGCAGTAACAGACGCCCCAGCTACTTCACCAGATCCTACTGCTGCAGTAACAGACGCCCCAGCTACTTCACCAGATCCTACAGCAGCAGTAACTGACACACCAGCTACTTTACCAGATCCTACAGCTGCAGTAACAGACGCCCCAGCTACTTCACCCGATCCTACAGCTGCAGTAACAGACGCGCCAGCTACTTCAACAGATCCTACAGCTGCAGTAACAGAGGCCCCAGCTACTTCACCAGATCCTACAGCTGCAGTAACAGACGCCCCAGCTTCTTCACCAGATCCTACAAATGCAGTAACAGACGCCCGAGGAACTTCACCAGATCCTACAGCTGCAGTAACAGACGCCATAGCTACTTCACCCGATCCTACAGCTGCAGTAACAGACGCCCCAGCTACTTCACCAGATCCTACAACTGCTGTAACAGAGGCCCCATCTACTTCACCAGATCCTACAGCTGCAGTAACAGACGCCCCAGCTACTTCACCAGATCCTACAGCTGCAGTAACAGACGCCCCTACAGCTGCAGTAACAGATGCCCCAGCTACTTCACCAGATCCTACAGCTTCAGTAACAGACGCCCAAGCTACTTCACCAGATCCTACAGCTGCAGTAACTGATGCCCCAGCTACTTCACCAGATCCTACAGCTGCAGTAACAGACGCCCAAGCTACTTCACCAGATCCTACAGCTGCAGTAACAGAGGCCCCGGCTACTTCACCAGATCCTACAGCTGCAGTAACAGACGCCCCAGCTTCTTCACCAGATCCTACAGCTGCAGTAACGGACGCCCAAGCTACTTCACCAGATCCTACACCTGCAGTAACGGATGCCATAGCTACTTCACCACATCCTACAGCTGCAGTAACAGACGCCCCAGCTTCTTCACCAGATCCTACAGCTGCAGTAACAGACGCCCCAGCTACTTCACCAGATCCTACAGCTGCAGTAACAGACGCCCCAGCTACTTCACCAGATCCTACAGCTGCAGTAACAGACGCCACAGCTACTTCACCGGATCCTACAGCAGCAGTAACTGACACACCAGCTACTTCACCAGATCCTACAGCTGCAGTAACAGACGTCCCAGCTACTTCACCAGATCCTACAGCTCCAGTAACAGACGCCCCAGCTTCTTCACCAGATCCTACAAATGCAGTAACAGACACGCCAGGAACTTCACCAGATCCTACAGCTGCAGTAACAGACGCCATAGCTACTTCACCCGATCCTACAGCTGCAGTAACAGACGCCATAGCTACTTCACCCGATCCTACAGCTGCAGTAACTGACGCCCCAGCTACATCACCAGATCCTACAGCTGCAGTAACTGACGCCCCAGCTACATCACCAGATCCTACAGCTGCAGTAACAGACGCCATAGCTACTTCACCAGATCCTACAGCTGCAGTAACTGACGCCATAGCTACTTCACCAGATCCTACAGCTGCAGTAACAGACGCCCCAGCTACTTCACCAGATCCTACAGCTGCAGTAACAGACGCCCCAGCTACTTCACCAGATCCTACAGCTGCAGTAACAGACGCCCCAGCTACTTCACCAGATCCTACAGCTGAAGTAACAGACGCCCGAGCAACTTCACCAGATGCTACAGCTGCAGTAACAGACCCCCCAGCTTCTTCACCAGATCCTACAGCTGCAGTAACAGACGCCCCAGCTACTTCACCAGATCCTACAGCTGCAGTAACAGACGCCCAAGCTACTTCACCAGATCCTACAGCTGCAGTAACGGACGCCCCAGCTACTTCACCAGATCCTACAGCTGCAGTAACTGACGCCATAGCTACTTCACCAGATCCTACAAATGCAGTAACAGACGCCCCAGCTACTTCACCAGATCCTACAGCTGCAGTAACAGACGCCCCAGCTTCTTCATCAGATCCTACAGCCGCAGTAACAGACGCCCCAGCTACTTCACCAGATCCTACAGCCGCAGTAACAGTCGCCATAGCTACTTCACCAGATCCTACAGCCGCAGTAACAGACGCCCCAGCTTCTTCACCAAGTCCTACAGCCGCAGTAACAGACGCCCCAGCTACTTCACCAGATCCTACAGTTGCAGTAACAGACGCCCCAGCTACTTCACCAGATCCTACAGCTGCAGTAACAGACGCCCCAGCTACTTCACCAGATCCTACAACTGCATTAACGGACGCCCCAGCTACTTCACCAGATTCAGCTACTTCACCAGATCCTACAGCTGCAGTAACAGACGCCCCAGCTACTTCACCAGGTCCTACAGCTGCAGTAACAGACGCCCCAGCTACTTCACCAGGTCCTACAGCTGCAGTAACAGACGCCCCAGCTACTTCACCAGGTCCTACAGCTGCAGTAACAGAGGCCCTTGTAACTTCACCAGATCCTACAGCTGCAGTAACAGACGCCATAGCTACTTCACCCGATCCTACAGCTGCAGTAACAGACGCCATAGCTACTTCACCCGATCCTACAGCTGCATTAACGGACGCCACAGCTACTTCACCAGATTCAGCTACTTCACCAGATCCTACAGCTGCAGTAACGGATGCCCCAGCTTCTTCACCAGATCCTACAGCTGCAGTAACGGACGCCCCAGCTACTTCACCAGGTCCTACAGCTGCAGTAACGGACGCCCCAGCTACTTCACCAGGTCCTACAGCTGCAGTAACGGACGCCCCAGCTACTTCACCAGGTCCTACAGCTGCAGTAACGGACGCCCCAGCTACTTCACCAGGTCCTACAGATGCAGTAACGGACGACCCAGCTACTTCATCAGATCCTACAGCTGCAGTAACGGACGCCCCATCTACTTCACCAGATCCTACAGCTGCATTAACGGACGCCCCAGCTACTTCATCAGATCCTACAGCTGCAGTAACGGACGCCCCAGCTACTTCACCAGGTCTTACAGCTGCAGTAACGGATGCCCCAGCTACTTCACCAGATCCTACAGTTGCAGTAACGGATGCCCCAGCTACTTCACCAGGTCCTACAGCTGCAGTAACGGACGCCCCAGCTACATCACCAGATCCTACAGCTGCAGTAACGGATGCCCCAGCTTCTTCACCAGGTCCTACAGCTGTAGTAACGGACGCCCCAGCTACTTCACCAGGTCCTACAGCTGCAGTAACAGACGCCCCAGCTACTTCACCAGGTCCTACAGCTGCAGTAACAGACGCCCCAGATACTTCACCAGGTCCTACATCTGCAGTAACGGACGCCCCAGCTACTTCACCAGATCCTACAACTGCATTAACGGACGCCCCAGCTACTTCACCAGATTCAGCTACTTCACCAGATCCTACAGCTGCAGTAACAGACGCCCCAGCTACTTCACCAGATGCTACAGCTGCAGTAACAGACGCCCCAGCAACTTCACCAGATCCTACTGCATCAGTAACAGATGCCCCAGCTACTTCAGATCCTACAGCTGCAGTAACAGATGCCCCTACAGCTGCAGTAACAGACGCCCCAGCTACTTCACCAGATCCCACAGCTGCAGTAACAGAAGCTCCAGCTACTTCACCCGATCCTACAAATGCAGTAACAGACGCCCCTACAGCTGCAATAACAGACGCCCCAGCTACTTCACCAGATCCTACAGCTGCAGTAACAGACGCCCCAGCTACTTCACCAGATCCTACAGCTGCAGTAACAGACGCCCCAGCTACTTCACCAGATCCTACAGCTGCAGTAACAAACGCCCCGGCTACTTCACCAGATCCTACAGCTGCAGTAACAGACGACCCCGCTTCTTCACCAGATCCTACAGCTGCAGTAACAGACGCCCCAGCTTCTTCACCAGATCCTACAGCTGCAGTAACAGACGCCCCAGCTACTTCACCATATCTTACAGCTGCAGTAACAGACGCGCCAGCTACTTCACCAGATGCTACAGCTGCAGTAACAGACGCCCAAGCTACTTCACCAGATCCTACAGCTGCAGTAACAGACGCCCCAGGTACTTCACCAGATTCAGCTACTTCACCAGATCCTACAGCTGCAGTAACAGACGCCCCAGCTACTTCACCAGATCCTACAGCTGCAGTAACAGACGCCCAAGCTACTTCACCAGGTCCTACACCTGCATTAACAGACGCCCCAGCTACTTCACCAGATCCAGCTACTTCACCAGATCCTACAGCTGCAGTAACTGATGCCCCAGCTACTTCACCAGATCCTACAGCTGCAGTAACAGACGCCCAAGCTACTTCACCAGATCCTACAGCTGCAGTAACAGACGCCCCAGCTACTTCACCAGATCCTACAGCTGCAGTAACAGACGCCCCAGCTACTTCACCAGATCCTACAGCTGCAGTAACAGACGCCCCAGCTACTTCACCAGATTCAGGTACTTCACCAGATCCTACAGCTGCAGTAACGGACGCCCCAGCTACTTCACCAGGTCTTACAGCTGCAGTAACGGACGCCCCAGCTACTTCACCAGATCCTACAGTTGCAGTAACGGACGCCCCAGCTACTTCATCAGATCCTACAGCTGCAGTAACGGACGCCCCAGCTACTTCACCAGGTCTTACAGCTGCAGTAACGGACGCCCCAGCTACTTCACCAGGTCCTACAGCTGCAGTAACGGACGCCCCAGCTACTTCACCAGGTCCTACAGCTGCAGTAACGGACGCCCCAGCTACTTCATCAGATCCTACAGCTGCAGTAACGGACGCCCCATCTACTTCACCAGATCCTACAGCTGCATTAACGGACGCCCCAGCTACTTCATCAGATCCTACAGCTGCAGTAACGGACGCCCCAGCTACTTCACCAGGTCTTACAGCTGCAGTAACGGACGCCCCAGCTACTTCACCAGGTCCTACAGCTGCAGTAACGGACGCCCCAGCTACATCACCAGATCCTACAGCTGCAGTAACGGATGCCCCAGCTTCTTCACCAGGTCCTACAGCTGTAGTAACGGACGCCCCAGCTACTTCACCAGGTCCTACAGCTGCAGTAACGGACGCCCCAGCTACTTCACCAGGTCCTACAGCTGCAGTAACAGACGCCCCAGATACTTCACCAGGTCCTACATCTGCAGTAACGGACGCCCCAGCTACTTCACCAGATCCTACAACTTCATTAACGGACGCCCCAGCTACTTCACCAGATTCAGCTACTTCACCAGATCCTACAGCTGCAGTAACGGACGCCCCAGCTACCTCACCAGGTCCTACAGCTGCAGTAACGGATGCCCCAGCTACTTCACCAGATCCTACAGCTGCAGTAACAGACGCCCCAGATACTTCACCAGGTCCTACAGCTGCAGTAACAGAAGCCCCAGCTACTTCACCAGGTCCTACAGCTGCAGTAACGGACACCCCAGCTACTTCACCAGATCCTACAGCTGCAGTAACAGACGCCCCAGATACTTCACCAGGTCCTACAGCTGCAGTAACAGACGCCCCAGCTACTTCACCAGATCCTACAACTGCATTAACGGACGCCCCAGCTACTTCACCAGATCCTACAACTGCATTAACGGACGCCCCAGCTACTTCACCAGATTCAGCTACTTCACCAGATCCTACAGCTGCAGTAACGGACGCCCCAGCTACTTCACCGGGTCCTACAGCTGCAGTAACGGACGCCCCAGCTACTTCACCGGGTCCTACAGCTGCAGTAACGGACGCCCCAGCTACTTCACCAGGTCCTACAGCTGCAGTAACGGACGCCCCAGCTACTTCACCAGGTCCTACAGCTGCAGTAACGGACGCCCCAGCTACTTCACCAGGTCCTACAGCTGCAGTAACGGACGCCCCAGCTACTTCACCAGGTCCTACAGCTGCAGTAACGGACGCCCCATCTACTTCACCAGATCCTACAGCTGCATTAACGGACGCCCCAGCTACTTCATCAAATCCTACAGCTGCAGTAACGGACGCCCCAGCTACTTCACCAGGTCTTACAGCTGCAGTAACGGATGCCCCAGCTACTTCACCAGATCCTACAGTTGCAGTAACGGATGCCCCAGCTACTTCACCAGGTCCTACAGCTGCAGTAACGGACGCCCCAGCTACATCACCAGATCCTACAGCTGCAGTAACGGATGCCCCAGCTTCTTCACCAGGTCCTACAGCTGTAGTAACGGACGCCCCAGCTACTTCACCAGGTCCTACAGCTGCAGTAACGGACGCCCCAGCTACTTCACCAGGTCCTACAGCTGCAGTAACGGACGCCCCAGCTACTTCACCAGGTCCTACAGCTGCAGTAACGGACGCCCCAGCTACTTCACCAGGTCCTACAGCTGCAGTAACGGACGCCCCAGCTACTTCACCAGGTCCTACAGCTGCAGTAACGGACGCCCCATCTACTTCACCAGATCCTACAGCTGCATTAACGGACGCCCCAGCTACTTCATCAAATCCTACAGCTGCAGTAACGGACGCCCCAGCTACTTCACCAGGTCTTACAGCTGCAGTAACGGACGCCCCAGCTACTTCACCAGATCCTACAGTTGCAGTAACGGACGCCCCAGCTACTTCACCAGGTCCTACAGCTGCAGTAACGGACGCCCCAGCTACATCACCAGATCCTACAGCTGCAGTAACGGATGCCCCAGCTTCTTCACCAGGTCCTTCAGCTGTAGTAACGGACGCCCCAGCTACTTCACCAGGTCCTACAGCTGCAGTAACAGACGCCCCAGCTACTTCACCAGGTCCTACAGCTGCAGTAACAGACGCCCCAGATACTTCACCAGGTCCTACATCTGCAGTAACGGACGCCCCAGCTACTTCACCAGGTCCTACAACTGCATTAACGGACGCCTCAGCTACTTCACCAGATTCAGCTACTTCACCAGATCCTACAGCTGCAGTAACGGACGCCCCAGCTACTTCACCAGGTCCTACAGCTGCAGTAACGGACGCCCCAGCTACTTCACCAGGTCCTACAGCTGCAGTAACGGACGCCCCAGCTACTTCACCAGGTCCTACAGCTGCAGTAACGGACGCCCCAGCTACTTCACCGGGTCCTACAGCTGCAGTAACGGACGCCCCAGCTACTTCACCAGGTCCTACAGCTGCAGTAACGGACGCCCCAGCTACTTCACCAGGTCCTACAGCTGCAGTAACGGACGCCCCAGCTACTTCACCAGGTCCTACAGCTGCAGTAACGGACGCCCCAGCTACTTCACCAGGTCCTACAGCTGCAGTAACGGACGCCCCATCTACTTCACCAGATCCTACAGCTGCATTAACGGACGCCCCAGCTACTTCATCAGGTCCTACAGCTGCAGTAACGGACGCCCCAGCTACTTCACCAGGTCTTACAGCTGCAGTAACGGACGCCCCAGCTACTTCACCAGGTCCTACAGCTGCAGTAACGGACGCCCCAGCTACTTCACCAGGTCCTACAGCTGCAGTAACAGACGCCCCAGCTACTTCACCAGGTCCTACAGCTGCAGTAACGGACGCCCCAGATACTTCACCAGGTCCTACATCTGCAGTAACGGACGCCCCAGCTACTTCACCAGGTCCTACATCTGCAGTAACGGACGCCCCAGCTACTTCACCAGGTCCTACAACTGCATTAACGGACGCCTCAGCTACTTCACCAGATTCAGCTACTTCACCAGATCCTACAGCTGCAGTAACGGACGCCCCAGCTACTTCACCGGGTCCTACAGCTGCAGTAACGGACGCCCCAGCTACTTCACTGGGTCCTACAGCTGCAGTAACGGACGCCCCAGCTACTTCACCAGGTCCTACAGCTGCAGTAACGGACGCCCCAGCTACTTCACCAGGTCCTACAGCTGCAGTAACGGACGCCCCAGCTACTTCACCAGGTCCTACAGCTGCAGTAACGGACGCCCCAGCTACTTCACCAGGTCCTACAGCTGCAGTAACGGACGCCCCATCTACTTCACCAGGTCCTACAGCTGCATTAACGGACGCCCCAGCTACTTCATCAGGTCCTACAGCTGCAGTAACGGACGCCCCAGCTACTTCACCAGGTCTTACAGCTGCAGTAACGGATGCCCCAGCTACTTCACCAGATCCTACAGTTGCAGTAACGGATGCCCCAGCTACTTCACCAGGTCCTACAGCTGCAGTAACGGACGCCCCAGCTACATCACCAGATCCTACAGCTGCAGTAACGGATGCCCCAGCTTCTTCACCAGGTCCTACAGCTGCAGTAACAGACGCCCCAGCTACTTCACCAGATCCTACAGCTGCAGTAACAGACGCCCCAGCTACTTCATTGGATCCATCAAGTTCAGCAACAGGTCTTCCACCTACTTCAGCATCTCCGGGTAATGCTGCCAGTAGCCTGTATAACAAGTATAATGTTATCTGTATCCAGTCCAAGTATTTACATAATGCTTCCAAGGCTTATATTATTTTTTCTTTTGTTTCCACTTTGAAGATCCCTGTCATTCAAATCCATGTGGTGTTGGAAGCACCTGTGAAGCCCGTGCCAACCACACATTTGTATGCATCTGTCTGCCTGGTGATTTTTACAATAATATCACCCTGAGATGTGAAAATGGTAATTATTTGTTTGTCTACAACAGCTGTCAACTTCTTACAATTCTTACCTAGTGTTAGTGAAGAATAGGTGATTCAAAACCATAAGCACCTTTTGAACTAAACAGAGCTCTCTTAAGGTGTTTTCACATCTTTCGTGTCAAGATGACACCAAAGATTTGTTCTCCCTTGTCATAAAATGTCCCATGGACTTGGATTTTTTTCTGTGTGAAAATAAACCAAACCAAGGGAAAAATCTCCAAGTTTACAAAAGTATTAACCAATTTGTACCAGAGTAAACACACTATAGATATGAAAATGCCCTTAACCATTTCCCAGCATAAACAATAAGTAAGGTTAGTAAACTGTTAGCCTAGCTTAGTGACAAAATTATAAAATCTGACAAACAGCTAGTTTACTAATTAATATTTTCGATTTGGTCTACTTATTCCATGCAAAAAAAAAAAAAAAAGTAGGAAAGGCAGATTATGTTTTGTTTCATTTTTTATTTCTCTGGGATTAATTTCGGGCAGGAGCAGTGACATCATGAACTATATTCTTGTTGCCTTGTATTTGCCAGGCAAGCAGAGAAGATTTTATGTTAGCTATCAGTTCCTGTCATAATGCTAAGTATCTGCTAGTTGTAGCGTCATATTTAACAGAGATACTGTATGACACTGGGATAAATCTTCCTCCTGTCAGCAAGTTAATGACAGGATAAAGTATCATTTTATTAGATTTTGAGTTTCTTCTGATGATGCTTTATTGCTTTCAGCCAAAGTTTTCCCTGGAAAACTTTCCCTGAGAAAACCATTTAATGAAAAAATGAAAGATACCACATCAAAGGAATTTAAAGAAACTGCAGATGAAATTGTTGCTGCGGTAAGTAATCAGTTAGTACTCTCTATCAATAAATGTGTCTTTATGGACATTTTTTGACATTTTTACAAGCTAAATTTAAGCTTAAGTTAAAAAATAATTATATCTTATTCATCTTGACCAAAACATATTTTCTTTTGAAAACACAGCTGGATCAAGTTTATAAAGGGAAGGACGGTTACTCTGGCTCTATAGTGCTGAAACTCTTGTAAGTCTCAGACTGACAACAGCTTTTACCTTACAATTTTTCAGCCTATTTCGAATCACTGTACACTAACATGGTGTTATCCTGAAAAAATAAAGGATGCAATCATCACTAAATGTGATTTCTGTCTAAACAGGCCAAGCACCAGTCGTATGTTGAGCGCACGCTCAGAGATCATTGCAGTACTACAGATCATCTTCAAAGCCAGTTCTGAAATCAAAGAAGATGACGTTATAAGGGAGTTAGAAAACAATCCTTGTGATGACTGTGTGCTGAGTGGGGCAACATTTGAGAGTAAGTTTATTACATGTATTCTAGCACACTGTGTTTTTCCAGTAACTTCTATGTTGATACGTTTCTAAAACAAGACTCACACAAGATAAAGATTTGTTTTCAGAAAGAATATAATTGACAAGATGTGTTTCAGAATACTTTATACTATATCTACGTTTCGGTCTGAATCAAACCGTTTCCACCATATGTCCAAGATGATTTAGTTGTAAAAAAAAAAAAAAACAAAGCCCTTTATAAATAGTTTTTGATCTATGCAACATTCTTGCTCATGGTTGCTTCTATTCTGAACTTTGAATTGAAACTATAATTTAGATAAACTTTTATGAAGTCCTAATGATAATGGTATAACTAAACTGCAGACTGTACATTCCAATCCACAGTTCACATCATGACATGTTAGTTACTGACTTATGTAACTGCTGAGGACATTTTGTATTCAGTCTTTAAGCTGTATGAGCTAAAGCTTTTTCCCACTCTCTCCTTTATTTAAAGCAACAGACCTATGTGCTGAAAACCCTTGTGATGTAAAAACTTCAAACTGCACATCACAGGATGGAGCTTACAGCTGTACCTGTTTGGAAAAACATTTTCAAACAGACTTCAGTGACAGAATGTGCACTGGTAAGATATCTTGGTGAACAAGCAAACATCTCTCCGTGTGTGTGTCTTTCTTTGAATAGTTGTCTGTGAAGGTTCTCAGTCATCCAGGTCATCGTAGTCAAAGGAGCTTGCAAAGAAAAGCGTCTGGACTTCTTTAAGTTACTTGAAGACGTTTCACCTCTCATCTGTGAAGCTTCTTCAGTTCATTTGACCTTAGAACTGATGAAGCTTCTCGGATGAGAGGTGAAACGTCTTCAAGTAACTTAAAGAAGTCCAGACGCTTTTCTTTGCAAGCTCCTTTGACTCTTTAAATAGTTATTTATCTACTTCTTTAACTGTCTCATCATTTTCACAGCTTGTCCTAGTGGGTCTAGATTTGAAGATAATACATGTGTGAAGTAAGTGCTCCTCCTCCTGTATGTTCAGTATTGATGTAAGTTTGGGTAAATGAAATCCTAAAATAAACATTTTTTTTGTCTTGTAGATGTTCGTTTGGTTATTCTGGTTTGGAATGCAGTGAAAGTGAGTATAGTGTATGTTTTTAAAAGGGAAAACTGAAACATAATTTTTGAGAAAAAAAACCCCTAATGAGTATTGACAACAAATACTAAAATAGATTTTCTACCAATGGGGAATTCAGTTAAGGACTTAAATTAGTTAAGGACTTAAATCTTTGTTGTGTTTTATTAGACTGGCAGCTCATTCTGGTAATTGTGGGCTCTGTTCTTGGGGGACTGCTGCTCATATCCCTCATCCTTCTACCAATAATCCCTACCATGTAAGTTTCCCACCAACCCATCCACTCACTTTAAACATTAATTTATCCACATCTTTATTACAAATTTTAAATGTAAAAGTTTGCAAATGCCTGATGAACACTGTAATAGTAAACTGTAATGCTTTTTTACCATTTTGTTATCAGATCCTCAAAGAAAATCTCCAAAACCGGCAAAGATGGAGATATAGAAAACCCACACATTAACCAGGATTCATTCACATTTAAAGGGTTCACTAGCCTGCCAATTTTTTCCAATGGTGCGCCCAAACTCCCACGAGCCACCAACTCCACCACCACCAACAGCATAACCAACCTGGAGATAACTTCAAACAGTCGACAAAGCCCTGTCTTTGTGGACAACAGCTCAGTGAGTATGCGTCATGTTTCTCACTGACATGAGACACGGACCTTCAAAATAAAACAGGAAACACACTGACTGAACTCTAAACATATAAACTTAACAGCAACTGGGGAGACAGAACATAGGAACCTGAAACATGGTACAGAAAGGCACAGTAGACACAACATGGAACACAGTGAAGCCATATTACAAGAACTAAGCCTAAGGGAAATAATAACTATAAAGATCAAAACAGCACAACCCACATGAACATAATGAACTTGCAGGGAAAGAGTAAAACTAAACGCGATGAACACAGGAACACAAGATCTCTTCAAAATAAAACAAGAAACATAAGTCGCAGACATCACAACCTGAACTTGACAACGTAAGACACAGACATGAAACACATGAAGGGCAAGGGAGACTTAACAGGGGTGGAAGACACAAGGGGAATCTAATAACAAACTATAACAACCTAGGCATGATAAAAAATGAACTAGAAAACCTGAAGGGCTTAAACATAAACCATAAACTAAAACTCAAAACGCTCGGTCAAAAGACCCAGGATTGTGACAGTATGTCTCTGTGTGTCCATAGAGATGTAGGCTTCGATTTGCATTTCTCCCTGATTTTATGAAGCTTTTCGTTTTTATGTCGTTTGTTGTTCATTTCACTGTGAAAGTAATTGTATTGTTTTCCCTCTGCAGGAGTTATATAGTGACCAAAATAACACAAACTCCCAGGCTCAACGTCAGAACAACCTCTACGCTGTGAAACGACCCCAGATCAAACCACACGCTCAGAGCCAAGGCTACGATAACCCTTACTACCAGTACGACAGTGAAAGCGACTTCAGTTAGTAAAAACTCACACAGAGTTGACCATACAATGGCAATGACTTGTTTTTTGTTTTGTGTTTTTTTGGAATTGTATTCCAGTTACTGCACACAACGAAACTTAATGAGCGATCTGGCTTTTCACCATTTTTTACAGGAATTGTTTTCTGTGCATAAACTGTTCTTGATTATATCACATGGAATTTAAAAAAGTATTCATTGTTTTTCCTTTGTTGTTTGTTTTTTTTATTTCCTGAAAAATGGCTTATGAATTATTTATTGGACATGAACCAGAAACCTGGACATCCATGTTAAACTGATGAGGAGCTTCTTGATGTTGCGTTCTTTTCCCATTAATGCTTCACTTGTTCACTTGACTATGTTTGATTTTTGTAATTAGTCACAACTTGATATTTAACTAGTTTCTGTATTTGTTTAGGGCTCATTCTAAGCGAGCAAAGACACAGCAATTTGTGGCTCCAAGAGATTCCATATCACTTAAAACAATTAATAAAAACACTATTCCATTTATATTATTAAGTCACAGTCCAACTTATTGGATCTTAGAGTCACCTGTATATTTTATTATAATTTGTAAAAAACAAAAAGGCTAAGTACTTGTTGACTCCTTAATGCTTCAAACAGCTTGATAAGTATCTATTTGTTTTATTTCTGGCCTTCCTTACTGAAACATTGTGTTATTCAACATGATATTATTATTTGAATGTCTTTGATCACTTTCATTTCGCATCACTTTTTTGTCACTTGTATATTTATTATAGTATGATATTTATTTAATGGTTAATTCATGTTTATATTATATAGTAGTTAAATACACAAAACCCCACTTTGAAATAAAGAGCTTTTAAATACTCATATTCTTTGTCAGACTCTTCCTGAGTTGAAATAATTGAGAAGATGCATTAGGCTGTTGTTCTTGTTTTTAAAATTATGGCTATGTTACATGAACGATTACATAATTTGTAACCCTAATTTATTTAACTTATCCATCCATCTCTGTTAATGGTAAATGGCCTGTATTTATATAGCGCTTTACTAGTCCCTAAGGACCCCAAAGCGCTTTACATATCCAGTCATCCACCCATTCACGCACACATTCACACACTGGTGATGGCAAGCTACATTGTAGCCACAGCCACCCTGGGGCGCACTGACAGAGGCGAGGCTGCCGGACACTGGCGCCACCGGGCCCTCTGAACACCACCAGTAGGCAACGGGTGAAGTGTCTTGCCCAAGGACACAACGACTGAGACTGTCCGAACCGGGGCTCGAACCGGCAACCTTCCGATTACAAGGCAAACTCCCAACTCTTGAGCCACGATCGCCACGATAATGAGATTGATTTTTTTTTTGTAGTACAGAAAAGTTTTGCTGAAAAACATTTGTGAAGCTGGCATGCAGTAGAGTAATGTCGTGCTTAGCACATTTTGCTCCTACCCAGGTTACTGTCATAAAGAAGGGAGAAACTGTTCGGCACACAATGCTGAATTTCTTCAAACTCTACCATTGTATATTACTTTTTGACCAATGTTTTCTTCTCGGTTTTATATCAGTAGAAATTAAAAATTTATGCAAAAAGAATTCCACTGTAGGTCTTGCTAGAATTTAGTACAGAAAACCAGTGACTACATGCACAGCAGATGTACCAATGAGAAAAAATGTTATATAACAGTACACACAATATAAAAAGTATTTCTAAATAAAGTTTAGAAAATTAACAAAAGTTTAAATGGAAAAGGAATTGGCAGAAATAGCACTGAACACTGAATAAAAATCGAATTTAAAATAAAGAAGTTTCTTAATTCTGAGTAAAAAAAAGTTTTTTCAAAATAATTTTAAAAATGTAAATAATAAAAATAAGTTTCAAAAGAATGAAACCCATTCTTGCTGCCAGAGAGGAGTAGGATAAAGATAAAGTATTATTATTATTATTATTATTATTATTATTATTATTATTTGTAAAAAATAAAACAATTATAATAGCAAAAGAATCTTAGCTGCTTATTTAGCAGGCACCAAACAACACCCTTTTCCAGTTGTCCTGCTGTTACTTTCAGCTTTTATATGTACTAGTAATACTGACTAGAGATTATAAACAGTCATTTAAGTGTACTCTTTTCATTTGATGAATTATACACAACGTTTTCAAAGAACGATAAATCTTTTATTGTTTCTGGAAATTGTACAGTTAGATTTCACAGTGTATCTAATTCTGCAGCAAAGGGCACAGGACAGGTAACAGAAGAGGACATGAACTCTGTCTGCCACAGGTCTCTACCGCCCTCTTCAGACTACCTCAAATTAAGGTGTGTATTTTTTTTTTTATAATATCTGTTCTGCTTGTTTCAGCTACAGCTGCAAAAAGATTTCTTTTTGGTGGCTCTTAATGATCAGCCATAAATCTCTAATTGTTGGATGAAGCATGTAGCATCTAAATAAAGCACAGAGGTTTCTCTCCTTGTCAAAAATAGCAATAACTGGAATCTAAATTATATTGTTTTTAATTTCAACAGATAGGATTTAAAATAGAATTACATACGCTAAATATCAGATCTAGGACAGGTAATGTTTGTCGTACTGTTTCACACACAGCACGCTTGTAGTCAGCGTCATCATGTGATTGATGCAAGCCAGATCCTTTTATTTAGAAAAACTGAGATTAATAGTTACTGTATGTTATTGTTGAGGGGCACAGGCAGGACCCCCCCCCCCCACACACACACATAAAAAACATTTTTATAAAATAAAATAAAAAAGGCTCAAGAAAAGGGCACTTGGAGCGCCCATCAGGAAAGGGAAGGTGCCCAAGCCCCTTCTGCGCCCTGCCCTCCTCTGCACGTGCCTGGTTCAGGCTTAAGTTTACTTTGGCTGGAAACTACATCACGTCTTTTCCCGATGTTTTGTTCCCCTTTCAGTCTTGTCTCTGTGCTTGTTTACGTTACTGTTCTTGCTCGTCTCAGTGTTAGTTTCCTGTGTCATTTTGACAGTCCCTTTTCCTGTGCATGTTCCTTGTCTCCTTCCTGTGATTAGTGTCAGCTGTGCTCCCACCAGTTTCCTTCTCCCTCGTTACTGGTGCTGTGCCAAGATAGGTATCCCCAACAGAATTGTTCCCCCTGCGTCGGGAGCGTGCACTGGGCAGGGAGGGCGTATCCCAGGGGTCGGCAACCGTTGGCACGCAAAGGGTTAACTGATGGTACAGCCATAGCTGGACTGGCCATCGGGCATACCGGGCATTTGCTCGGTGGCTCGATGATTTTTATTTATTTTTTTTGTAACGGTATAAACAATGAAAGGTGTTGGATTGGCCAGATGCTGGCCGGTGTGTAAAAATAGCTCAGTTGTTTGGTGGTGGCATCGCAGAGCTTCCACAGATTCAGTAAAATTAACAAGTGGTGGAGGCCAGCACGTGGATGAGGGAGATCGGAGGCAGGACGGGATTCTTTACTTTGAGTTCTGCTTGTTTGCTATGCTGTGCTTTCGGCAAAAACGAAACAGCCAGGTCGCTGGACTCGCCGCTCCTGTGTCAGCGGAGAGCAGGCACACTTTGCCCCCCCGTCCCTCTTATGTTTCGGTGTTGCGCTGACACATCACGTGACTTAGACACTTTGGGGGTTGTCAAGTTGTTTACACATTAATTATATTCTTACCAATTGTTTTTGTTGTTGAGAATTTTAATTTTAATTTTTGTATTATAGTTTATCAACAGTATTTGTTTTAATTTGTTTACTGGTTTGTGTGCACTTAAGATTAAAACAAAACAAAAAAAAACGATCGCCACCACGGCAGACCCGATGGCATTTTCATGCTTCGGAGCATCATTTATTCTTACTATAATCACATGGTTGCTTCAACGGCTGCAGCTCTCCCGCTGGCAGCCGTACACATCACCACCACCAAACCTGCAGCGGCATTGCAGAACACGCCCTGCCACATACCCCCATCGCTCGCTTCACCTCACCCCGCGAGCAGGCGAGGGAATCGGCCCGGACCATCCGCGCCCCATGCCCCAGCCCAGCGATGGGGTCCACTCTGGCGGTCGCCCGCGCCTCCAGCGGAAGCCCCGGAGCTGGCCTGATGGCCACCCATATGGCAAGCAGCAGCGGCGGCGCAGCAGGCATGGAAATGAGGTGGGGCTCATAGGCAGCTGGGCAGACGGCCGGCACGCAGGACCATGCAGCCTGCGTGCCGAAGTGGACAGCGCGCCACCCTCAGGCGTGGCAGGACCCCCGCGCACCTCGACCTTCGTCTCCAGCTTGACAGGCCCCGCTGCCGCGCCAGCCTCCGCCTCACCCCAAGCCGCACGCTGTCCACACGGTTGCTGTAACAGTAGCCTACATTCAATGGCTGCAGCCCTCCTGCTGCCAGCTGTACACATCAACACCAAAAACAACAACAGCACAAGCAGCGCACAGGTTTTAAGCCGGCGAGGCATCATTGTAGATGCAGTGAAGGTGAGTCCATCTCACCTGAAGCCGCATGGCAGACCAGGAGCCGCTACAATAATAAAACATTTTTTTATTTAATTATAAATAAATTATTTCTCCTAATTATGTCCTGGGTTTTAACTAATTAATAATACCAAAGGAAACATCACAAAAACACTTAATGTCAACTTAATTGCGATTTAGCAATTCAATGAGGCATCCACTTTATTTATTGAAAAGTATCGTATCAGTATTGGTATTGGCGATACTGGCCCGAATTTACTTGGTATCGGATCGATACCAAAATATGCAGTATCGCACACCACTAGTATCAGGAGTACCAAGCGCATCGAGTCTCACCACAGGCTCTAACTGCTCACCATCCAGAGCTGTTATAGCCAGCACATAATCACAATCTGTTGCTAATCTTGGGAAAGCGTTTCATGTACTTTGATAATAGTTTTTGTTTGTTGTTCTAATACAGGTATTGTAGAAGAATAAAGGTGGTTATTGACTTTCATGCTTGAAGGTATTGTTGAAGCTGTTTTTGGCTTCTATGCTTAATTTCCATGTATGTTTGCACGTTTCAGAAAATGACTGCAGCTATTTCCAAATTTTCTTTAATATAACGAAATGAGGACTGGCTCAAGATTTTTGCACAGTACTATGTATTTTTATCTTTAGGCTATGTTTTAGCATTGAAATTCATGGTAATGGTGAAGTGGTGTACACAACTTGATTCAGATTTGCAGTTGTGATCAAGGTCAACTTAAGTATAATGGGAAGGTACTTTGGATCTTAATGGGAAAACTTTTTAAAAGTCTTTTTAAAATAGTTTCTTCTATTTTCTCAGCTGTTTGCACATAGATCATCTTATCAGATATCTTGTGATGTCTACAAATCAAAGTTCATGTTATCTTTCTCCCCACCCTGTTTTATTGGCCATGTACAGTTGAACAATGTGACATCCCTTATAGTTAGTGTGATGTGTTTTACCGTGTACAATTGTAATAACTTCTAAACCTCCCTCCTTATTTATTAAGTAGACTTTCCACATTCCAGTTCTGGGATTAGAGTTTTGATATAATTTGATATACACATATTCCTTACCCGACTAGTGATTAATGAATCTAGATCATGTATAGTTTTGAGAAGGGATTTTTAAGAACTTTAAGATTTAAGATTTTTAGAATGAGGAAAGGTTTAATTTATAGTTATATATGGCCTAACCATAGAAGGAACCATGCAATTTCAAGTAAGCCTTAGATGTAAAGAACATTACTTAAACACACTCTTACTTCAGAGAACTATGCAAAGTAAAGAGACTTAAAAAAATCAACATGTAAAAATGTGCGGCTAAACAAGAAAAGAGTGGTTAATGGTAATTTCCTTCTTCTTGAAATGTAAATATAAAGGCTTGGGATGGTTTTCATATTGCATTAGATCATTGACACATTTTTTTTTTTTTACCAACTTTGAAATGATAACTGAAATACTCTATGCCATGGAAAATTGATAAATAGATAAATGGCTTGAAAAGTGAACCCTTAGGTTATCTTCTTTGGGTGGGACCTGTACTTTAGCACTGTCCACAGGAGGAGGAGTGGCTAATGATTAAAACTGCCTGTGAAGGGCAATTGAATTCTAACCGTACAAAGATTTTGAGAACTAAGGACTTGAGCACTCCTAACCTTCATTGGACGTCTTTCCTGTGTTTACGCTGATTTTTTTTTTTTTTCTTTCCAATGGCTCAAAAATTCATACGCCTGTCTATCCTTTGGATACTTGTAGCCCTTTTGGGTAAGTAGTCTGTTCCTATTGCATAAACTTTAAAACCACACATTTTCAACTTGTGTTTTTTATGTGAATCAGATTGAGCTGCAATTACAGCTAAACTGTTTAACACAGGTCAAGTCTTTAAATGCTTTTCATAAATAGTGATAAAACCATTATTTAGGTTAAGATTTTATATCTGTACTCATTCCTAAACCACTATTATATTTGTAGTAGAAAAATGGAAAGCTACCAGTGATGTGCGTTAAATGTCAGGAGGGATATTATACCCCTTATGTCAAACAGAGTGATTTGTGGCCCCAATAAATGATTTGTGACCCTAGGAAGTAATAAAGGAAGTAATAAAACATATGGTAGCCATAGAATTATGATATTCATCAAAATATGCTAGTTCATAGCTCATTTATTTTTCCCCCCACAAAATAAATTATTTGATTATTAAAAAAATAAAGGTTTTATATCAAATAGCATTCTTTATTTTTAAGCCATTAAAAGGTTTTTATTTTTTATGCTTAAAAAACGCCATCTGGTGGTGGGTCAGTGCGTGTGTGTGCGCGCGCACCCCCGCGCCTGTGCGAGCTCGTGCACGCGCCTGTGTCTGGGCCAGTGCTCGTCTGTGTGTGTGTGTGTGAAAATGTGTTAAACCAGAGTAAAAGTGCTTAGTTAAATTTGTGCTTTTGTAACGTTCAGTATGGCGAGACATACAGGTTGCATGTCTCGTTGGAAAACTTTATTTCAATTTTCAATCCGAAAAAGGAAAATGAGAATCAAAGTCTGAGTCGCAAAAAACTCTCCCGATCCCCCAAGCATAAACTCACTGCGGCTTCCAGCAAAAAACCCTAGGTAAACAAGCAGGGAGACCTCCTGAAAAAAACCCTCCGTCTTTCTCCAAAAACGCACAACAAATCCCCCATAGAATTACTTGATAGGGACCCCTCTATTCCCAAAACGTATATTCAATAACAGGGCAAAAACTCCTGAAAAAATCCTTAGTCTTTTTTCGCAAATTCAGTGCCCCGCGGCTCCCACCCAACCCTTAGGCAATCAAGCAGGAAACCTCCTGAAAAAACCCTCCGTATTTTTTATCAAAAACACGTGCAACAAAAAAAACCCCTAGAATAACTTGTTAGGGAACCCTCTATTCCCAAAACTTATATTCGATAACAGGGGAAAAACTCCTGAAAAACTCCTTAGTCTTTTTTCTTCAAACCAGCCCTCTTACTAGCTCCGTCTCAAATTCAGCGCACAGCCTGAAAGTTTTCCCTCGCTCCTACTCGCACCGAGCCGCAGCCAGCGCACAACTTTTTTTCCTTGTTACTCTCGCTGTATCTGATCGCACCCCGGTTAGCCAATTGGATACAGGTCCCATTTTTATGATCTGCCACTGAGGTTAAGACTGGCACAGCGCTCCCAGAAGACGCCTGACTTCTATGGCGTTATTTTTTTTGCCACTATTCTGAGTGCATGTAAAAAAAAATTTGTAAAAAAAAAGTGTTGTATTTTGAGGAGAAATTTATTTTGAGCGAATGTGACCAAGTGGTCGGCAGGGTTATAAAAGAAATAATAAAACGCCACCTGGGGGGAATTCTAGCCCCCAGGAAATATAAACTTTAGAAATGAAATGTAATTAAAAAAAAAAACAATGTTTGCACAGGTTCAGGGTTGCACACTGAGGCCGGCTCAATGTATTAACACCATTTTTTATTAAAAAAATAAATAAAAACAAAATAACAAAGACAGCTCACTAATTGTCTAAAATAGAGTCCCAAATTACAAAAAAATAAACATACGACTGGGACTTACCAGCAGCAGTGGACCAAAAGAAAACCACACAAAAAAACCCCACTATAGTCTATTCACCTGGTGCTGTACAACAAAAGTGTGGAAAACGACCCCACCACCTAAGGTCCCACGGCCGCTGGTAGATCCTCAGTTCACTGAAATAAAAGCACAAGATATACACATTAAAAAGGATAAAAACATGGGGCATAAAAAGGCTCTCTATATACTAAAAAGAAATTAAAAGAAAAACAGAGACCTGCAATAAAACACACCCACATACACACCACAGAGCACAGATTGGAAAAACTCGTACTCTGCGAGCCAGCCCACAGCTGGTGCTGGTTCCGATTGTCCGTAGCCCTACTCAGTCTCGCGCAGCTCTCCACATCTGGGAGAGGCGGTACCAGTTTTTGTAACACCAGCCCAATTTACAGCTGAAGATCGCCCCGACTAGCCGCGAAAGCTGGAGTAAAACGATAGTCCAAAAAAGGGGCTTAGCATGAGACCAAAAGCCCCCAGGGGCGAGGCGAGGCCAGCAGCAGGAACAAAACTGGACGGCCAACAGATCGGAACACAAGATGAAACAGGGCAAGACAAGACAGCAGCTAGGCAGGCGTCTCGACTCTTTGCTTAAAATCAGGCAGTTGGTCCCTGAGAGGGTGCGGCAGCAATCAAACCCTACAAACAAACAAAAAGGCAAAGATAACCTTAATCTTCTCTAATTTAAAAATACTAGCAGCTATAATATAAGCGGCTTACCCCAAGACTGGAGGCGCTGTACTGTACAGTGGACGCAACTCACGCGTCTCTCCACCACAGCTGGAGTAAAGAAAAGAGAAACAGCCGCGCTGTAGCAGGCCGCAGAATTATGACTACTAGTTACCGACTTTTGAGAGAAATCAGAGGTCGAAAGGAGGCCTACCTGTAGCAGTCACACAATCCGATCGTATCGGTAAATTAACCAATAGGCCAGCATTTACTGCTGTATCGCACCAGAAGGAGGAATGATCCAACAAAAAAAAAACGGCTTCCCTTTATACAGGTAAACACCACCCTGTAATCAATATGCAGGTGGGTTCCTAATTAACCCAATCACACGATACAAGGAGCGAGTGCAGCGGAAAGAGAGCGAGGGTGGTAGAGCGAGCGAGAAAGAAAGAAAAAGAAGGGCGAGTAGCCCATCCGGCTACACGAAGAAAAGCTGAATTTGAGTGAACAAAATTCATTCCTGCATGCAAAAAATGTATTTCAGTGTTTGCTATTATCCATACACACACACAATAGAAGCCCCTCTCGCTCAGTTTTTGCATTTGCGCTCGCTCGCAATGTGTTGCCCGTGCGCACTCAACTCTTTCTCTACACCATTATATTTGTGCCACAAAACCAGCCAATCACAGACTTGGATGCAAAAAAATCTAATTGGCTGTTCTGGTCTCCAATCAGCTCGAAATTATGAAATGCAATATCCCAGAATCCATTTCGTCCAAAACTCAATCGAGGCAGTGGTGGAGGAACACAGAGTGGCGGAGTTTGAAATATTACTCTTTCTGGGTCACAAAATAAACTTTTAAGATATTTTCATGCGAGAATGTAGCTGTGTAAACTTCGAATACCTGCTCGGTTCATCAAGAAATCACATATTTCCATAAGTGCTCTAACGTTTTTGGAGATGCCTGTTACCCACCAGCTGACCGCACAGCTGGACTGGAACCGGCCATTGGGTATATCGGGCATTTGCCCGATGGGCCGATGGTGATTTTGCATTTTTATGTTTGTTTGTTTTTGTAACGGTATAAACAATGGAAGGTGGTGGATTAGCCAATTCATCATGATCAACTCTGGGCTGGACCAATTACAATACATCCATATTGAGGGGAAAAGGAATGCGATTCGTCCAGCTAGACTGAAAAAAAGACACAAAGCTGGAGTTATTTTTTCTTTACGCTGCACAGCTGCCGCTTCTCCCCTCATTCTCTCTCCCTCTCTCTCCTGTTGCTACTTCAATCACGAAACTAATCAATGATCAGCTGATCATCTCTCTTGTTTGTTTATCTCCCACTTTGTGCCAGAAACAGGAAATAAGCGGATGTTGCGCAAAACAACAACAGCAGCACGTTCAAGCTTGATAAGCTGTTGTTATAATTTATTTAAAATTAATTTCTAGTATCAGCTGATGTTTGCTGGAGCCACAGCTGTGAAAGCTGCTGCTCATGATATCGGTTTAGAAACATGAAGGTGATACAAATCATACATATACAGGGAGTGTGGAATTATTAGGCAAGTTGTATTTTTGAGGAATAATTTTATTATTGAACAACAACCATGTTCTCAATGAACCCAAAAAACTCATTAATATCAAAGCTGAATGTTTTTGGAAGTAGTTTTTAGTTTGTTTTTAGTTTTAGCTATTTTAGGGGGATATCTTCAATTATTTATTTTTACCAGTGAAACCAATATAACATCTCCACATTCACAAATATACATTTCTGACATTCAAAAACAAAACAAAAACAAATCAGCGACCAATATAGCCACCTCCTTTGCAAGGACACTCAAAAGCCTGCCATCCATGGATTCTGTCAGTGTTTTGATCTGTTCACCATCAACATTGCGTGCAGCAGCAACCACAGCCTCCCAGACACTGTTCAGAGAGGTGTACTGTTATCCCTCCTCGTAAATCTCACATTTGATGATGGACCACAGGTTCTCAATGGGGTTCAGATCAGGTGAACAAGGTGGCCATGTCATTAGTTTTTCTTCTTTTATACCCTTTCTTGCCAGCCACGCTGTGGAGTACTTGGACGCGTGTGATGGAGCATTGTCCTGCATGAAAATCATGTTTTTCTTGAAGGATGCAGACTTCTTCCTGTACCACTGCTTGAAGAAGGTGTCTTCCAGAAACTGGCAGTAGGACTGGGAGTTGAGCTTGACTCCATCCTCAACCCGAAAAGGCTCCACAAGCTCATCTTTGATGATACCAGCCCAAACCAGTACTCCACCTCCACCTTGCTGGCGTCTGAGTCGGATTGGAGCTCTCTGCCATTTACCAATCCAGCCACGGGCCCATCCATCTGGCCCATCAAGACTCACTCTCATTTCATCAGTCCATAAAACCTTAGAAAAATCAGTCTTGAGATATTTCTTGGCCCAGTCTTGACGTTTTAGCTTGTGTTTCTTGTTCAGTGGTGGTCGTCTTTCAGCCTTTCTTACCTTGGCCATGTCTCTGAGTATTGCACACCTTGTGCTTTTGGGGACTCCAGTGATGTTGCAGCTCTGAAATATGGCCAAACTGGTGGCAAGTGGCATCTTGGCAGCTGCACGCTTGACTTTTCTCAGTTCATGGGCAGTTATTTTGCGCCTTGGTTTTTCCACACGCTTCTTGCAACCTTTTTAAAACTATTTTAAATGAAATGCTTGATTGTTCGATGATCACGCTTCAGAAGCTTTGCAATTTTGAGACTGCTGCATCCCTCTGCAAGATATCTCACTATTTTTGACTTTTCTGAGCCTGTCAAGTCCTTCTTTTGACCCATTTTGCCAAAGGAAAGGACGTTGCCTAATAATTCTGCACAATACCTGATATAGGGTGTTGATGTCATTAGACCACACCCCTTCTCATTACAGAGATGCACATCACCTAATATGCTTAATTGGTAGTAGGCTTTCGAGCCTATACAGCTTGGAGTAAGACAACATGCATGAAGAGGATGATGTGGACAAAATACTCATTTGCCTAATAATTCTGCACTCCCTGTATATCAACAAGACAGTGTACATCACTGTCACAACAGCGTTTGTTTTAGTTCAAAGGCTTTATGGTTTTTCCTATAATACCTGGTGGTGTAGTCTGTGATTTTTTTGTCAGTTCAGCCTTATATATTATGTTTAACCCAAGTGACCACGTTAGAAAACGTTAGAGCAATTGTGCAAATATGTGATGTCTTGATGAATCGAGCAGATATTTGAAGTTTACACAGCACCATTCTCGCATGAAAATATCTTAAAAGTTTATTTTGTGACCCAGAAAGAGTAATATTTCAAACTCCGCCACTCTGTGTTCCTCCACCACTGCCTCGATTGAGTTTTGGACGAAATGGATTCTGGGATATTGCATTTCATCATTTCGAGCTGATTGGAGACCAGAACAGCCAATCAGATTTTTTTGCATCCAAGTCTGGGATTGGCTGGTTTTGTGGCACAAATATAATGGTTTAGAGAAAGAGTTGAGTGCGCACGGGCAGAAATGTTAAGAGCGCAAGCATCACATTGCGAGCGAGCGCAAATGCAAAAACTGAGCGAGAGGGGCTGCTATTGTGTGTGTGTGTAGATAATAGCAAACACTGATATACATTTTTTGCACGCAGGAATGAATTTTGTTCACTCAAATTCAGCTTTTCTTCTCTCAAAATAAATTTCTCCTCAAAATACAACACATGCACCTGCAAACTTTTTTACGTGCGCTCAGAATAGTGGCACAAAAATAATGCCACAGAAGTCAGATGTCTTCTGGGTAGTGATGTTCGATTCGTGAACGAATCGTTCAATACTTGAGAATCACTTTACTGACTCGTGAATCATGATTCACAAGCCCAATTGACTCACTGACTCATCCCTGTTGCTGTTATCAAACTAATTCCATTAGTAGAAATATATCTAGCTTATAATTAAAATTGTAGGGGGAAAAAACAACAGCCAGTTTCTTAACAAAAGCATTTCTGCTCTGAACTGGAAGAAAAAACCCTGAGTAGAAACCTCACATCAAGAAAATAGCTCCTTGGTTCACTGTAGCATCGCTCAGCTAACATGCTAACAGCACATTTGAGTTACTCACCCCCTCCATTCCTGTGCTGAATCATAGCATAAGCGAAACACTCAGGACTCACTAACCCCCTCCCTTGCTGTGCTGAATCGTAGCATAAGCGAATCACTCAGGACTCACTAACCCCCTCCCTTGCTGTGCTGAATCGTAGCATAAGCGAATCACTCAGGACTCACTAACCCCCTCCCTTGCTGTGCTGAATCGTAGAGTAAGCGAATCACTCAGGACTCACCCCCTCCCTCCTGGCTCATAGCTCAGACGAGTTGAACGAATCACTGAATCACTCACCCCCTCCCTCCTGGCTCACAGCTCAAACAAGTTGAACGAATCACTGACTCACTCACCCCCTCCCTTCCTGTGCTGAATTGACTATGTGCACGTTAGTAGGGCTGGGCGATATGACCCAAAATTCATATCTCGATATTTTTTAGCTGGATAGCGATATAAGATATATATCTCGATTTTTTTTTAAAAGCCATAAGTTAAGAACAAAAAGAGAGTTCTTAGTCACACTGTGTCCCAGATGTCACACGGGCACTTTTATTTATTTATTATCAGCATTTATTAAATAATCATGGTCCATAAATAAAAGAAAACAATGTTGTTTTTGTGCATAACAAAAAGCTCACAATTGTGCAGTCAAAATGTAAACTAATAGACGCTGAGCATAATAACAAAGAGACAGATTTCACAGCTGCACTACGTCTCTGAACAGGTGCCATTTGTGGTCCTTATACACACACAGTACGTATCACTCCGCGAGGCTCCTCCTCGGTAGCCGTTATCCTCCGACAATCCATCAAGCGGTGCAGGTCCGTAGCTTAGCAAAGTCATATTAAAACATTTTTTGACAGATTGCTGAGCGCTGTGTACCACATAAAATCGGTTCGCGGTCAGTAAGCACAACCAGAATTCATACATAAGGCGCACTGTCGATTTTTGAGAAAAGGAAAGGATTTTAGGCCGTGCAGCCCCTCCGGGCTGCATGTCGTTAGCGCGGTTAGCTCGTTAGCGTGGTTAGCTCGCTAACATGTTGACGCCATCCAGCCCCACGCACGGTAACTCGCTAACGGAGATTTTCCGCTTTCATCTTGTCATTGCCTGCAGGTGAAGCTATGGGGGAGGGGGAGTTGGGTTCAGTGAAGGAGAGGCGAGGCCGAGTAACGTTGCTTAGAGACAAAAGTGGACGAAAGAGAGGCAAACCTGCGGCTCCACAAGTATAGTTTGCGGCTCCACAAGTATAATTATAACGTAACATAGACTATATCGATATAAACGATATTGTCACATCTTATATCTCGTATGAAAATATATCGATATTTTTAAAAAACTCGATATATCGCCCAGCCCTACACGTTAGCATATCGTTAGCTTCATAGCATAATTGCCTAAGTCATTTGACTAAGTCAATGACTTAGGCACTTATGCTATGAAGCTAACGATATGCTACTTCCCGTGCGGAAACTCCTGTGGGGAGCTTTGTTTCTGGTGTCCTATTCACGCCCTGTTTACGGTCCAAAACAAGTTAAGCAAATGAATGAATCAAGTGGCGATTTACATTTCTATAGATGTCTTGGACATTTACCCAATATATCTGTAAATGATGTTCATCGACTTGTCGATATTTTTTCCCCTCGCCTCAGGGCAAAAGAGAAAAGGGATTCAAATGTTATATTTCTCAGCTGTCCCTCGTTTATCGCAGGTGTTATGTTCTAAAAATAACCAGGGATAGGTGAAATCAAGTAGCCAATTTTATTTTTTGACGGTGCAAAAGGACGCAGGACACAATGTAAAAAACCCAGGAGAAATAAAGACACAATGAGACAAAGTTACTTTCTTTGCTAAACGTGTACACGGGTGAGCTGCTGAGAACAACTCACGTCGTGAACAGAGGCTTGGCACTTTTTATAGAAAAGACAGTGAGAACAGGATAAGAAAAATAATAAACAGATAAAATAAACAACTCCATATGTGGCGCTAGTCTCGTCAGCAGAGAGCTGGGAGAAAGCTGTGAGAGATAAAACAATCTAAAACAATATGTCCCAAAACAATATGTCTGCTGGGAAAGTCTAAAAGGATAATTCTAAACTAATCTAACCATAGACAAAGGGCATCTTTGTACATTTAAAAGAAGGTAAAGAAACATAGAATCATTTTTCCTGTAACAGACGTAAAAAAAAAACGTGCAAACTTGCACTAAAAAAATCTGTGAAACAGCGAGGTGAAAGGTGAACCACGTTATTAGCGAGGGACCACTGTAATTTTGAAGGTAAGTCACAACATACCCTTCGTAAATACTAATGTATAGAAACCGTTACCAGCAATCATTCATTTTTTGTGTGGCTTTTTTCACGGTTTGTTAACATGCTGTGTAGGTGTGTACTTGACTAGCTGATATCGACATAAAGGGGGAAACATCTGGTTTGACTATTGTTCACCTGTAGTTTGAATGCTGAACCTGTTTAAATCATAAGACCAGTCACTATACAGAGATGTGTTTCTGAATGTGGACGATGTGTCTTCTGCTGCAGTAATGCAGTTCTGCTTGTGTTGAGTGATGTAAACAACTGATCGATCTAAACTCTTTAAACGTCAAAATTGATCATTCGATTTTTTATGACACAACAGTGGTGAGTGTTCCCACCTTCTGCTCTTTGTAACTTAACGCGATCTTTCCGTTTTCGAGTTTTGGACATGATTTTGGAGTATATCTTCGCAGTAGCGATTGACCGCAAAGTAAAGCTACCCGAAATGTACAACCCCACATCAGGTCTCAAACCAGGAAGTTAGCATTTTCTCGTGCACAGGGTCAATCGTAGCATAGAGGAATCACTCACTCACCCCCTCCCTCCCGATTCGCAGCTTCTTCTTCTTGGTTAGCAACCAATGTTAAGGTGCATTAGCAAGGGGGCGGTACTACGGTGTTGTTTGCCGGCAGTACGAAATAATGATACGAGGAAAAATGGATAGTCATCGAAGAAGCGATATTTGGATGCATTTTGAAATGAAAAGTGCAACACACGCACAATGCAACATTTGCAAGACAGTTTTGTCTTTTCGAGGGGGAAGTACATCAAATATGAGAAGACATCTCAGCAGCAAGCACCCCACAGTTATGCTACAACAACAGCACAGTCAAAACCCAGCTACTACCATTGGACAACCTAGCGGCCAGCAGCAGGAGCAACAATCTTCAACAGCAGCATTATCAACAGCGGTCACATCACCTGTTTATTCCAGCAGCACATCAATAAGTACTCAGCAAGAAAACACAAGCACACACACAGCAGGGCAAGGACAACAATCAGCAAAAAGAAGACAGAGGCAGTCTTACATGGGAGCATTTGTGTCAAGGCCCAGCACCGTGGCTTCTGCTAAACTGAGAGAGACACAGCAGCAGATGTGACAGCCCCAACTACGACTGAAGCAAGATGTGCCAACCAGGTGGAATTCCACTTATTACATGCTGAAGCGGATTGCAGAAGTGAAGGATCCCCTCATTTCCACCCTGGCCTTGGTAAATCCACATCTGCAAACCCTGTCACTTGAAGAGTGGGAGATGGTCAAGGAAACCTGTGAGGTCCTGCAGCCTTTTGAGGAAGTGACTGTGGAACTGAGTGCCGAAAGGTATGTTAAAATAGTTTCATAATACATATATATATTTCATGTTGTGTCATTACATTTTCCTAAACACATTTTTCAATTCTTTCCCAGATAATAGCATTTAAGATGTTTCTTACAACAGCTTATAATTAAATGTAAACTGTAAAATGGTTTTATATGACAATGTATATGCTTAATGCACTGCACTGCAGGGGCTGTAACTGCATTAAAACGCATGGAACTATAGTGTTTCCTTTATTTCTCCTCAACAGGTTTGTTACTGGATCAAAAGCCATTTTAATGGCAAGAGGGCTGCAGAGGGTTACTGCACACAGACAGAGAAGTCCTTCCATCTATCAGCCAATCCGCAACATGGTAGACATCCTCATGGCAGAAATTGTCAAACGGCTGGGGGGGATCGAACAAGTGAGCCTGCTTGCAGATGCTACACTTTTGGATCCCAGGTTCAAGAAGTATGCATTTTTACATGATAGACATGCAGAAGATGCTGTAACAAGAGTTGTGGGAGCTGCATTGAGGTCCTTAAGACCACTGCCACTGGCAACACCCAGCACAGAGGAAGGAGAGGGTGTCCCACAGGCCAGTACTTCCACTGAGACAGTGCCTGTGATTTGGGCCGATTTTGAGGAGCGGGTTGCATCACTGAGGCCAGGAGTCCAAAACCCCTTCACAGAGGCAATGCTGGAGATTAAAGGATTCCTGTCAGAGCCACTCCCGAACATCTGACCCCCTGGAGTGGTGGAAGTCCCGTGCCACTGTCTTCAAAAAAACCTGCGATACTATGAAGACAAGACTCTGCATAGTGGCAACTTCTGTTCCATCAGAGCGGATCTTTTCAAAGGCAGGACAAACAATTACAGACAGGAGGAACCGTCTCAGCCCTGGAAAAATTCGGGAGCTTATTTTCCTCAATGCCAATCTGTAAGGGACAATTAATTTTGAAGTGGACTAGTACTTTTGAACACATTAATCTGTGAATTTTATTCATTTTTATTTATATTTTAGATTTTGTTGATTCACATTTCATTTTGTATCTGTCAGAAATTTCATTGATATTCTATTGAAATAAAAATAAATGTTCCCTTTACAAATCTTTATTTTTTTGCTCTTTTTTGCTCTATAAAAGAGTTGTTTTTCTTTTTCAATCACTCATCTTAGCAATAGGGTTTACATGAAAAGACAAACAAATTAAGTTTGCATGAAAATGTACATTTTTGCACACTCCTAGCAACTGACTCAGTGACTCAAATGACTCAAAACACCCGATTCATTTTGATTCACTAAAAGGAATTGAATTTACCATCACTACTTCTGGGAGCGCTGTGCCAGTCTTAACCTCAGCAGGAGGTCATAAAAATAGGACCTGTATCCGATTGGCTAACCGGGGTGCGAGGGGAGCCGCCCCTTTGTTATGTGATTGGCAGCGGGGTGAAGTTAGGCACGCCTCGGAGGCGGAGTTGGCCTCCGGCGCAAATTCCAAACGAAGAGCCCGAATAATTAAGGATCAGATACAGCGAGAGTAACAAGGGAAAAAATTGTGGCTGACTGCGGCTCAGTGCGAGTAGGAGCGAGGGAAAACTTTCAGGCTGTGCGCTGAATTTGAGACGGAGCTAGTAAGAGGGCTGGTTTGAAGAAAAAAGACTAAGGATTTTTTCAGGAGTTTTCCCCCTGTTATCGAATACAAGTTTTGGGAATAGAGGGTTCCCTAACAAGATATTCTAGGGTTTTTTTGTTGCCCGTGTTTTGGATAAAAATACGGAGGGTTTTTTCAGGAGGTTTCCTGTTTGATTGCCTAAGGGTTGGGTGGGAGCCGCGGGGCGCTGAATTTGCGAAAAAAGACCAAGGATTTTTTCAGGGGTTTTTGTCCTGTTATTGAATATAAGTTTTGGGAATAGAAGGGTCCCTATCAAGTAATTCTAGGGGGGATTTGTTGTGCGTTTTTGGAAAAAAAGACGGAGGTTTTTTTTCAGGAGGTCTCCCTGCTTGTTTACCTAGGGGATTTTGCTGGAAGCTGCAGTGAGCTTATGCTTGGGGGATCGCGAGTTTTTTGCGACTCAGACTTTGATTCTCATTTTCCTTTTTCGGATTGAAAATTGAAATAAAGTTTTCCAACGAGGCATGCAACCTGTATGCCTCGCCATACTGAACATTACAAAAGCAGAAGTTTAACTAATCACTTTTACTCTGGTTTAACACATTTTCACACACACACACACACACACAGACAAGGACGGGCCCAGACACAGGCGCGTGCACGAGCTCGCACAGACGCGGGGGGGCGCGCACGCACACACACGCACTGGCCCACCACCAGATGGCGTTTTTAAGCATAAAAAATAAAAACTTTTTAATGGCTTTAAAGTAAAGAATGCTATTTGATATAAAAACTTTATTTTTTAATAATCAAATAATTTATTTTGGGGGGGGGGAAATAAAAAGCATGTATTATGTGTTAATAATAAAGGTATAACTTGCACACCTGCTTCAGGTTTTCCCTGCAACCATTTATCACACGCACAAGCAGATCTAAGAATTTGACTAGTGCTTTCTTTCAACAGTCTAACCTTATCTTATGACCCTGTTGTTACACTACATTCCCTTGCCAATGCACTCTGCAGCCAAGTTCTTTTTATTCTTTTTATCTGCTAAATTAAGCAAATTGTATGGTGTCAGTGCAGAACCTGCGTCGATCCTTTTTTTTACTTTCTTTTCTTCATTACAAAATTAGTTTTGATTTTTATTATTTAGTTTTTATTAGTTTTTACATTTTACAAATCCAAAACAAAAAAGTCATTCTTTTAATTTGATACTTAATTACAAATACTTCAATAAACTGACTTTTAAAATCTTTTTCCATGAAACACTTAATGTGTCAAGGCAGGTTCATTGCACAGTGTAGACAGTGTGACAATCACAAGTTCGTGTGAAACCAGTGGATTGGCTATTGTGTGGTTGCAGCTTCTCAGAAAACAAAACATACAATCAAAGACTTTTTACAGTGAACAGTTGGACTTCGCTTTGTTTTATTCAATCAGTATATACTGTTCCAGAGCAATCTGAAAATATTTATTGGTAGGGAATTCTTTACCCTTGGGTACATGAAAAATGATGGATGTAAAACAAATTAATGTATAAAACTTCATAAAATTTCATTCAATATATACACATATTTTTGGTTGTTATTTTTTTTTATCATGCTTTTGTTTATAGTAATTTCTACTTATAACTTGCACCTTGCAGCTTCACCAAATAGGTTTAAAATGCAAAAACAACAAAAAAGCAAATAAACACATATCTTATTATCTATGATACATTATTATGATACATGTAATTTGAGAATTAGCTGAAGCTATACACTTACACGTTGTCATATACTAATAATTGCATTTACACCGGGTAATACACCTGCAGTAACAGATGCCCAAGCTACTTCACCAGATCCTACAGCTGCAGTAACAGACGCCTCAGCTACTTCACCAGGTCCTACACCTGCAGTAACAGACGCCCCAGCTACATCACCAGATCCTACAGCTGCAGTAACAGACGCCCCAGCTACTTCAACAGATCCTACACCTGCAGTAACAGACGCCCAAGCTACTTCACCAGATCCTACACCTGCAGTAACAGACACCCCAGCTACTTCACTAGATCCTACAGCTGCAGTAACAGACGCCCAAGCAACTTCACCAGATCCTACACCTGCAGTAACAGACGCCCCAGCTACTTCACCAGATCCTACAGCTGCAGTAACAGACGCCCCAGCTACATCACCAGATCCTACACCTGCAGTAACAGACGCCCCAGCTACTTCACCAGATCCTACAGCTGCAGTAACAGAAGGCCCAGCTACTTCACCAGATCCTACAGCTGCAGTAACAGATGCCCAAGCTACTTCACCAGATACTACCGCTGCAGTAACAGACGCGCCAGCTACTTCACCAGATCCTACACCTGCAGTAACAGACGCCCCAGCTACATCACCAGATCCTACACCTGCTGTAACAGACGCCCCAGCTACTTCACCAGATCCTACAGCTTCAGTAACAGACGCCCAAGCTACTTCACCAGATCCTACAGCTGCAGTAACAGACGCCCCAGCTACTTCAACAGATCCTACACCTGCAGTAACAAACGCCCCAGCTACTTCACCAGATCCTACCCCTGCAGTAACAGACGCGCCAGCTACTTCACCAGATCCTACACCTGCAGTAACAGACGCCCCAGCTACTTCAACAGATCCTACACCTGCAGTAACAGACGCCCAAGCTACTTCACCAGATCCTACACCTGCAGTAACAGACACCCCAGCTACTTCACTAGATCCTACAGCTGCAGTAACAGACGCCCAAGCAACTTCACCAGATCCTACACCTGCAGTAACAGACGCCCCAGCTACTTCACCAGATCCTACAGCTGCAGTAACAGACGTCCCAGCTACATCACCAGATCCTACACCTGCAGTAACAGACGCCCCAGCTACTTCACCAGATCCTACAGCTGCAGTAACAGACGTGCCAGTTTCTTCACCAGATCCTACAGCTACAGTAACAAACGCCCCAGCTACTTCACCAGATCTTACACCTGCAGTAACAGATGCCCCAGCTACTTCACCAGATTCTACAGCTGCAGTAACAGACGCCCCAGCTTCTTCACCAGATCCTACAGCTGCAGTAACAGACGCCCCAGCTTCTTCACCAGATCCTACAGCTGCAGTAACAGACGCCCCAGCTACTTCACCAGATCCTACAGCTGCAGTAACAGACGTGCCAGTTTCTTCACCAGATCCTACAGCTACAGTAACAGACGCCCAAGCTACTTCACCAGATCCTACACCTGCAGTAACAGACGCCCAAGCGACTTCGCCAGATCCTACAGCTGCAGTAACAGACGCCCCAGCTACTTCAACAGATCCTACAGCTGTTGTAACAGACGTGCCAGCTTCTTCACCAGATCCTACAGCTGCAGTAACAGACGCCCCAGCCTCATCAGCAGATCCTACACCTGCTGTAACAGAAGCCCCAGCTACTTCACCAGATCCTACAGCTGCAGTAACAGATGCCCAAGCTAGTTCACCAGATCCTACAGCTGCAGTAACAGACGCCCCAGCTACTTCACCAGATCATACAGCTGCAGTAACAGATGCCCCAGCTACATCACCAGATCCTACACCTGCAGTAACAGACGCCCCAGCTACTTCACCAGATCCTACAGCTGCCGTAACAGACCCGCCAGCTACATCACCAGATCCTACACCTGCAGTAACAAACGCCCCAGCTACTTCACCAGATCCTACAGCTGCAGTAACAGACGTCCCAGGTACATCACCAGATGCTACACCTGCAGTAACAGATGCCCCAGCTACTTCACCAGATCCTACAGCTGCAGTAACAGACGTGCCAGTTTCTTCACCAGATCCTACAGCTACAGTAACAAACGCCCCAGCTACATCACCAGATCCTACGCCTGCAGTAACAGACGCCCCAGCTACTTCACCAGATCTTACACCTGCAGTAACAGACGCCCCAGCAACTTCACCAGATTCTACAGCTACAGTAACAGACGCCCCAGCTTCTTCACCTGATCCTACAGCTGCAGTAACAGACGCCCCAGCTACTTCAACAGATCCTACAGCTGCAGTAACAGACGCCCCAGCTACTTCACCAGATCCTACAGCTGCAGTAACAGACCCCCCAGCTACTTCACCAGATCCTACACCTGCAGTAACAAACGCCCCAGCTACTTCACCAGATCCTACCCCTGCAGTAACAGACGCGCCAGCTACTTCACCAGATCCTACACCTGGAGTAACAGACGCCCCAGCTACTTCACCAGATCCTACAGCTGCAGTAACAGACGTCCCAGGTACATCACCAGATGCTACACCTGCAGTAACAGATGCCCCAGCTACTTCACCAGATCCTACAGCTGCAGTAACAGACATCCCAGGTACATCAACAGATCCTACACCTGCAGTAACAGAAGGCCCAGCTACTTCACCAAATCCTACAGCTGCAGTAACAGACGTGCCAGTTTCTTCACCAAATCCTACAGCTACAGTAACAAACGCCCCAGCTACATCACCAGATCCTACCCCTGCAGTAACAGACGCCCCAGCTACTTCACCAGATCTTACACCTGCAGTAACAGACGCCCCAGCTTCTTCACCAGATCCTACAGCTGCAGTAACAGACGCCCCAGCTACTTCACCAGATCCTACAGCTGCAGTAACAGACGTGCCAGTTTCTTCACCAGATCCTACAGCTACAGTAACAAACGCCCAAGCTACATCACCAGATCCTACTCCTGCAGTAACAGACACCTCAGCTACTTCACCAGGTCCTACACCTGCAGTAACAGACGCCCCAGCTACTTCACTAGATCCTACAGCTACAGTAACAGACGCGCCAGCTACTTCACCAGATCCTACAGCTGCAGTAACAGACGCCCCAGCTACTTCAGCAGATCCTACACCTGCAGTAACAGACGCCCCAGCTACTTCACCAGATCCTACAGCTGCAGTAACAGACGCCCCAGCAACTTCACCAGATCCTACAGCTGCAGTAACAGACGCCCAACCTACTTCACCAGATCCTACACCTGCAGTAACAGACGCCCCAGCTACTTCACCAGATCCTACTCTTGCAGTAACAGACGCCCAAGCTACTTCACCAGATGCTACAGCTGCAGTAACAGACGCCCCAGCTACTTCACTAGATCCTACAGCTGCAGTAACAGACGCCCAAGCAACTTCACCAGATCCTACACCTGCAGTAACAGACGCCCCAGCTACTTCACCAGATGCTACAGCTGCAGTAACAGACGCCCCAGCTACTTCACTAGATCCTACAGCTGCAGTAACAGACGCCCAAGCAACTTCACCAGTTCCTACACCTGCAGTAACAGACGCGCCAGCTACTTCACCAGATCCTACACCTGCAGTAACAGACGCCCCAGCTACTTCACCAGATCCTACAGCTGCAGTAACAGACGTCCCAGGTACATCACCAGATGCTACACCAGCAGTAACAGACGCCCCAGCTACTTCAGCAGATCCTACACCTGCAGTAACAGACGTCCCAGGTACATCACCAGATCCTACACCTGTAGTAACAGAAGGCCCAGCTACTTCACCAGATCTTACACCTGCAGTAACAGATGCCCCAGCTACTTCACCAGATTCTACAGCTGCAGTAACAGACGCCCCAGGTACTTCACCAGATCCTACAGCTTCAGTAACAGACGCCCAAGCTACTTCACCAGATCCTACAGCTGCAGTAACAGAAGGCCCAGCTACTTCACCAGATCCTACCCCTGCAGTAACAGACGCGCCAGCTACTTCACCAGATCCTACACCTGCAGTAACAGACGCCCCAGCTACTTCACCAGATCCTACAGCTGCAGTAACAGACGTCCCAGGTACATCACCAGATGCTACACCAGCAGTAACAGACGCCCCAGCTACTTCACCAGATCCTACAGCTGCAGTAACAGACGTCCCAGGTACATCACCAGATCCTACACCTGTAGTAACAGAAGGCCCAGCTACTTCACCAGATCTTACACCTGCAGTAACAGATGCCCCAGCTACTTCACCAGATTCAACAGCTGCAGTAACAGACGCCCCAGCTTCTTCACCAGATCCTACCCCTGCAGTAACAGACGCCCCAGCTACTTCACCAGGTCCTACACCTGCAGTAACAGATGCCCCAGCTACATCACCAGATCCTACACCTGCAGTAACAGAGGCCCCAGCTACTTCACCAGATCCTACACCTGCAGTAACAGATGCCGCAGCTACATCACCAGATCCTACACCTGCAGTAACAGACGCCCAAGCTACTTCACCAGATCCTACAGCTGCAGTAACAGACGTCCCAGGTACATCACCAGATCCTACACCTGTAGTAACAGAAGGCCCAGCTACTTCACCAGATCTTACACCTGCAGTAACAGACGCCCAAGCAACTTCACCAGTTCCTACACCTGCAGTAACAGACGCCCCAGCTACTTCACCAGATCCTACTCCTGCAGTAACAGACGCCCAAGCTACTTCACCAGATGCTACAGCTGCAGTAACAGACGCCCCAGCTACTTCACCAGATGCTACAGCTGCAGTAACAGACGCCCCAGCTTCTTCACCAGATCCTACCCCTGCAGTAACAGACGCCCCAGCTACTTCACCAGGTCCTACACCTGCAGTAACAGACGCCCCAGCTACATCACCAGATCCTACAACTGCAGTAACAGACGCGCCAGCTACTTCACCAGATCCTACACCTGCTGTAACAGACGCCCCAGCTACTTCACCAGATCCTACAGCTTCAGTAACAGACGCCCAAGCTACTTCACCAGATCCTACAGCTGCAGTAACAGAAGGCCCAGCTACTTCACCAGATCCTACCCCTGCAGTAACAGACGCGCCAGCTACTTCACCAGATCCTACACCTGCAGTAACAGACGCCCCAGCTACTTCACCAGATCCTACAGCTGCAGTAACAGACGTCCCAGGTACATCACCAGATGCTACACCAGCAGTAACAGACGCCCCAGCTACTTCACCAGATCCTACAGCTGCAGTAACAGACGTCCCAGGTACATCACCAGATCCTACACCTGTAGTAACAGAAGGCCCAGCTACTTCACCAGATCTTACACCTGCAGTAACAGATGCCCCAGCTACTTCACCAGATTCTACAGCTGCAGTAACAGACGCCCCAGCTTCTTCACCAGATCCTACAGCTGCAGAAACAGACGCCCCAGCTACTTCACCAGATCCTACACCTGCAGTAACAGACGCCCCACCTACATCACCAGATCCTACACCTGCAGTAACAGACGCCCCAGCAACTTCACCAGATCCTACAGCTGCAGTAACAGACGCCCCAGCTACTTCACCAGATCCTACAGCTGCAGTAACAGACGCGCCAGCTACTTCAACAGATCCTACACCTGCAGTAACAGACGCCCAAGCTACTTCACCAGATGCCACAGCTGCAGTAACAGACGCCCCAGCTACTTCACCAGATCCTACAGCTGAAGTAACAGAAGGCCCAGCTACTTCACCAGATCCTACAGCTGCAGTAACAGACGCTCCAGCTTCTTCACCAGATCCTACAACTGCAGTAACAGACGCGCCAGCTACTTCACCAGATCCTACACCTGCAGTAACAGACGCCCCAGCTACTTCACCAGATGCTACAGCTGCAGTAACAGACGTCCCAGGTACATCACCAGATGCTACACCAGCAGTAACAGACGCCCCAGCTACTTCACCAGATCCTACAGCTGCAGTAACAGACGTCCCAGGTACATCACCAGATCCTACACCTGTAGTAACAGAAGGCCCAGCTACTTCACCAGATCTTACACCTGCAGTAACAGATGCCCCAGCTACTTCACCAGATTCTACAGCTGCAGTAACAGACGCCCCAGGTACTTCACCAGATCCTACAGCTTCAGTAACAGACGCCCAAGCTACTTCACCAGATCCTACAGCTGCAGTAACAGAAGGCCCAGCTACTTCACCAGATCCTACCCCTGCAGTAACAGACGCGCCAGCTACTTCACCAGATCCTACACCTGCAGTAACAGACGCCCCAGCTACTTCACCAGATCCTACAGCTGCAGTAACAGACGTCCCAGGTACATCACCAGATGCTACACCAGCAGTAACAGACGCCCCAGCTACTTCACCAGATCCTACAGCTGCAGTAACAGACGTCCCAGGTACATCACCAGATCCTACACCTGTAGTAACAGAAGGCCCAGCTACTTCACCAGATCTTACACCTGCAGTTACAGATGCCCCAGCTACTTCACCAGATTCTACAGCTGCAGTAACAGACGCCCCAGCTTCTTCACCAGATCCTACCCCTGCAGTAACAGACGCCCCAGCTACATCACCAGGTCCTACACCTGCAGTAACAGACGCCCCAGCTACATCACCAGATCCTACACCTGCAGTAACAGAGGCCCCAGCTACTTCACCAGATCCTACACCTGCAGTAACAGATGCCGCAGCTACATCACCAGATCCTACACCTGCAGTAACAGACGCCCAAGCTACTTCACCAGATCCTACAGCTGCAGTAACAGACGTCCCAGGTACATCACCAGATCCTACACCTGTAGTAACAGAAGGCCCAGCTACTTCACCAGATCTTACACCTGCAGTAACAGATGCCCCAGCTACTTCACCAGATTCTACAGCTGCAGTAACAGACGCCCCAGCTTCTTCACCAGATCCTACCCCTGCAGTAACAGACGCCCCAGCTACTTCACCAGGTCCTACACCTGCAGTAACAGACGCCCCAGCTACATCACCAGATCCTACACCTGCAGTAACAGACGCCCCAGCTACTTCACCAGATCCTACAGCTTCAGTAACAGACGCCCAAGCTACTTCACCAGATCCTACAGCTGCAGTAACAGACGCGCCAGCTACTTCACCAGATCCTACACCTGCTGTAACAGACGCCCCAGCTACTTCACCAGATCCTACAGCTTCAGTAACAGACGCCCAAGCTACTTCACCAGATCCTACAGCTGCAGTAACAGAAGGCCCAGCTACTTCACCAGATCCTACCCCTGCAGTAACAGACGCGCCAGCTACTTCACCAGATCCTACACCTGCAGTAACAGACGCCCCAGCTACTTCACCAGATCCTACAGCTGCAGTAACAGACGTCCCAGCTACTTCACCAGATGCTACACCAGCAGTAACAGACGCCCCAGCTACTTCACCAGATCCTACAGCTGCAGTAACAGACGTCCCAGGTACATCACCAGATCCTACACCTGTAGTAACAGAAGGCCCAGCTACTTCACCAGATCTTACACCTGCAGTAACAGATGCCCCAGCTACTTCACCAGATTCTACAGCTGCAGTAACAGACGCCCCAGGTACTTCACCAGATCCTACAGCTTCAGTAACAGACGCCCAAGCTACTTCACCAGATCCTACAGCTGCAGTAACAGAAGGCCCAGCTACTTCACCAGATCCTACCCCTGCAGTAACAGACGCGCCAGCTACTTCACCAGATCCTACACCTGCAGTAACAGACGCCCCAGCTACTTCACCAGATCCTACAGCTGCAGTAACAGACGTCCCAGGTACATCACCAGATGCTACACCAGCAGTAACAGACGCCCCAGCTACTTCACCAGATCCTACAGCTGCAGTAACAGACGTCCCAGGTACATCACCAGATCCTACACCTGTAGTAACAGAAGGCCCAGCTACTTCACCAGATCTTACACCTGCAGTAACAGATGCCCCAGCTACTTCACCAGATTCTACAGCTGCAGTAACAGACGCCCCAGCTTCTTCACCAGATCCTACCCCTGCAGTAACAGACGCCCCAGCTACTTCACCAGGTCCTACACCTGCAGTAACAGACGCCCCAGCTACATCACCAGATCCTACACCTGCAGTAACAGAGGCCCCAGCTACTTCACCAGATCCTACACCTGCAGTAACAGATGCCGCAGCTACATCAACAGATCCTACAGCTACTGTAACAGACGCCCCAGCTACTTCACCAGATCCTACAGCTGCAGAAACAGACGCCCCAGCTACTTCACCAGATCCTACACCTGCAGTAACAGACGCCCCACCTACATCACCAGATCCTACCCCTGCAGTAACAGAAGGCCCAGCTACTTCATCAGATCCTACAGCTGCAGTAACAGACGCCCCAGCAACTTCACCAGATCCTACAGCTGCAGTAACAGACGCCCCAGCTACTTCACCAGATCCTACAGCTGCAGTAACAGACGCGCCAGCTACTTCAACAGATCCTACACCTGCAGTAACAGACGCCCAAGCTACTTCACCAGATGCCACAGCTGCAGTAACAGACGCCCCAGCTACTTCACCAGATCCTACAGCTGAAGTAACAGAAGGCCCAGCTACTTCACCAGATCCTACAGCTGCAGTAACAGACGCTCCAGCTTCTTCACCAGATCCTACAACTGCAATAACAAATGCCCAAGGTACTTCACCAGATCCTACAGCTGCAGTAACAGACGCCCCAGCTACATCACCAGATCCTACAGCTGCAGAAACAGGCGCCCCAGCTACTTCACCAGATCCTACAGCTGCAGTAACAGACGCCCCAGCTACTTCACCAGATCCTACACCTGCAGTAACAGACGCCCCAGCAACTTCACCAGATCCTACAGCTGCAGTAACAGACGCCCCAGCTACATCACCAGATCCTACACCTGCTGTAACAGACGCCCCAGCTACTTCACCAGATCCTACACCTGCAGTAACAGAAGGCCCGGCTACTTCACCAGATCCTACACCTGCAGTAACAGACGCCCCAGCTACTTCACCAGATCCTACAGCTGCAGTAACAGACGCCCAAGCTACTTCACCAGATCCTACAGCTGCAGTAACAGACGTCCCAGCTACATCACCAGATCCTACAGCTGCAGTAACAGACGTCCCAGCTACTTCACCAGATCCTACAGCTTCAGTAACAGACGCCCAAGCTACTTCACCAGATCCTACAGCTGCAGTAACAGAAGGCCCAGCTACTTCACCAGATCCTACCCCTGCAGTAACAGACGCGCCAGCTACTTCACCAGATCCTACACCTGCAGTAACAGACGCCCCAGCTACTTCACCAGATCCTACAGCTGCAGTAACAGACGTCCCAGGTACATCACCAGATGCTACACCAGCAGTAACAGACGCCCCAGCTACTTCACCAGATCCTACAGCTGCAGTAACAGACGTCCCAGGTACATCACCAGATCCTACACCTGTAGTAACAGAAGGCCCAGCTTCTTCACCAGATCTTACACCTGCAGTAACAGATGCCCCAGCTACTTCACCAGATTCAACAGCTGCAGTAACAGACGCCCCAGCTTCTTCACCAGATCCTACCCCTGCAGTAACAGACGCCCCAGCTACTTCACCAGGTCCTACACCTGCAGTAACAGATGCCCCAGCTACATCACCAGATCCTACACCTGCAGTAACAGAGGCCCCAGCTACTTCACCAGATCCTACACCTGCAGTAACAGATGCCGCAGCTACATCACCAGATCCTACACCTGCAGTAACAGACGCCCAAGCTACTTCACCAGATCCTACAGCTGCAGTAACAGACGTCCCAGGTACATCACCAGATCCTACACCTGTAGTAACAGAAGGCCCAGCTACTTCACCAGATCTTACACCTGCAGTAACAGACGCCCAAGCAACTTCACCAGTTCCTACACCTGCAGTAACAGACGCCCCAGCTACTTCACCAGATCCTACTCCTGCAGTAACAGACGCCCAAGCTACTTCAACAGATGCTACAGCTGCAGTAACAGACGCCCCAGCTACTTCACCAGATGCTACAGCTGCAGTAACAGACGCCCCAGCTTCTTCACCAGATCCTACCCCTGCAGTAACCGACGCCCCAGCTACTTCACCAGGTCCTACACCTGCAGTAACAGACGCCCCAGCTACATCACCAGATCCTACAACTGCAGTAACAGACGCGCCAGCTACTTCACCAGATCCTACACCTGCTGTAACAGACGCCCCAGCTACTTCACCAGATCCTACAGCTTCAGTAACAGACGCCCAAGCTACTTCACCAGATCCTACAGCTGCAGTAACAGAAGGCCCAGCTACTTCACCAGATCCTACCCCTGCAGTAACAGACGCGCCAGCTACTTCACCAGATCCTACACCTGCAGTAACAGACGCCCCAGCTACTTCAACAGATCCTACAGCTGCAGTAACAGACGTCCCAGGTACATCACCAGATGCTACACCAGCAGTAACAGACGCCCCAGCTACTTCACCAGATCCTACAGCTGCAGTAACAGACGTCCCAGGTACATCACCAGATCCTACACCTGCAGTAACAGATGCCCCAGCTACTTCACCAGATTCTACAGCTGCAGTAACAGACGCCCCAGGTACTTCACCAGATCCTACAGCTTCAGTAACAGACGCCCAAGCTACTTCACCAGATCCTACAGCTGCAATAACAGAAGGCCCAGCTACTTCACCAGATCCTACCCCTGCAGTAACAGACGCGCCAGCTACTTCACCAGATCCTACACCTGCAGTAACAGACGCCCCAGCTACTTCACCAGATCCTACAGCTGCAGTAACAGACGTCCCAGGTACATCACCAGATGCTACACCAGCAGTAACAGACGCCCCAGCTACTTCACCAGATCCTACAGCTGCAGTAACAGACGTCCCAGGTACATCACCAGATCCTACACCTGTAGTAACAGAAGGCCCAGCTACTTCACCAGATCTTACACCTGCAGTAACAGATGCCCCAGCTACTTCACCAGATTCTACAGCTGCAGTAACAGACGCCCCAGCTTCTTCACCAGATCCTACAGCTGCAGAAACAGACGCCCCAGCTACTTCACCAGATCCTACACCTGCAGTAACAGACGCCCCACCTACATCACCAGATCCTACACCTGCAGTAACAGACGCCCCAGCAACTTCACCAGATCCTACAGCTGCAGTAACAGACGCCCCAGCTACTTCACCAGATCCTACAGCTGCAGTAACAGACGCGCCAGCTACTTCAACAGATCCTACACCTGCAGTAACAGACGCCCAAGCTACTTCACCAGATGCCACAGCTGCAGTAACAGACGCCCCAGCTACTTCACCAGATCCTACAGCTGAAGTAACAGAAGGCCCAGCTACTTCACCAGATCCTACAGCTGCAGTAACAGACGCTCCAGCTTCTTCACCAGATCCTACAACTGCAGTAACAGACGCGCCAGCTACTTCACCAGATCCTACACCTGCAGTAACAGACGCCCCAGCTACTTCACCAGATCCTACAGCTGCAGTAACAGACGTCCCAGGTACATCACCAGATGCTACACCAGCAGTAACAGACGCCCCAGCTACTTCACCAGATCCTACAGCTGCAGTAACAGACGTCCCAGGTACATCACCAGATCCTACACCTGTAGTAACAGAAGGCCCAGCTACTTCACCAGATCTTACACCTGCAGTAACAGATGCCCCAGCTACTTCACCAGATTCTACAGCTGCAGTAACAGACGCCCCAGGTACTTCACCAGATCCTACAGCTTCAGTAACAGACGCCCAAGCTACTTCACCAGATCCTACAGCTGCAGTAACAGAAGGCCCAGCTACTTCACCAGATCCTACCCCTGCAGTAACAGACGCGCCAGCTACTTCACCAGATCCTACAGCTGCAGTAACAGAAGGCCCAGCTACTTCACCAGATCCTACCCCTGCAGTAACAGACGCCCCAGCTAGTTCACCAGATCCTACAGCTGCAGTAACAGACGCCCCAGGTACATCACCAGATGCTACACCAGCAGTAACAGACGCCCCAGCTACTTCACCAGATCCTACAGCTGCAGTAACAGACGTCCCAGGTACATCACCAGATCCTACACCTGTAGTAACAGAAGGCCCAGCTACTTCACCAGATCTTACACCTGCAGTTACAGATGCCCCAGCTACTTCACCAGATTCTACAGCTGCAGTAACAGACGCCCCAGCTTCTTCACCAGATCCTACCCCTGCAGTAACAGACGCCCCAGCTACTTCACCAGGTCCTACACCTGCAGTAACAGACGCCCCAGCTACATCACCAGATCCTACACCTGCAGTAACAGACGCCCCAGCTACTTCACCAGATCCTACAGCTTCAGTAACAGACGCCCAAGCTACTTCACCAGATCCTACAGCTGCAGTAACAGACGCGCCAGCTACTTCACCAGATCCTACACCTGCTGTAACAGACGCCCCAGCTACTTCACCAGATCCTACAGCTTCAGTAACAGACGCCCAAGCTACTTCACCAGATCCTACAGCTGCAGTAACAGAAGGCCCAGCTACTTCACCAGATCCTACCCCTGCAGTAACAGACGCGCCAGCTACTTCACCAGATCCTACACCTGCAGTAACAGACGCCCCAGCTACTTCACCAGATCCTACAGCTGCAGTAACAGACGTCCCAGGTACATCACCAGATGCTACACCAGCAGTAACAGACGCCCCAGCTACTTCACCAGATCCTACAGCTGCAGTAACAGACGTCCCAGGTACATCACCAGATCCTACACCTGTAGTAACAGAAGGCCCAGCTACTTCACCAGATCTTACACCTGCAGTAACAGATGCCCCAGCTACTTCACCAGATTCTACAGCTGCAGTAACAGACGCCCCAGGTACTTCAGCAGATCCTACAGCTTCAGTAACAGACGCCCAAGCTACTTCACCAGATCCTACAGCTGCAGTAACAGAAGGCCCAGCTACTTCACCAGATCCTACCCCTGCAGTAACAGACGCGCCAGCTACTTCACCAGATCCTACACCTGCAGTAACAGACGCCCCAGCTACTTCACCAGATCCTACAGCTGCAGTAACAGACGTCCCAGGTACATCACCAGATGCTACACCAGCAGTAACAGACGCCCCAGCTACTTCACCAGATCCTACAGCTGCAGTAACAAACGTCCCAGGTACATCACCAGATCCTACACCTGTAGTAACAGAAGGCCCAGCTACTTCACCAGATCTTACACCTGCAGTAACAGATGCCCCAGCTACTTCACCAGATTCTACAGCTGCAGTAACAGACGCCCCAGCTTCTTCACCAGATCCTACCCCTGCAGTAACAGACGCCCCAGCTACTTCACCAGGTCCTACACCTGCAGTAACAGACGCCCCAGCTACATCACCAGATCCTACACCTGCAGTAACAGATGCCGCAGCTACATCAACAGATCCTACAGCTACTGTAACAGACGCCCAAGCTACTTCACCAGATCCTACAGCTGCAGAAACAGACGCCCCAGCTACTTCACCAGATCCTACACCTGCAGTAACAGACGCCCCACCTACATCACCAGATCCTACCCCTGCAGTAACAGAAGGCCCAGCTACTTCATCAGATCCTACAGCTGCAGTAACAGACGCCCCAGCAACTTCACCAGATCCTACAGCTGCAGTAACAGACGCCCCAGCTACTTCACCAGATCCTACAGCTGCAGTAACAGACGCGCCAGCTACTTCAACAGATCCTACACCTGCAGTAACAGACGCCCAAGCTACTTCACCAGATGCCACAGCTGCAGTAACAGACGCCCCAGCTACTTCACCAGATCCTACAGCTGAAGTAACAGAAGGCCCAGCTACTTCACCAGATCCTACAGCTGCAGTAACAGACGCTCCAGCTTCTTCACCAGATCCTACAACTGCAATAACAAATGCCCAAGGTACTTCACCAGATCCTACAGCTGCAGTAACAGACGCCCCAGCTACATCACCAGATCCTACAGCTGCAGAAACAGGCGCCCCAGCTACTTCACCAGATCCTACAGCTGCAGTAACAGACGCCCCAGCTACTTCACCAGATCCTACACCTGCAGTAACAGACGCCCCAGCAACTTCACCAGATCCTACAGCTGCAGTAACAGACGCCCCAGCTACATCACCAGATCCTACACCTGCTGTAACAGACGCCCCAGCTACTTCACCAGATCCTACACCTGCAGTAACAGAAGGCCCGGCTACTTCACCAGATCCTACACCTGCAGTAACAGACGCCCCAGCTACTTCACCAGATCCTACAGCTGCAGTAACAGACGCGCCAGCTACTTCACCAGATCCTACAGCTGCAGTAACAGACGTCCCAGCTACATCACCAGATCCTACAGCTGCAGTAACAGACGTCCCAGCTACATCACCAGATCCTACAGCTGCAGTAACAGACAGCCCAGCTACATCACCAGATCCTACACCTGCAGTAACAGACGCCCCAGCTACTTCACCAGATCCTACAGCTGCCGTAACAGACCCGCCAGGTACATCACCAGATCCTACACCTGCAGTAACAGACGCCCAAGCTACTTCACCAGATCCTACAGCTGCAGTAACAGACGCCCAAGCTACTTCACCAGATCCTACAGCTGCTGTAACAGACGCCCCAGCTACTTCACCAGATCATACAGCTGCAGTAACAGAAGGCCCAGCTACTTCACCAGATCCTACACCTTCAGTAACAAACACGCCAGCTACTTCACCAGATCCTACACCTGCAGTAACAGACGCCCCAGCTACTTCACCAGATCCTACAGCTGCAGTAACAGACGCCCAAGCTACTTCACCAGATCCTACAGCTGCAGTAACAGACGGCCCAGCTACATCACCAGATCCTACAGCTGCAGTAACAGACGCCCCAGCTACTTCACCAGATCCTACAGCTGCAGTAACAGAAGCCCCAGCTACTTCACCAGATCCTACACCTGCAGTAACAGACGCCCCAGCTACTTCACCTGATCCTACAGCTGCAGTAACAGACGCCCAAGCTACTTCACCAGATCCTACAGCTGCAGTAACAGACGCCCAAGCTACTTCACCAGATCCTACACCTGCTGTAACAGACACCCCAGCTACATCACCAGATCCTACAGCTGCAGTAACAGACGCCCCAGCTACTTCACCAGATCCTACAGCTACAGTAACAGACGCGCCAGCTACTTCAACAGATCCTACACCTGCAGTAACAGACGCCCAAGCTACTTCACCAGATGCCACAGCTGCAGTAACAGACGCCCCAGCTACATCACCAGATCCTACAGCTGCAGTAACAGACGCCCAAGCTACTTCACCAGATCCTACACCTGCAGTAACAGACGCCCCAGCTACATCACCAGATCCTACACCTGCTGTAACAGACGCCCCAGCTACTTCACCAGATCCTACACCTGTAGTAACAGACGCCCCAGCTACTTCAACAGATCCTACAGCTGCTGTAACAGATGCCCAAGCTACTTCACCGGATCCTACAGATGCAGTAACAGACGCCCAAGCTACTTCACTAGATCCTACAGCTGCAGTAACAGACGCCCCAGCTACTTCACCAGATCATACAGCTGCAGTAACAGACAGCCCAGCTACATCACCAGATCCTACACCTGCAGTAACAGACGCCCCAGCTACTTCACCAGATCCTACAGCTGCAGTAACAGACGCCCAAGCTACTTCACCAGATCCTACAGCTGCAGTAACAGACGGCCCAGCTACATCACCAGATCCTACAGCTGCAGTAACAGACGCCCCAGCTACTTCACCAGATCCTACAGCTGCAGTAACAGAAGCCCCAGCTACTTCACCAGATCCTACACCTGCAGTAACAGACGCCCCAGCTACTTCACCTGATCCTACAGCTGCAGTAACAGACGCCCAAGCTACTTCACCAGATCCTACAGCTGCAGTAACAGATGCCCAAGCTACTTCACCAGATCCTACACCTGCAGTAACAGACGCCCCAGCTACATCACCAGATCCTACACCTGCTGTAACAGACGCCCCAGCTACTTCACCAGATCCTACAGCTTCAGTAACAGACGCCCAAGCTACTTCACCAGATCCTACAGCTGCAGTAACAGAAGGCCCAGCTACTTCACCAGGTCCTACAGCTGCTGTAACAGACGTGCCAGCTTCTTCACCAGATCCTACACCTTCAGTAACAGACGCCCCAGCTACTTCAACAGATCCTACAGCTGCTGTAACAGATGCCCAAGCTACTTCATCAGATCCTACAGCTGCAGTAACAGACGCCCAAGCTACTTCACCAGATCCTACAGCTGCAGTAACAGACGCCCCAGCTACTTCACCAGATCATACAGCTGCAGTAACAGACAGCCCAGCTACATCACCAGATCCTACACCTGCAGTAACAGAAGCCCCAGCTACTTCACCAGATCCTACAGCTGCAGTAACAGACCCGCCAGCTACATCACCAGATCCTACACCTGCAGTAACAGACGCCCAAGCTACTTCAGCAGATCCTACACCTGCAGTAACAGACGCCCCAGCTACTTCACCAGATCCTACAGCTGCAGTAACAGACGCCCCAGCTACTTCATCAGATCCCACCCCTGCTGTAACAGACAGCCCAGTTACTTCATCAGATCCTACAGCTGCAGTAACAGACGCCCCAGCTACATCACCAGATCCTACACCTGCAGTAACAGACGCCCCAGCTACTTCACCAGATGCTACAGCTGCAGTAACAGACGCCCCAGCTACTTCACCAGATCCTACAGCTGCAGTAACAGACGCCCAAGCTACTTCACCAGATCCTACAGCTGCAGTAACAGACGCCCAAGCTACTTCACCAGATCCTACACCTGCAGTAACAGACGCCCCAGCTACATCACCAGATCCTACACCTGCTGTAACAGACGCCCCAGCTACATCACCAGATCCTACAGCTGCAGTAACAGAAGGCCCAGCTACTTCACCAGATCCTACAGCTGCTGTAACAGACGTGCCAGCTTCTTCACCAGATCCTACACCTTCAGTAACAGACGCCCCAGCTACTTCAACAGATCCTACAGCTGCTGTAACAGATGCCCAAGCTACTTCACCAGATCCTACAGATGCAGTAACAGACGCCCAAGCTACTTCACCAGATCCTACAGCTGCAGTAACAGACGCCCCAGCTACTTCACCAGATCATACAGCTGCAGTAACAGACAGCCCAGCTACATCACCAGATCCTACACCTGCAGTAACAGACGCCCCAGCTACTTCACCAGATCCTACAGCTGCCGTAACAGACCCGCCAGCTACATCACCAGATCCTACACCTGCAGTAACAGACGCCCAAGCCACTTCAGCAGATCCTACACCTGCAGTAACAGACGCCCCAGCTACTTCACCAGATCCTACAGCTGCAGTAACAGACGCCCCAGCTACTTCATCAGATCAAACCCCTGTTGTAACAGACAGCCCAGTTACTTCATCAGATCCTACAGCTGCAGTAACAGATGCCCCAGCTACATCACCAGATCCTACACCTGCAGTAACAGACGCCCAAGCTACTTCACCAGATCCTACAGCTGCAGTAACAGACGCCCCAGCTACTTCACCAGATGCTACAGCTGCAGTAACAGACGCCCCAGCTACTTCACCAGATCCTACAGCTGCAGTAACAGACGCCCAAGCTACTTCACCAGATCCTACAGCTGCAGTAACAGACGCCCCAGCTACTTCACCAGATCCTACAGCTACAGTAACAGACGCCCCAGCTACTTCAACAGATCCTACACCTGCAGTAACAGACGCCCAAGCTACTTCACCAGATGCCACAGCTGCAGTAACAGACGCCCCAGCTACATCACCAGATCCTACACCTTCAGTAACAGACGCCCCAGCTACTTCAAATGATCCTACACCTGCTGTAACAGATGCCCAAGCTACTTCACCAGATCATACAGCTGCAGTAACAGACAGCCCAGCTACATCACCAGATCCTACACCTGCAGTAACAGACGCCCCAGCTACTTCACCAGATCCTACAGCTGCAGTAACAGACGCCCAAGCTACTTCACCAGATCCTACAGCTGCTGTAACAGACGCCCCAGCTACTTCACCAGATCATACAGCTGCAGTAACAGAAGGCCCAGCTACTTCACCAGATCCTACACCTTCAGTAACAAACACGCCAGCTACTTCACCAGATCCTACACCTGCAGTAACAGACGCCCCAGCTACTTCACCAGATCCTACAACTGCAGTAACAGACGCCCAAGCTACTTCACCAGATCCTACAGCTGCAGTAACAGACGGCCCAGCTACATCACCAGATCCTACAGCTGCAGTAACAGACGCCCCAGCTACTTCACCAGATCCTACAGCTGCAGTAACAGAAGCCCCAGCTACTTCACCAGATCCTACACCTGCAGTAACAGACGCCCCAGCTACTTCACCTGATCCTACAGTTGCAGTAACAGACGCCCAAGCTACTTCACCAGATCCTACACCTGCAGTAACAGACGCCCCAGCTACATCACCAGATCCTACAGCTGCTGTAACAGACGCCCCAGCTACTTCACCAGATCCTACAGCTTCAGTAACAGACGCCCAAGCTACTTCACCAGATCCTACAGCTGCAGTAACAGAAGGCCCAGCTACTTCACCAGATCCTACAGCTGCTGTAACAGACGTGCCAGCTTCTTCACCAGATCCTACACCTTCAGTAACAGACGCCCCAGCTACTTCAACAGATCCTACAGCTGCTGTAACAGATGCCCAAGCTACTTCACCAGATCCTACAGATGCAGTAACAGACGCCCAAGCTACTTCACCAGATCCTACAGCTGCAGTAACAGACGCCCCAGCTACTTCACCAGATCATACAGCTGCAGTAACAGACAGCCCAGCTACATCACCAGATCCTACACCTGCAGTAACAGACGCCCCAGCTACTTCACCAGATCCTACAGCTGCCGTAACAGACCTGCCAGCTACATCACCAGATCCTACACCTGCAGTAACAGACGCCCAAGCCACTTCAGCAGATCCTACACCTGCAGTAACAGACGCCCCAGCTACTTCACCAGATCCTACAGCTGCAGTAACAGACGCCCCAGCTACTTCATCAGATCCCACCCCTGTTGTAACAGACAGCCCAGTTACTTCATCAGATCCTACAGCTGCAGTAACAGACGCCCCAGCTACTTCACCAGATGCTACAGCTGCAGTAACAGACGCCCCAGCTACTTCACCAGATCCTACACCTGCAGTAACAGACGCCCAAGCTACTTCACCAGATCCTACAGCTGCAGTAACAGACGCCCCAGCTACTTCACCAGATGCCACAGCTGCAGTAACAGACCCCCCAGCTACATCACCAGATCCTACACCTGCTGTAACAGACGCCCCAGCTACTTCACCAGATCCTACAGCTTCAGTAACAGACGCCCAAGCTACTTCACCAGATCCTACAGCTGCAGTAACAGAAGGCCCGGCTACTTCACCAGATCCTACAGCTGCTGTAACAGACGTGCCAGCTTCTTCACCAGATCCTACACCTTCAGTAACAGACGCCCCAGCTACTTCAACAGATCCTACAGCTGCTGTAACAGATGCCCAAGCTACTTCACCAGATCCTACAGCTGCAGTAACAGACGCCCAAGCTACTTCACCAGATCCTACAGCTGCAGTAACAGACGCCCCAGCTACTTCACCAGATCATACAGCTGCAGTAACAGACAGCCCAGCTACATCACCAGATCCTACAGATGCAGTAACAGACGCCCCAGCTACTTCACCAGATCCTACAGCTGCCGTAACAGACCCGCCAGCTACATCACCAGATCCTACACCTGCAGTAACAGACGCCCAAGCTACTTCAGCAGATCTTACACCTTCAGTAACAGACGCCCCAGCTACTTCACCAGAGCCTACAGCTGCAGTAACAGACGCCCCAGCTACATCACCAGATCCTACACCTGCTGCAGTAACAGACGCCCCAGCTACTTCACCAGATCCTACAGCTGCAGTAACAGAAAGCCCAGCTACTTCACCAGATCCTACACCTGCAGTAACAGACGCCCCAGCTACTTCACCAGATGCTACAGCTGCAGTAACAGACGCCCCAGCTACTTCACCAGATCCTACAGCTGCAGTAACAGACGCCCAAGCTACTTCACCAGATCCTACAGCTGCAGTAACAGACGCCCCAGCTACTTCACCAGATGCCACAGCTGCAGTAACAGACGCCCCAGCTACATCACCAGATCCTACACCTGCTGTAACAGACGCCCCAGCTACTTCACCAGATCCTACAGCTTCAGTAACAGACGCCCCAGCTACTTCACCAGATCCTACAGCTGCAGTAACAGATGCCCAGGCTACATCACCAGATCCTACACCTGCAGTAACAGACGCCCAAGCGACTTCACCAGATCCTACAGCTGCAGTAACAGACGCCCCAGCTACTTCACCAGATGCTACAGCTGCAGTAACAGACGCCCCAGCTACTTCACCAGATCCTACAGCTGCAGTAACAGACGCCCAAGCTACTTCACCAGATGCTACAGCTGCCGTAACAGACCTGCCAGCTACATCACCAGATCCTACACCTGCAGTAACAGACGCCCAAGCCACTTCAGCAGATCCTACACCTGCAGTAACAGACGCCCCAGCTACTTCACCAGATCCTACAGCTGCAGTAACAGACGCCCCAGCTACTTCATCAGATCCCACCCCTGTTGTAACAGACAGCCCAGTTACTTCATCAGATCCTACAGCTGCAGTAACAGACGCCCCAGCTACATCACCAGATCCTACACCTGCAGTAACAGACGCCCAAGCTACTTCACCAGATCCTACAGCTGCAGTAACAGACGCCCCAGCTACTTCACCAGATGCTACAGCTGCAGTAACAGACGCCCCAGCTACTTCACCAGATCCTACAGCTGCAGTAACAGACGCCCAAGCTACTTCACCAGATCCTACAGCTGCAGTAACAGACGCCCCAGCTACTTCACCAGATGCCACAGCTGCAGTAACAGACCCCCCAGCTACATCACCAGATCCTACACCTGCTGTAACAGACGCCCCAGCTACTTCACCAGATCCTACAGCTTCAGTAACAGACGCCCAAGCTACTTCACCAGATCCTACAGCTGCAGTAACAGAAGGCCCGGCTACTTCACCAGATCCTACAGCTGCTGTAACAGACGTGCCAGCTTCTTCACCAGATCCTACACCTTCAGTAACAGACGCCCCAGCTACTTCAACAGATCCTACAGCTGCTGTAACAGATGCCCAAGCTACTTCACCAGATCCTACAGCTGCAGTAACAGACGCCCAAGCTACTTCACCAGATCCTACAGCTGCAGTAACAGACGCCCCAGCTACTTCACCAGATCATACAGCTGCAGTAACAGACAGCCCAGCTACATCACCAGATCCTACAGATGCAGTAACAGACGCCCCAGCTACTTCACCAGATCCTACAGCTGCCGTAACAGACCCGCCAGCTACATCACCAGATCCTACACCTGCAGTAACAGACGCCCAAGCTACTTCAGTAGATCTTACACCTGCAGTAACAGACGCCCCAGCTACTTCACCAGAGCCTACAGCTGCAGTAACAGACGCCCCAGCTACATCACCAGATCCTACACCTGCTGCAGTAACAGACGCCCCAGCTACTTCACCAGATCCTACAGCTGCAGTAACAGAAAGCCCAGCTACTTCACCAGATCCTACACCTGCAGTAACAGACGCCCCAGCTACTTCACCAGATGCTACAGCTGCAGTAACAGACGCCCCAGCTACTTCACCAGATCCTACAGCTGCAGTAACAGATGCCCAAGCTACTTCACCAGATCCTACAGCTGCAGTAACAGACGCCCCAGCTACTTCACCAGATGCCACAGCTGCAGTAACAGACGCCCCAGCTACATCACCAGATCCTACACCTGCTGTAACAGACGCCCCAGCTACTTCACCAGATCCTACAGCTTCAGTAACAGACGCCCCAGCTACTTCACCAGATCCTACAGCTGCAGTAACAGATGCCCAGGCTACATCACCAGATCCTACACCTGCAGTAACAGACGCCCAAGCGACTTCACCAGATCCTACAGCTGCAGTAACAGACGCCCCAGCTACTTCACCAGATGCTACAGCTGCAGTAACAGACGCCCCAGCTACTTCACCAGATCCTACAGCTGCAGTAACAGACGCCCAAGCTACTTCACCAGATCCTACAGCTGCAGTAACAGACGCGCCAGCTACTTCAACAGATCCTACAGCTGCAGTAACAGACGCCCAAGCTACTTCACCAGATGCCACAGCTGCAGTAACAGACGCCGTAGCTACTTCACCAGATCCTACAGCTGAAGTAACAGAAGGCCCAGCTACTTCACCAGATCCTACACCTGCAGTAACAGACGCTCCAGCTTCTTCACCAGATCCTACAACTGCAATAACAAATGCCCAAGGTACTTCACCAGATCCTACAGCTGCAGTAACAGACGCCCCAGCTACATCACCAGATCCTACAGCTGCAGAAACAGGCGCCCCAGCTACTTCACCAGATCCTACAGCTGCAGTAACAGACACCCCAGCTACTTCACCAGATCCTACACCTGCAGTAACAGACGCCCCAGCAACTTCACCAGATCCTACAGCTGCAGTAACAGACGCCCCAGCTACATCACCAGATCATACACCTGCTGTAACAGAAGCCCCAGCTACATCACCAGATCGTACACCTGCTGTAACAGACGCCCCAGCTACTTCACCAGATCCTACAGCTGCAGTAACAGAAGGCCCAGCTGCTTCACCAGATCCTACACCTGCAGTAACAAACACGCCAGCTACTTCACCAGATCCTACACCTGCAGTAACAGACGCCCCAGCTACTTCACCAGATCCTACAGCTGCAGTAACAGACGCCCAAGCTACTTCACCAGATCCTACAGCTGCAGTAACAGACGCCCCAGCTACTTCACCAGATCCTACAGCTGCAGTAACAGACGCCCCAGCTACTTCACCAGATCCTACAGCTGCAGTAACAGAAGCCCCAGCTACTTCACCAGATCCTACACCTGCAGTAACAGACGCCCCACCTACATCACCAGATCCTACACCTGCAGTAACAGAAGGCCCAGCTACTTCATCAGATCCTACAGCTGCAGTAACAGACGCCCCAGCTACTTCACCAGATCCTACAGCTGCAGTAACAGACGCCCAAGCTACATCACCAGATCCTACACCTGCAGTAACAGACGCCCAAGCGACTTCACCAGATCCTACAGCTGCAGTAACAGACGCCCCAGCTACTTCACCAGATGCTACAGCTGCAGTAACAGACGCCCCAGCTACTTCACCAGATGCTACAGCTGCAGTAACAGACGCCCAAGCTACTTCACCAGATCCTACAGCTGCAGTAACAGACGCCCAAGCTACTTCACCAGATCCTACAGCTACAGTAACAGACGCGCCAGCTACTTCAACAGATCCTACAGCTGCAGTAACAGACGCCCCAGCTTCTTCACCAGATCCTACCCCTGCAGTAACAGACGCCCCAGCTACTTCACCAGATCCTACAGCTGCAGTAACAGACGCCCAAGCTACTTCACCAGATCCTACAGCTGCAGTAACAGATGCGCCAGCTACTTCAACAGATCCTACAGCTGCAGTAACAGACGCCCCAGCTACTTCACCAGATGCCACAGCTGCAGTAACAGACGCCCCAGCTACTTCACCAGATCCTACAGCTGAAGTAACAGAAGGCCCAGCTACTTCACCAGATCCTACACCTGCAGTAACAGACGCTCCAGCTTCTTCACCAGATCCTACAACTGCAATAACAAATGCCCAAGGTACTTCACCAGATCCTACAGCTGCAGTAACAGACGCCCCAGCTACATCACCAGATCCTACAGCTGCAGAAACAGGCGCCCCAGCTACTTCACCAGATCCTACAGCTGCAGTAACAGAAACCCCAGCTACTTCACCAGATCCTACACCTGCAGTAACAGACGCCCCAGCAACTTCACCAGATCCTACAGCTGCAGTAACAGACGCCCCAGCTACATCACCAGATCATACACCTGCTGTAACAGACGCCCCAGCTACATCACCAGATCGTACACCTGCTGTAACAGACGCCCCAGCTACTTCACCAGATCCTACAGCTGCAGTAACAGAAGGCCCAGCTGCTTCACCAGATCCTACACCTGCAGTAACAAACACGCCAGCTACTTCACCAGATCCTACACCTGCAGTAACAGACGCCCCAGCTACTTCACCAGATCCTACAGCTGCAGTAACAGACGCCCAAGCTACTTCACCAGATCCTACAGCTGCAGTAACAGACGCCCCAGCTACTTCACCAGATCCTACAGCTGCAGTAACAGACGCCCCAGCTACTTCACCAGATCCTACAGCTGCAGTAACAGAAGCCCCAGCTACTTCACCAGATCCTACACCTGCAGTAACAGACGCCCCACCTACATCACCAGATCCTACACCTGCAGTAACAGAAGGCCCAGCTACTCCATCAAATCCTACAGCTGCAGTAACAGACGCCCCAGCTACTTCACCAGATCCTACACCTGCAGTAACAGACGCCCAAGCGACTTCACCAGATCCTACAGCTGCAGTAACAGACGCCCCAGCTACTTCACCAGATGCTACAGCTGCAGTAACAGACGCCCCAGCTACTTCACCAGATGCTACAGCTGCAGTAACAGACGCCCCAGCTACTTCACCAGATCCTACAGCTGCAGTAACAGACGCCCAAGCTACTTCACCAGATCCTACAGCTGCAGTAACAGACGCCCAAGCTACTTCACCAGATCCTACAGCTACAGTAACAGACGCGCCAGCTACTTCAACAGATCCTACACCTGCAGTAACAGACGCCCAAGCTACTTCACCAGATGCCACAGCTGCAGTAACAGACGCCCCAGCTACTTCACCAGATCCTACAGCTGCAGTAACAGACGCCCAAGCTACTTCACCAGATCCTACAGCTGCAGTAACAGACGCCCAAGCTACTTCACCAGATCCTACAGCTACAGTAACAGACGCGCCAGCTACTTCAACAGATCCTACACCTGCAGTAACAGACGCCCAAGCTACTTCACCAGATGCCACAGCTGCAGTAACAGACGCCCCAGCTACTTCACCAGATCCTACAGCTGAAGTAACAGAACGCCCAGCTACTTCACCAGATCCTACACCTGCAGTAACAGACGCTCCAGTTTCTTCACCAGATCCTACAACTGCAATAACAGACGCCCCAGCTACTTCACCAGATCCTACACCTGCAGTAACAGACGCCCCAGCAACTTCACCAGATCCTACACCTGCTGTAACAGACGCCCCAGCTACATCACCAGATCCTACACCTGCTGTAACAGACGCCCCAGCTACTTCAACAGATCCTACAGCTGCTGTAACAGATGCCCAAGCTACTTCACCAGATCCTACAGCTGCAGTAACAGACGCCCAAGCTAGTTCACCAGATCCTACACCTGCAGTAACAGACGCCCCAGCTACTTCACCAGATCCTACACCTGCAGTAACAGACGCTCCAGCTTCTTCACCAGATCCTACAACTGCAATAACAGACGCCCCAGCTACTTCACCAGATCCTACAGCTGCAGTAACAGACGCCCCAGCAACTTCACCAGATCCTACACCTGCTGTAACAGACGCCCCAGCTACTTCAACAGATCCTACAGCTGCTGTAACAGACGCCCAAGCTACTTCACCAGATGCCACAGCTGCAGTAACAGACGCCCCAGCTACTTCACCAGATCCTACAGCTGAAGTAACAGAACGCCCAGCTACTTCACCAGATCCTACACCTGCAGTAACAGACGCTCCAGTTTCTTCACCAGATCCTACAACTGCAATAACAGACGCCCCAGCTACTTCACCAGATCCTACACCTGCAGTAACAGACGCCCCAGCAACTTCACCAGATCCTACACCTGCTGTAACAGACGCCCCAGCTACATCACCAGATCCTACACCTGCTGTAACAGACGCCCCAGCTACTTCAACAGATCCTACAGCTGCTGTAACAGATGCCCAAGCTACTTCACCAGATCCTACAGCTGCAGTAACAGACGCCCAAGCTAGTTCACCAGATCCTACACCTGCAGTAACAGACGCCCCAGCTACTTCACCAGATCCTACACCTGCAGTAACAGACGCTCCAGCTTCTTCACCAGATCCTACAACTGCAATAACAGACGCCCCAGCTACTTCACCAGATCCTACAGCTGCAGTAACAGACGCCCCAGCAACTTCACCAGATCCTACACCTGCTGTAACAGACGCCCCAGCTACTTCAACAGATCCTACAGCTGCTGTAACAGATGCCCAAGCTACTTCACCAGATCCTACAGCTGCAGTAACAGACGCCCAAGCTACTTCACCAGATCCTACAGCTGCAGTAACAGACGCCCCAGCTACTTCACCAGATCATACAGCTGCAGTAACAGACAGCCCAACTACATCACCAGATCCTACACCTGCAGTAACAGACGCCCCAGCTACTTCACCAGATCCTACAGCTGCCGTAACAGACCCGCCAGCTACCTCACCAGATCCTACACCTGCAGTAACAGACGCCCAAGCTACTTCAGCAGATCCTACACCTGCAGTAACAGACGCCCCAGCTACTTCACCAGATCCTACAGCTGCAGTAACAGACGCCCCAGCTACTTCATCAGATCCCACCCCTGCTGTAACAGACAGCCCAGTTACTTCATCAGATCCTACAGCTGCAGTAACAGACGCCCCAGCTACCTCACCAGATCCTACAGCTGAAGTAACAGAAGGCCCAGCTACTTCACCAGATCCTACACCTGCAGTAACAGACGCTCCAGCTTCTTCACCAGATCCTACAACTGCAATAACAAATGCCCAAGCTACTTCACCAGATCCTACAGCTGCAGTAACAGACTCCCCAGCTACATCACCAGATCCTACAGCTGCAGTAACAGACGCCCCAGCTACTTCACCAGATCCTACAGCTGCAGTAACAGACACCCCAGCTACTTCACCAGATCCTACACCTGCAGTAACAGACGCCCCAGCTACTTCACCTGATCCTACAGCTGCAGTAACAGACGCCCAAGTTACTTCACCAGATCATACAGCTGCAGTAACAGACGCCCAAGCTACTTCACCAGATCCTACACCTGCAGTAACAGACGCCCCAGCTACATCACCAGATCCTACACCTGCTGTAACAGACGCCCCAGCTACTTCACCAGATCCTACACCTTCAGTAACAGACGCCCCAGCTACTTCAACAGATCCTACAGCTGCTGTAACAGACGCCCAAGCTACTTCACCAGATCCTACACCTGCAGTAACAGACGCCCCAGCTACATCACCAGATCCTACACCTGCTGTAACAGACGCCCCAGCTTCTTCACCAGATCCTACACCTTCAGTAACAGACGCCTCACCTACTTCAACAGATCCTACAGCTGCTGTAACAGATGCCCAAGCTACTTCACCAGATCCTACAGCTGCAGTAACAGACGCCCAAGCTACTTCACCAGATCCTACAGCTGCTGTAACAGACGCCCCAGCTACTTCACCAGATCATACAGCTGCAGTAACAGACAGCCCAGCTACATCACCAGATCCTACAGCTGCAGTAACAGACGCCCCAGCTACTTCACCAGATCCTACAGCTGCCGTAACAGACCCGCCAGCTACATCACCAGATCCTACACCTGCAGTAACAGACGCCCAAGCTACTTCAGCAGATCCTACAGCTTCAGTAACAGACCCTCCAGCTACATCACCAGATCCTACACCTGCTGTAACAGACGCCCAAGCTACTTCAGCAGATCCTACACCTGCAGTAACAGACGCCCCAGCTACTTCACCAGATCCTACAGCTGCAGTAACAGACACCCCAGCTACTTCACCAGATCCTACAGCTGCAGTAACAGACGCCCCAGCTACTTCACCAGATCCTACAGCTGCAGTAACGGACCCGTCATCTACTTCACCAGATCCTACAGCTGCAGTAACGGACGACCCATCGACTTCATCAGATCCCACAGCTGCAGTAACAGATGACACAGTGACTTCATCAGATCCCACAGGTGCAGTAACAGACGCCCCAGCTACTTCATCAGATCCTACAACAGGTGCCCAAGCTACTTCATCAGATTCAACACCTGCAGTAACAGAAGCCCCAGCTACTTCACCAGATCCTACAGCTGCAGTAACAGACGACCCAGCTACTTCACCAGATCCTACACCTGCAGTAACAGACGCGCCAGCTTCTTCACCAGATCCTACAGCTACAGTAACAGACGCTCCAGCTACTTCACCAGATCCTACAGCTGCAGTAACAGACGCCCTAGCTACTTCATCAGATCCCACCCCTGCAGTAACAGACAGCCCAGTTACTTCATCAGATCCTACAACTGCAGTAACAGACGCCCCAGCTACTTCACCAGATCCTACAGCTGCAGTAACAGACGCCCCAGCTACTTCACCAGATCCTACACCTGCAGTAACCGATGCCCCAGCTACTTCACCAGATCCTACAGCTGCAGTAACAGAAGCCCCAGCTACTTCTCCAGACGCTACAGCTGCAGTAACAGCCCCCTCATCTACTTCACCAGATCCTACAGCTGCAGTAACAGACGCCCCAGCTACTTCACCAGATCCTACAGCTGCAGTAACAGACGTCCCAGCTACATCACCAGATCCTTCACCTGCAGTAACAGACGCCCCAGCTTCTTCACCAGATCCTACAGCTGCAGTAACAGACGCCCCAGCTACTTCACCAGATCCTACAGCTGCAGTAACAGAAGCCCCAGCTACTTCACCAGATCCTACAGCTGCAGTAACAGACGCCCCAGCTACTTCACCTGATCCTACAGCTGCAGTAACAGACGCCCCAGCAACTTCACCAGATCCTACAGCTGCAGTAACAGACGCCCAAGCTACTTCACCAGATCCTACAGCTGCAGTAACAGACGCCCCAGCTACTTCACCAGATCCTACAGCTGCAGTAACAGACGCCCCAGCTACATCACCAGATCCTACACCTGCTGTAACAGACGCCCCAGCTACTTCACCAGATCCTACACCTTCAGTAACAGACGCCCCAGCTACTTCAACAGATCCTACAGCTGCTGTAACAGACGCCCAAGCTACTTCACCAGATCCTACACCTGCAGTAACAGACGCCCCAGCTACATCACCAGATCCTACACCTGCTGTAACAGACGCCCCAGCTTCTTCACCAGATCCTACACCTTCAGTAACAGACGCCTCACCTACTTCAACAGATCCTACAGCTGCTGTAACAGATGCCCAAGCTACTTCACCAGATCCTACAGCTGCAGTAACAGACCCTCCAGCTACATCACCAGATCCTACACCTGCTGTAACAGACGCCCAAGCTACTTCAGCAGATCCTACACCTGCAGTAACAGACGCCCCAGCTACTTCACCAGATCCTACAGCTGCAGTAACAGACGCCCCAGCTACTTCACCAGATCCTACAGCTGCAGTAACAGACGCCCCAGCTACTTCACCAGATCCTACAGCTGCAGTAACGGACCCGTCATCTACTTCACCAGATCCTACAGCTGCAGTAACGGACGACCCATCGACTTCATCAGATCCCACAGCTGCAGTAACAGATGACACAGTGACTTCATCAGATCCCACAGGTGCAGTAACAGACGCCCCAGCTACTTCATCAGATCCTACAACAGGTGCCCAAGCTACTTCATCAGATTCAACACCTGCAGTAACAGAAGCCCCAGCTACTTCACCAGATCCTACAGCTGCAGTAACAGACGCCCAAGCTACTTCACCAGATCCTACAGCTGCAGTAACAGACGCCCCAGCTACTTCACCAGATCCTACAGCTGCAGTAACAGACGCCCCAGCTACTTCACCAGATCCTACAGCTGCAGTAACAGAAGCCCCAGCTACTTCACCAGATCCTACACCTGCATTAACAGACGCCCCACCTACATCACCAGATCCTACACCTGCAGTAACAGAAGGCCCAGCTACTTCATCAGATCCTACAGCTGCAGTAACAGACGCCCCAGCTACTTCACCAGATCCTACAGCTGCAGTAACAGACGCCCAAGCTACATCACCAGATCCTACACCTGCAGTAACAGACGCCCAAGCGACTTCACCAGATCCTACAGCTGCAGTAACAGACGCCCCAGCTACTTCACCAGATGCTACAGCTGCAGTAACAGACGCCCAAGCTACTTCACCAGATCCTACAGCTACAGTAACAGACGCGCCAGCTACTTCAACAGATCCTACACCTGCAGTAACAGACGCCCAAGCTACTTCACCAGATGCCACAGCTGCAGTAACAGACGCCCCAGCTACTTCACCAGATCCTACAGCTGAAGTAACAGAACGCCCAGCTACTTCACCAGATCCTACACCTGCAGTAACAGACGCTCCAGCTTCTTCACCAGATCCTACAACTGCAATAACAGACGCCCCAGCTACTTCACCAGATCCTACAGCTGCAGTAACAGACGCCCCAGCAACTTCACCAGATCCTACACCTGCTGTAACAGACGCCCCAGCTACTTCAACAGATCCTACAGCTGCTGTAACAGATGCCCAAGCTACTTCACCAGATCCTACAGCTGCAGTAACAGACGCCCAAGCTACTTCACCAGATCCTACAGCTGCAGTAACAGACGCCCCAGCTACTTCACCAGATCATACAGCTGCAGTAACAGACAGCCCAGCTACATCACCAGATCCTACACCTGCAGTAACAGACGCCCCAGCTACTTCACCAGATCCTACAGCTGCCGTAACAGACCCGCCAGCTACATCACCAGATCCTACACCTGCAGTAACAGACGCCCCAGCTACTTCACCAGATCCTACAGCTGCAGTAACAGACGCCCAAGCTACTTCATCAGATCCCACCCCTGCTGTAACAGACAGCCCAGTTACTTCATCAGATCCTACAGCTGCAGTAACAGACGCCCCAGCTACCTCACCAGATCCTACAGCTGAAGTAACAGAAGGCCCAGCTACTTCACCAGATCCTACACCTGCAGTAACAGACGCTCCAGCTTCTTCACCAGATCCTACAACTGCAATAACAAATGCCCAAGCTACTTCACCAGATCCTACAGCTGCAGTAACAGACTCCCCAGCTACATCACCAGATCCTACAGCTGCAGTAACAGACGCCCCAGCTACTTCACCAGATCCTACAGCTGCAGTAACAGACACCCCAGCTACTTCACCAGATCCTACAGCTGCAGTAACAGACGCCCCAGCTACTTCACCTGATCCTACAGCTGCAGTAACAGACGCCCAAGCTACTTCACCAGATCATACAGCTGCAGTAACAGACGCCCAAGCTACTTCACCAGATCCTACACCTGCAGTAACAGACGCCCCAGCTACATCACCAGATCCTACACCTGCTGTAACAGACGCCCCAGCTACTTCACCAGATCCTACACCTTCAGTAACAGACGCCCCAGCTACTTCAACAGATCCTACAGCTGCTGTAACAGACGCCCAAGCTACTTCACCAGATCCTACACCTGCAGTAACAGACGCCCCAGCTACATCACCAGATCCTACACCTGCTGTAACAGACGCCCCAGCTTCTTCACCAGATCCTACACCTTCAGTAACAGACGCCTCACCTACTTCAACAGATCCTACAGCTGCTGTAACAGATGCCCAAGCTACTTCACCAGATCCTACAGCTGCAGTAACAGACGCCCAAGCTACTTCACCAGATCCTACAGCTGCTGTAACAGACGCCCCAGCTACTTCACCAGATCATACAGCTGCAGTAACAGACAGCCCAGCTACATCACCAGATCCTACAGCTGCAGTAACAGACGCCCCAGCTACTTCACCAGATCCTACAGCTGCCGTAACAGACCCGCCAGCTACATCACCAGATCCTACACCTGCAGTAACAGACGCCCAAGCTACTTCAGCAGATCCTACACCTGCAGTAACAGACCCTCCAGCTACATCACCAGATCCTACACCTGCTGTAACAGACGCCCAAGCTACTTCAGCAGATCCTACACCTGCAGTAACAGACGCCCCAGCTACTTCACCAGATCCTACAGCTGCAGTAACAGACGCCCCAGCTACTTCACCAGATCCTACAGCTGCAGTAACAGACGCCCCAGCTACTTCACCAGATCCTACAGCTGCAGTAACGGACCCGTCATCTACTTCACCAGATCCTACAGCTGCAGTAACGGACGACCCATCGACTTCATCAGATTCCACAGCTGCAGTAACAGATGACACAGTGACTTCATCAGATCCCACAGGTGCAGTAACAGACGCCCCAGCTACTTCATCAGATCCTACAACAGGTGCCCAAGCTACTTCATCAGATTCAACACCTGCAGTAACAGAAGCCCCAGCTACTTCACCAGATCCTACAGCTGCAGTAACAGACGACCCAGCTACTTCACCAGATCCTACACCTGCAGTAACAGACGCGCCAGCTTCTTCACCAGATCCTACAGCTACAGTAACAGACGCTCCAGCTACTTCACCAGATCCTACAGCTGCAGTAACAGACGCCCTAGCTACTTCATCAGATCCCACCCCTGCAGTAACAGACAGCCCAGTTACTTCATCAGATCCTACAACTGCAGTAACAGACGCCCCAGCTACTTCACCAGATCCTACAGCTGCAGTAACAGACGCCCCAGCTACTTCACCAGATCCTACACCTGCAGTAACCGATGCCCCAGCTACTTCACCAGATCCTACAGCTGCAGTAACAGAAGCCCCAGCTACTTCACCAGACGCTACAGCTGCAGTAACAGCCCCCTCATCTACTTCACCAGATCCTACAGCTGCAGTAACAGACGCCCCAGCTACTTCACCAGATCCTACAGCTGCAGTAACAGACGTCCCAGCTACATCACCAGATCCTTCACCTGCAGTAACAGATGCCCCAGCTTCTTCACCAGATCCTACAGCTGCAGTAACAGACGCCCCAGCTACTTCACCAGATCCTACAGCTGCAGTAACAGAAGCCCCAGCTACTTCACCAGATCCTACAGCTGCAGTAACAGACGCCCCAGCTACTTCACCTGATCCTACAGCTGCAGTAACAGACGCCCCAGCTTCTTCACCAGATCCTACACCTTCAGTAACAGACGCCTCACCTACTTCAACAGATCCTACAGCTGCTGTAACAGATGCCCAAGCTACTTCACCAGATCCTACAGCTGCAGTAACAGACGCCCAAGCTACTTCACCAGATCCTACAGCTGCTGTAACAGACGCCCCAGCTACTTCACCAGATCATACAGCTGCAGTAACAGACAGCCCAGCTACATCACCAGATCCTACAGCTGCAGTAACAGACGCCCCAGCTACTTCACCAGATCCTACAGCTGCCGTAACAGACCCGCCAGCTACATCACCAGATCCTACACCTGCAGTAACAGACGCCCAAGCTACTTCAGCAGATCCTACACCTGCAGTAACAGACCCTCCAGCTACATCACCAGATCCTACACCTGCTGTAACAGACGCCCAAGCTACTTCAGCAGATCCTACACCTGCAGTAACAGACGCCCCAGCTACTTCACCAGATCCTACAGCTGCAGTAACAGACGCCCCAGCTACTTCACCAGATCCTACAGCTGCAGTAACAGACGCCCCAGCTACTTCACCAGATCCTACAGCTGCAGTAACGGACCCGTCATCTACTTCACCAGATCCTACAGCTGCAGTAACGGACGACCCATCGACTTCATCAGATTCCACAGCTGCAGTAACAGATGACACAGTGACTTCATCAGATCCCACAGGTGCAGTAACAGACGCCCCAGCTACTTCATCAGATCCTACAACAGGTGCCCAAGCTACTTCATCAGATTCAACACCTGCAGTAACAGAAGCCCCAGCTACTTCACCAGATCCTACAGCTGCAGTAACAGACGACCCAGCTACTTCACCAGATCCTACACCTGCAGTAACAGACGCGCCAGCTTCTTCACCAGATCCTACAGCTACAGTAACAGACGCTCCAGCTACTTCACCAGATCCTACAGCTGCAGTAACAGACGCCCTAGCTACTTCATCAGATCCCACCCCTGCAGTAACAGACAGCCCAGTTACTTCATCAGATCCTACAACTGCAGTAACAGACGCCCCAGCTACTTCACCAGATCCTACAGCTGCAGTAACAGACGCCCCAGCTACTTCACCAGATCCTACACCTGCAGTAACCGATGCCCCAGCTACTTCACCAGATCCTACAGCTGCAGTAACAGAAGCCCCAGCTACTTCACCAGACGCTACAGCTGCAGTAACAGCCCCCTCATCTACTTCACCAGATCCTACAGCTGCAGTAACAGACGCCCCAGCTACTTCACCAGATCCTACAGCTGCAGTAACAGACGTCCCAGCTACATCACCAGATCCTTCACCTGCAGTAACAGATGCCCCAGCTTCTTCACCAGATCCTACAGCTGCAGTAACAGACGCCCCAGCTACTTCACCAGATCCTACAGCTGCAGTAACAGAAGCCCCAGCTACTTCACCAGATCCTACAGCTGCAGTAACAGACGCCCCAGCTACTTCACCTGATCCTACAGCTGCAGTAACAGACGCCCCAGCAACTTCACCAGATCCTACAGCTGCAGTAACAGACGCCCAAGCTACTTCACCAGATCCTACAGCTGCAGTAACAGACGCCCCAGCTACTTCACCAGATCCTACAGCTGCAGTAACAGACGCCCCAGCTACTTCATCAGATCCCACCCCTGCAGTAACAGACAGCCCAGTTACTTCATCAGATCCTACAGCTGCAGTAACAGACGCCCCAGCTACTTCACCAGATCCTACAGCTGCAGTAACAGACGCCCCAGCTACTTCACCAGATCCTACAGCTGCAGTAACGGACCCGTCATCTACTTCACCAGATCCTACAGCTGCAGTAACGGACGACCCATCGACTTCATCAGATCCCACAGCTGCAGTAACAGATGACACAGTGACTTCATCAGATCCCACAGGTGCAGTAACAGACGCCCCAGCGACTTCATCAGATCCTACACCTGCAGTAACAGACGCGCCAGCTACTTCATCAGATCCTACAACAGGTGCCCCAGCTACTTCATCAGATCCTACACCTGCAGTAACAGAAGCCCCAGCAACTTCACCAGATCCTACAGCTGCAGTAACAGACGACCCAGCTACTTCACCAGATCCTACACCTGCAGTAACAGACGCGCCAGCTTCTTCACCAGATCCTACAGCTGCAGTAACAGACGCTCCAGCTACTTCACCAGATCCTACAGCTGCAGTAACAGACGCCCTAGCTACTTCATCAGATCCCACCCCTGCAGTAACCGACGCCCCAGCTACTTCACCAGATCCTACAGCTGCAGTAACAGAAGCCCCAGCTACTTCACCAGATGCTACAGCTGCAGTAACAGACCCCTCATCTACTTCACCAGATCCTACAGCTGCAGTAACAGACACCCCAGCTACCTCGTCAGATCCCACAGCTGCAGTAACCAACGACCCAGCGACTTCGTCAGATCCCACAGTTCCAGTAACAGATGACACAGTGACTCCATCAGATCCTACTGCTGCAGTCACAGACGCTCCAGCGACTTCATCAGATCCTACACCTGCAGTAACAGTCGCCCCAGCTACTTCATCAGATCCTACAACAGGTGCCCCAGCTACTTCATCAGATCCTACACCTGCAGTAACAGATGCCCCAGCCACTTCATCGGATCCATCTAGTTCAGCAACAGGGGTTCCACCTACTTCAGCATCTCCGGGTAATGTGGCCAGTAGCCTGTACAAAAAGTATAATGTTATCTGTATCCAGTCCAAGTATTTACATAATGCTTCCAAGGCTTATATTATTTTTTCTTTTGTTTCCACTTTGAAGATCCCTGTCATTCAAATCCATGTGGTGTTGGAAGCACCTGTGAAGCCCGTGCCAACCACACATTTGTATGCAAGTGTCTTCCTGGTGATTTTTACAATAATATCACCCTGAGATGTGAAAATGGTAATTATTTGTTTGTCTACAACAGCTGTCAACTTCTTACAAGTCTTACCTAGTGTTAGTTAAGAATAGGTGATTCAAAACCATAAGCACCTTTTGAACTAAACAGAGCTCTCTTAAGGTGTTTTCACATCTTTGCTGTCAAGATTACACCAAAGATTTTTTCTCCCTTGTCATAAAATGTCCCATGGACTTGGATTTCTTTCTGCGTGAAAATAAACCAAACCAAGGGAAAAATCTCCAAGTTTACAAAAGTATTAACCAATTTGTACCAGAGTAAACATACTATAGATATGAAAATGCCCTTAACCATTTCCCAGCACAAACAATAAGTAAGGTTAGTAAACTGTTAGCCTAGCTTAGTGACAAAATTATAAAATCTGACAAACAGCTAGTTCACTGATTAATTTTAAAATGGTCTACTTATTCCATGCAAAGTAGGAATGAAAGATTATGTTTTATTTCATCTTTTATTTGTCTGGGATTAATTTCGGGCAGGAGCAGTGACATCATGAACTATATTCTTGTTGCCTTGTATTTGCCAGGCAAGCAGAGAAGATTTTATGTTAGCTATCAGTTCCTGTCATAATGCTAAGTATCTGCTAGTTGTAGCGTCATATTTAACAGAGATACTGTATGACACTGGGATAAATCTTCCTCCTGTCAGCAAGTTAATGACAGGATAAAGTATCATTTTATTAGATTTTGAGTTTCTTCTGATGATGCTTTATTGCTTTCAGCCAAAGTTTTCCCTGGAAAACTTTCCCTGAGAAAACCATTTAATGAAAAAATGAAAGATACCACATCAAAGGAATTTAAAGAAACTGCAGATGAAATTGTTGCTGCGGTAAGTAATCAGTTAGTACTCTCTATCAATAAATGTGTCTTTATGGACATTTTTTGACATTTTTACAAGCTAAATTTAAGCTTAAGTTAAAAAATAATTATATCTTATTCATCTTGACCAAAACATATTTTCTTTTGAAAACACAGCTGGATCAAGTTTATAAAGGGAAGGACGGTTACTCTGGCTCTATAGTGCTGAAACTCTTGTAAGTCTCAGACTGACAACAGCTTTTACCTTACAATTTTTCAGCCTATTTCGAATCACTGTACACTAACATGGTGCTATCCTGAAAAAATAAAGGATGCAATCATCACTAAATGTGATTTCTGTCTTAACAGGCCAAGCACCAGTCGTATGTTGAGGGCACCCCCAGGGATCATTGCAGTACTACAGATCATCTTCAAAGCCAGTTCTGAAATCAAAGAAGATGACGTTATAAGGGAGTTAGAAAACAATCCTTGTGATGACTGTGTGCTGAGTGGGGCAACATTTGAGAGTAAGTTTATTACCTGTATTCTAGCACACTGTGTTTTTCCAGTAACTTCTATGTTTATATGTTTCTAAAACAAGACTCACACAAGATAAAGATTTGTTTTCAGAAAGAATATAATTGACAAGATGTGTTTCAGAATCCTTTATACTATATCTACGTTTCGGTCTGAATCGAACCGTTTCCACCAAAGCCCTTTATAAATAGTTTTGGATCTTTGCCAAATTCTTGCTCATGGTTGCTTCTATTCTGAACTTTGAACTGAAACTATAATTTAGATAAACTTTTATGAAGTCCTAATGATAATGGTATAACTAAACTGCAGACTGTACATTCCAAGCCACAGTTCACATCATGACATGTTAGTTACTGACTTATGTAACTGCTGAGGACATTTTGTATTCAGTCTTTAAGCTGAATGAGCTAAAGCTTTTTTCCACTCTCTCCTTTATTTAAAGCAACAGACCTGTGTGCTGAAAACCCTTGTGATGTAAAAACTTCAAATTGCACATCACAGGATGGAGCCTACAGCTGTACCTGTTTGGAAAAACATTTTCAAACAGACTTCAGTGACAGAATGTGCACTGGTAAGATATCTTGGTGAACAAGCAAACATCTCTCCGTGTGTGTGTCTTTCTTTGAATAGTTGTCTGTGAAGGTTCTCAGTCATCCAGGTCATCGTAGTCAAAGGAGCTTGCAAAGAAAAGCGTCTGGACTTCTTTAAGTTACTTGAAGACGTTTCACCTCTCATCTGTGAAGCTTCTTCAGTTCATTTGACCTTAGAACTGATGAAGCTTCTCGGATGAGAGGTGAAACGTCTTCAAGTAACTTAAAGAAGTCCAGACGCTTTTCTTTGCAAGCTCCTTTGACTCTTTAAATAGTTATTTATCTACTTCTTTAACTGTCTCATCATTTTCACAGCTTGTCCTAGTGGGTCTAGATTTGAAGATAATACATGTGTGCAGTAAGTGCTCCTCCTCCTGTATGTTCAGTATTGATGTAAGTTTGGGTAAATGAAATCCTAAAATAAACATTTTTTTGTCTTGTAGATGTTCGTTTGGTTATTCTGGTTTGGAATGCAGTGAAAGTGAGTATAGTGTATGTTTTTAAAAGGGAAAACTGAAACATAATTTTTGGAAAAAAAAAAAAACCCTAACGAGTATTGACAACAAATACTAAAATTGATTTTCTACCAAAGGGAATTCAGTTAAGGACTTAAATTAGTTAAGGACTTAAATCTTTGTTGTGTTTTATTAGACTGGCAGCTCATTCTAGTAATTGTGGGCTCTGTTCTTGGGGGACTGCTGCTCATAGCCCTCATCCTTCTACCAATAGTCCCTACCATGTAAGTTTCCCACCAACCCATCCCCTCACTTTAAACATTAATTTATCCACATCTTTATTACAAATTTTAAATGTAAAAGTTTGCAAATGCCTGATGAACACTGTAATAGTAAACTGTAATGCTTTTTTACCATTTTGTTATCAGATCCTCAAAGAAAATCTCCAAAACCGGCAAAGATGGAGATATAGAAAACCCATACGTGAACCAGGATTCGTTCACATTTAAAGGGTTCATTACCCTGCCAATTTTTTCCAATGGTGCGCCCAAACTCCCACGAGCCACCAACTCCACCACCACCATCAGCATAACCAACCTGGAGATAACTTCAAACAGTCGACAAAGCCCTGTCTTTGTGGACAACAGCTCGGTGAGTATGTGTCATGTTTCAGCTGTGTGCAGGCAAGAGAAGGATCCAAACGCAAAACTCACCGAGACAAAAGTGAACTCAAAACACTGCTTTATTGCTGGCTTGGAAAGGAAACAAAGAACAAAACTAAACTGGGAAAACTACAAATAAATCATACATGAAACCACATGGCAACTCATACAGCTATGAGGGAGAGTACGACACTGACAAAGAGAAACACAGGGCTTAAATACACTGAGGGATAACGAGGAACTGAGACACAGAAGGAGAGCACAGCTGGGAGTAATCAGACTGGACAAGACAAGGGAAGCAAAACCAGAAACACTGACATGAGACCTTCAAAATAAAACAGGAAACACACTGACTGAACTCTAAACATGTAAACTTAACAGCAACTGGGGAGACAGAACATAGGAACCTGAAACATGGTACAGAAAGGCACAGTAGACACAACATGGAACACAGTGAAGCCATATTACAAGAACTAAGCCTAAAGGAAATAATAGCACTTTGAATCACCTTGTTGTTGAATTGTGCTATACAAATAAACTTGCCTTGCCTTGCCTTGCCTTGCCTAATAACTATAAAGATCAAAACAGCACAACCCACATGAACATAATGAACTCGCAGGGAAGGAGTAAAACTAAACGCGATGAACACAGGAACACAAGATCTCTTCAAAATAAAACAAGAAACATAAGTCGCAGACATCACAACCTGAACTTGACAACGTAAGACACAGACATGAAACACATGAAGGGCAAGGGAGACTTAACAGGGGTGGAAGACACAAGGGGAATCTAATAACAAACTATAACAACCTAGGCATGATAAAAAATGAACTAGAAAACCTGAAGGGCTTAAACATAAACCATAAACTAAAACTCAAAACGCTCGGTCAAAAGACCCAGGATTGTGACAGTATGTCTCTGTGTGTCCATAGAGATGTAGGCTTCGATTTGCATTTCTCCCTGATTTTATGAAGCTTTTCATTTTTATGTCGTTTGTTGTTCATTTCACTGTGAAAGTAATTGTATTGTTTTCCCTCTGCAGGAGTTATATAGTGACCAAAATAACACAAACTCCCAGGCTCAACGTCAGAACAACCTCTACGCTGTAAAACGACCCCAGATCAAACTACACGCTCAGAGCCAAGGCTACGATAACCCTTCCTACCAGTACGACAGTGAAAGCGACTTCAGTTAGTAAAAACTCACACAGAGTTGACCATACAATGGCAATGACTTGTTTTTTGTTTTGTGTTTTTTTGGAATTGTATTCCAGTTACTGCACACAACAAAACTTAATGAGCGATCTGGCTTTTCACCATTTTTTACAGGAATTGTTTTCTGTGCATAAACTGTTCTTGATTATATCACATGGAATTTAAAAAAGTATTCATTGTTTTTCCTTTGTTGTTTGTTTTTTTTATTTCCTGAAAAATGGCTTATGAATTATTTATTGGACATGAACCAGAAACCTGGACATCCATGTTAAACTGATGAGGAGCTTCTTGATGTTGCTTTCTTTTCCCATTAATGCTTCACTTGTTCACTTGACTATGTTTGATTTTTGTAATTAGTCACAGCTTGATATTTACCTAGTTTTTGTATTTGTTTAGGGCTCGTTCTAAGCGAGCAAAGACACAGCAATTTGTGGCTCCAAGAGATTCCATATCACTTAAAACAATTAATAAAAACACTATTCCATTTATATTATTAGGTCACAGTCCAACTTATTGGATGTTAGAGTCACCTATATATTTTATTATAATTTGTAAAAAACAAAAAGGCTAAGTACTTGTTGACTCTTTAATGCTTCAAACAGTTTGATAAGTATCTATTTGTTTTATTTCTGGCCTTCCTTACTGAAACATTGTGTTATTCAACATGATATTATTATTTGAATGTCTTTGATCACTTTCATTTTGCATCACTTTTTTGTCACTTGTATATTTATTATAGTATGATATTTATTTAATGGTTAATTCATGTTTATACTATATAGTAGTTAAATACACAAAACCCCACTTTGAAATAAAGAGCTTTTAAATACTCATATTCTTTGTCAGACTCTTCCTGAGTTGAAATAATTGAGAAGATGCATTAGGCTGTTGTTCTTGTTTTTAAAATTATGGCTATGTTACATGAACGATTACGTAATTTGTAACCCTAATTTATTTAACTTATCCATAATATTCATCCATCTCTGTTATGAGATTGATTTTTATTTGTAGTACAGAAAAGTTTTGCTGACAAACATTTGTGAAGCTGGCATGCAGTAGAGTAATGTCGTGCTTAGCACATTTTGCTCCTACCCAGGTTACTGTCATAAAGAAGGGAGAAACTGTTCGGCACACACTGCTGAATTTCTTCAAACTCTACCATTGTATATTACTTTTTGACCAATGTTTTCTTCTTGGTTTTATATCAGTAGAAATTAAAGATTTATGCAAAAAGAATTCCACTGTAGGTCTTGCTAGAATTTAGTACAGAAAACCAGTGACTACATGCACAGCAGATGTACCAATGAGAAAAAATGTTATATAACAGTACACACAATATAAAAAGTATTTCTAAATAAAGTTTAGAAAATTAACAAAAGTTTAAATGGAAAAGGAATTGGCAGAAATAGCACTGAACACTGAATAAAAATCGAATTTAAAATAAAGCAGTTTCTTAATTCAGAGTAAAAAAAAATTATTTTCAAAATTATTTTAAAAATGTAAATAATAAAAATAAGTTTCAGAAGAATGAAACCCATTCTGGCTGCCAGAGAGGAGTAAGATAAAGATAAAGTATTATTATTATTATTATTATTATTATTATTATTATTATTATTATTATTATTATTATTATTTGTAAAAAATAAAACAATTATAATAGCAAAAGAATCTTAGCTGCTTATTTAGCAAGCACCAAACAACACCCTTTTCCAGTTGTCCTGCTGTTACTTTCAGCTTTTATATGTACTAGTAATACTGACTAGAGATTATAAACAGTCATTTAAGTGTACTCTTTTCATTTGATGAATTATACACAACGTTTTCAAAGAACGATAAATCTTTTATTGTTTCTGGAAATTGTACAGTTAGATTTCACAGTGTAGCTACTTCTGCAGCCAAGGCCATAGGACAGGTAACAGAAGAGGACATGAACTCTGTCTGCCACAGGTCTCTACCGCCCTCTTCAGACTACCTCAAATTAAGGTGTGTATTTTTTTTTTATATAATATCTGTTCTGCTTGTTTCAGCTACAGCTGCAAAAAGATTTCTTTTTGGTGGCTCTTAATGATCAGCCATAAATCTCTAATTGTTGGATTAAGCATGTAGCATCTATATAAAGCACAGAGGTTTCTCTCCTTGTCAAAAATAGCAATAACTGGAATCTAAAGTATATTGTTTTTAATTTCAACAGATAGGATTTAAAATAGAATTACATACGCTAAATATCAGATCTAGGACAGGTAATGTTTGTCGTACTGTTTCACACACAGCATGCTCGTAGTCAGCGTCATCATGTGATTGATGCAAGCCAGATCCTTTTATTTAGAAAAACTGAGATTAATAGTTATGTTATTGTTGAAGGGCACAGGCAAGACCCCCCCCCCCCACACACACACACACACACACACATGAAAAACATTTTAATAGAATAAAAAAAAAAGGCTCAAGAAAAGGGCACTTGGAGCGCCCATCAGGAAAGGGGAAGGTGCCCAAGCCCCTTCTGCCCCCTGCCATCCTCTGCATGTGCCTGGTTCAGGCTTAAGTTTTCTTTGGCTGGAAACTACATCACGTCTCTTCCCGATGTTTTGTTCCCCTTTCAGTCTTATCTCTGTGCTTGTTTACGTTTCTGTTCTTGCTTGTCTCAGTGTTAGTTTCCTGTGTCATTTTGACAGTCCCTTTTCCTGTGCATGTTCCTTGTCTCCTTCCTGTGATTAGTGTCAGCTGTGCTCCCACCAGTTTCCTTCTCCCTCGTTACTGGTGCTGTGCCAAGATAGGTATCCCCAACAGAATTGTTCCCCCTGCGTCGGGAGCGTGCACTGGGCAGGGAGGGCGTATCCCAGGGGTCGGCAACCCTAGGCACGCGTGTCACAGTTGGCATGCAAAGGGTTAACTGATGCCACTGCCATAGCTGGACTGGCCATCGGGCATACCGGGCATTTGCTCGTTGTGCTGACTTTTTACAGTCAGTTACAAAAACTCGTACTAGTGGTGGGCGGATCGATCCAAATATCGATAGTATCGATCCCAAGTCGGAATCGATATCGGATTGATACTAGCCTGGCTAGATCGATTCTTTACTTTGAGTTCTGCTTGTTTGCTATGCTGTGCTTTCGGCAAAAACAAAACAGCCAGGTCACTGGACTCGCTGCTCCTTTGTCAGCGGAGAGCAGGCACACTTTGCTCCCCCCCCCTCTCTCTTATGTTTCGGTGTTGCGCTGACACATCACGTGACTTAGACACTTTGGGGGTTATTAAGTTGTTTACACATTAATTATATTCTTACCAATTGTTTTTGTTGTTGAGAATTTTTTTTTCTCAAATCTCTTTATTTGGTTTTCCAGTGTTCTTTATCATAAAGGCAACTAAGATTCAAATATAAATGATTACATATATACAACAGAAATTAAACAAAGTAAAAAGAAAAAAAGAAAAGAAAAAAAAAGGCAACAACAAACAACGTTGGACAGAGGATGCTATTTATCGAACTAACAATGAGGCTCAGTGACCATTTATATCTGTACAGTACTGAAGAAATTTATAAAAGGTTGCCAGGTTGAATGGAATTCCTCCAACCTCCCCTTTAGTAGGAGTTTTGATGGGTGTGGCTGTGTGCAGACAGGAATAGGACCCAAGGTGCAGACTCCGGAGACAGTTGTGAACCCTAAATGGCTTTAATGTGATACTCAAAATATAACATAACTGGAAAAACTCAAAATAAACTTAAACTGGAGGAATGACAGAACACACAGCAAGGTAAACGGTAGATCGCAACACGGACACAGAGAAACACAGGGCTTAAATACACAGAAGGAGCAATCAGGGAATGAGTAACAGGAGGAAAACACAGCTGGGACAAATCAGAACTGACGAGACCAAAGAAGCGTAAACTGAACACACTGAGATAAGACAGAGACCTTCAAAGTAAAACAGGAAACACATAACACAGACTCACATGCAGGCACTACAGAGGGAACAGAGATGTGGGACCAGGGCAGACACAAACACTGACTGAACACGGGGATATAGGAACTAAGGATACACAGAGACGCGAACTAGACAAGGGGATACAGGTGATAGGGAAGACAGAGCAACTAAAGAAGACAGAGACATAAACCATAAGACAGAACTCAAAGAAACCAAAGACTAGAAAGTATAAATAATATAATAAACTCAAAAACCCTGGGTCAACGACCCAGGCATCCTAACAAGTTTAATTCTTTCCAGCTGCAAGTGTCTCAATACATCTTGTATTAACGCTGATGTGGTAGGAGGCACCTTTTGTTTCCAATTTAGTAGAATCAAACGGCGTGCCAGCAGCGTCACAAAACGTATCACATTATTTTGAGTGGCTGATAGGTCTACAACAACTGGCTTCACTCCAAATAAAGCACAGATTGGGTCTGGCTTAAGTGGGTTTTTTTAGAATTTTAGACAAGATATGAAAGACATTATTCCAATATGTTGTTATACAGGGACAATTCCAAAACATATGCGCCAGTGAAGCAGGTTGCTGTTTACATCTTTCGCAGGACGAGTTTACATTGGGGAACATTTTTGACAGTTTCAACTTTGATAAATGGAGTCTATGTAGCACTTTAAACTGTAAGAGTCCATGACGAATGCAAAAAGAGGAAGAGTGTACATTTTCCTGGGCTTTTGTCCATTTATTGTCTGTAATTCTCGTACCAAGGTCACACTGCCAGGCCTCTTTCAGATAGTCAAGTGTGACAGTTCCATCCAGTTGTGACAAAGCGTTGTGAATTTTTGTTATTAGTCCTTTCTTGAGTGGATCAAACTGAAATAAGTTATCTAAGGCAGAGTCTGGGGGCCGACCTGGAAAAGATGGAAAAAGCTTCCTTACAAAGCTTCTGATCTGTAAGTATTTGAAAAAGTCATTACTGTGCAAGTCAAATTTTTCTTGCAGTTGCCGGAATGTGGGAAAAACCTTGTTGATGAATAAATCCTTTATTGAGTGCAGCCCCTTGTGGTTCCATTGGAGAAATGAAATGTTTGAAAGTGATGGTGCGAATGATGCGTTATTCATGAGTGGAGTTAGTATGGAAGCTCCCTTCCACCCGAAATGTTTCCTTATCTGTGTCCAGATTTTAATTGTATGAGATACCACAGGATTTTTAAAGTCATGTTTAGGGATAGGGAGAGCTGAATAGATCATAGCTTCTAACGAGGAGGGGTAGCAGCTTTCATTCTCCATCGTTGTCCAGTCGGCCCCCTTAGTCCGCAACCAAAACGACATGGAACGAACATTACATGACCAATAATACAGGCGGAAGCATGGTAACCCCATCCCTCCCTGACATGTCGGTCTCTGTAGGTAGCTTTTCTTGATTCTTGGATTCTTTCTGTTCCATATGAAATAGGATATTAAGGAGTCCAATTTATTAAAAAAGACTTTATTAATCACAATAGGGATACACTGAAATAAAAATAAGAATTCGGGAAGAATATTCATTCTAACAATGTTTATCCTCCCTGCTAGTGAAATTGGTAGATTAATCCATTTGTCTATGTTATTTTTGGTTTCATCATATAGTTTAGAGAGATTGTGTTTAAATAAACCATAATAATCCTGAGTGATATTTATTCCAAGATATTGGAACTGATTAGAAACCCGAAATGGCAAGGTATTGAAACAACTTGGGTTACCTATTGCTTTAGAGTTGACTGGGAATAGCACACTTTTAGATAAATTCAATTTGTATCCTGACACTTCTCCAAAATTCTGCAAAATTTCCATGATGACTGGGACTGATTTTGCAGGGTTAGAAATATACAGTAGTAAATCATCTGCATAAAGCGAGACTTTATGTTCTGCTTTTCCCCTTCTGATCCCTGTATATTCGTCTGTTGAGCGCAGTAGAAGAGCTAAAGGTTCAATAGCCAACGCAAAAAGCAGAGGTGAAAGTGGACAGCCTTGTCTTGTTGAAAGATTCAGATCGAAATAGTCGGAGTGGACATTATTTGTTTGTACCGACACTTTTGGTTGGATGTATAGTAGTTTAACCAGAGAAATAAATTTAGGGCCAAATCCGAACCTCGACAGGGTCGAGAAGAGATAATCCCACTCGACCCTGTCGAAGGCCTTCTCCGCGTCCAAAGAAAGCAAAATTTCAGGATTAGGATTATGCTTGTCTTGCATATAGATAATGTTTAAAAGTCTTCTAATATTAAAAAACAGCTGCCTGTCTTTAACCCTTTAGAGCCGGTCGGAGCGGGCACGCTCTGTTTTACGTAACTATTTTTAAATCCCGGTAGCTCTGCAATCACGTAAGCTAGCGCAATAATTTTTTTTGCATATGAAACCGGAGGAGTTGTACTTACATCTTATGCCATCAACTTGTCCTAGGTCACGGTTTCCTTCCACATAAAGCTTTGCAAAAACTGCATAAAAAAGGCTTGCAGGAACAAAAACATAATATTCCAGAAACACGCTTTGCCGATCCGATCAGCTGTTCATAACACTTCCTACGTTGGAATAGACGTCAGCGCGAACTTTTGCATGTCCGCCATTACCTGCCCGAAACCGGAAGTGATGTCATTTTCGTGGAAATGTAGTCTTTGTGTCCGGGGATGGGCGTCCAGGTACACACCGGCTCACTCCTTGGCGGACGCTTATCGGGGCCTGGAGCCTGGGGCTTGCTCGGGCCACTTCGGAGGTGGGGTGCCCCCGGCCTCTCGGCCTGGGGCTCGGTCACTCAGGCACGGCTGGCTGCCGGCGGAGCTCACAGGCGCGTCACTGCAACTCCCCCTGGCTTCTGCTCCGCGGCTGCTGAGTGAGCCCTCATCTGGGACTCTCCTCAGCTCTTTCTGGGACAGTGGCGCGGCTGCCCCTCTGTTGGTCTTCCTTGGTCTCTTGTATTCTGGGGGCCTCTGGATGTCTGGAGTTTTGATCTCCTCCATACCTGCTTCATGCCCTGGAGGACGGGGCTGTGGCCCGCCCACACCCTCTAGCAGATCATTACATGAAGGAACCTTTTAAAAAACAAAAAACAAACGCGTCCATGCTCACAGGTGTACACACGGGTGATCACACCCACAAACTACACCCTTTTTGGCTCCTACCTCAAAGCACACTGTGTTCTGTTGATCTTATGTGCTGCACAATAATGTTTAATATTTAGTATTTACTGTCATATTCCCATATATCATTGTGATGTTGTTTATTCTATTACTCTTGTTCTCTTCTGCTTGTTTTCTTTTTTCTTTCTCAGCAGGTGACCCAGGTGATTGATATATGCATTTTTTTTTCTTTTTTTCTTCTTTTTTTTTCTTTTTCTGCTCATTCTGTTGGTTTTTGTTTTTTGCCCTTCTCCCCCGTCCCTCTTCTCAGCTGTTTCTCTTTCCCTCTTTCTTTCTCCCCTTCTTTCCCCCAGTCAAGTCTGTCCCATATTCAGTAAGTGAAAATAAAATAAACAATAAAAGGTGAATCAAATGGACAAAAAAAAAAAAAAAAAAAAAAGGAAATGTAGTCTTTTTTACCATCAAGGCCTCAGGGCCTATACTGGTCTTTTTAAAAGTTATCTTTGACTTTATGACTTTCTGTGTCGTTTCTGGGATGCTTAGGACTCATATTGCACTGCTGGAAATAGTTTATTTTGATGCATATGCTGCTTTTTTGCAAATTTGCAGTATAATATTTATTTTCGTTTTTCCTGCAGTGTATAAAAATTGGTGTATTTCAAAAATAAAACTATGAAGACCCTCAAAATAAATTTCCTGTGGTGGGAAACTATTTTGTGCAACTTTTTTGTATTTACAGTGTTGAGGGATAAGCCTCTTAAATTTCTCTAACTACAAATATATGCTAAAAAAGCAAAAACGATTTTCAATTTTTTTGTAGTTTATTGCACTTTTTTGCAATTTATGTAATTACTATGCACTTAATGAATACATATTATTAAAATCTGGGCTATAATGGTTGTATTGATGTATAACAACTTGAAATGCTCCCAAAAATGGCACCACACCATGTAAAAATATAATATAAGCTCTGGCGGACTTGGTTCTATGGTAGGTCTTAAAGGGTTAATGAATCCTGTTTGGTCCTGAGATATAATTGTTGGCAGAACAGTTTCCAGGCGTGTTGCCAAAATCTTTGCACGTATCTTATTATCTACATTAATTAAGCTGATCGGTCTATATGAAGCCGGGTCTAAAGGATCTTTTTTATAGATCAAAGAGATGCTTGCCTGATACAAAGTCGGCGGTAGGGCTTTTTTGTCCAGCGCCTCATTATATACTTCTAGTAACAGGTGTGAGATATGGTCTTTAAAGGCCTTGTAAAATTCCGAAGTATAACCGTCTGGACCCGGAGCTTTGGAGTTCTGTAAATTATCTATTGCTTGCTGTATCTCTTGTATAGTTATGGATTTTTCGAGTTGTTCTACTTTGTCTGGGTTGATCACAGGTACACTAAACTTGTTAAAGAACATCTCAAATAGTGCGGGGTTCTTTTTTGATTCTGAGGCGTATAAGTCTACATTGAAACTTCTGAATATACTATTTATCTCCTTTGGGTCCCTCGTTATTTGTCCCGTAATGGTGCGAATTTCTGTGATCAACCTTGTTGCTGCTTGTCTCTTGATTTGTTGTGCTAGAACTTTACCCATCCTTTCCCCCTGTTCATAATATTTATATTTTGCCCTGGTTAGAAGCTTGACTGTTCTTGTGGTATACATCAATTGTAAATCAGCTTGCAGGGACAGTTTCTTCTTGTGCAAGACTGTTGAGGGCCGCACTGTGTGTTGTCTATCTACTTCCTGTATCTTGCCTTTTATACGTCTCTCTTCTTCTCTTCGTTGTTTATTCATTAGACTCTTCCGCAAAATTAACTGCCCCGAATGTACGCTTTTAGTGCTTCCCACAAGGTAGACTTGGTAATATCTGGAGTGTTGTTAATTGACAGGTAGAAATCAATTTGGTTCTTAATGTCTTCTATCCCCTGTTTATTTGATAATAAACTATTATCAAATCTCCATATCTTTGTTGTGTGATTGAACCCGAGGGCTAGTTGCAAAAGGAGGGGGCTGTGATCCGACAACATTATTGTGCCATATTCACAGTGCTTTACTGATGGTAGAAATTTAGAATCGATTAAAAAAAAGTCTATCCTGGTATATGTCTGGTGGACCGGAGAATAGAATGAATATTGTCGCACATTAGGATTCTGAACTCTCCATATTCCATAGTTTCCCATAAATTCCTGGATGGCCTTTGCCGATTTAGATATTTTGGCAGGTTTACTCGATGATCTATCAAGGTTAGTATTTAACACAAAGTTAAAATCACCTCCTATGATTAATTGATGAGTATCGATATCCAGAAGCTTTGATATTATCGACCGTATAAATTGCTCATCATCCACATTCGGAGCGTAAATATTTACTAACATAACTAAATGACCATAAAGTTTGCCAGTTACAATAACATACCTACCCTGAGTGTCTGGTAGTATTTTTGCTGCTGTAAATGGTACTGATTTTTTGATCAGTATGGCTGTGCCTCTGCTTCCAGCATTAAATGTAGAGTGAAATATTTGTTCTATCCATTTGCATCGTAATCTGTTGTGATCTTGTACTTTTAGATGCGTTTCTTGCAAAAAGATTATATCCGCGTTTACTTTTTTTAAGTGAGCTAAAATGTTTCCTCGTTTCACTGGTCCCCTGAGTCCCCTACAGTTCCATGTTACAAAGTTGACAAGATTTTGTGGTGCTCTCTCAGTAGAGGTACCAATAGTTATTAACTGTTACTGAGTGGTTGATGGATCTTACTCTGAGCTTTCTAAAAGTGATCCTCTGAAATTCACAACTTTCTTGAACCAAACTAAAGAACAACCTCATGAACTCAAACCGGAACCCTTTCTTCATTTGCAAAGAAAAGAAAAGAAAAGAAAAACAATTTTTGTCCAGCTTTTTACAGGCTGTAGACATCAGACTCACCACTAAACTCCTTAAGATTGTCTATTATTATATGCTATTCCCTCCTGGGTCATGTTTGTAAAGATGTGGCTAAGCGGTAGATGTGGCTGGGCTCTGGACGTGGGTACTGACGAACTTCTCTGCTTCGCGCGGATCTGTGAATGAGTGCTTAGCGTTGTTCACCGTTATAGTCAGCTTCGCGGGGTAGTACAGACTGTACGGGACGCCAGCATTCCGCAGTTTCCCTTTCACGGGGTTGAATGACGCTCGAAGTTTGCTGACCTCAGGATTCATGTCCGGGAAGATGTGTACAGGTGATCCTTTGTAGAAGAGGCGGCCTTTTTCCCTGGACAATCGTAAAATCTTCTCTCTGTCGGTGTAGTAGTGCAGGCGGACTATCATGGCTCTTGGGCGCTCCCCTGTCCGTGGTTTCGGGGCGAGGGTTCTGTGGGTTCGGTCTATCATGATAAGCGAATCTTCATTTTCTTTCCCAAGCACTTCTGAGAAAAATTCTGCCATGAAACGGCTGGGGTTTCCCCCCTCTGCGTCCTCATTAATGCCCACCACACACAGATTGTTTCTGCGGCTTCTATTTTCTAAATCCAGGCATTTGTCGTGTAGCTTGTTGTAATCTTTCTTTAGGGTTTCGTGATCTTTCTCCAAGGCTGTTAACCTGTCTGTAGTGTCGCAGAGGGCCCGCTCCATGTCCTTCTGTATACTTGTTGTTTCTGCATGAGTTTCGTGCAGTGCCTCTATTTTCTGTGATAGCTCATGTCGAAGCTTATTGGTGTCTGCTTTAGCTTCTTCTCTTAGCGAGGAAATGTCCTCACGTAAGTTTTCATGCATATTATCTATCTGCGTCTTAATATCGTTCATCATACCGTCTCGGTAGGCTTGCAATTCGCTCCGAAGGATCCTCACGGAGATTGGCGAGTTCTGGCTCTTCGCCGCCAGATGTAGCAGAAGCTGACGACAAAGTTTTTTGCGTGTATTTCCGACTACTCTTCATGACTCGCTTTGGTCAGGAGGAGTTTGTACAGTTGAATCTTGGTCCAAATCAAAGTCAATATGTGTCCCAGGAGGTTTGGATAATCAAAAATCTTAGCGGAGCTGCCTTTCGCTGCTACTTACTCCATCGGCCGGAAGCGGAAGCCCCGTTGTTGAGAATTTTAATTGTAATTTTTGTATTATAGTTTATCACCAGTATTTGTTTTAATTTGTTTACTGGTTTGTGTGCACTTAAGATTTAAAAAAAAAAAAAAAAAAAGATCGCCACCACGGCAGACCCGATGGCATTTTCATGCTTCGCAGCATGATTTATTCTTACAATAATCACACGGTTGCTGTAACAGTACATTCAACGGCTTCAGCTCTCCCGCTGGCAGCCGTGCACATCACCACCACCAAACCTGCAGCGGCATCGCAGAACACGCCCTACCACATACACCCATCGCTCGCTTCACCTCACCCCGCGAGCAGGCGAGGGAATCGGCCTGGACCATCGCCACCCCATGGCCCAGCCCAGCGACGGGGAAGTGTCCACTCTGGCGGTTGCCCGCGCCTCCAGCGGAAGCCCAGGAGCTGGCCTGATGGCCACCCGTATGGCATGCAGAGTGGAAGTGAGCCGGGGCTCAGAGGCAGCTGGGCAGACGGCCGGCACGCAGGCTGCATGGTCCTGCGTGCCGAAGTGGACAGCACGCCGCCCTCAGGCAGGACCCCCGCGCACCTCGACCTCCATCTCCAGCTTGGCAGGTCTCGCTGGCGCGCCAACCTCCAGCTCACCCCGAGCTGCGCGCTGTCCACTCTTACAGTGATCACCCGGTTGCTGTAACAGTAGCCTACATTCAATGGCTGCAGCCCTCCTGCTGCCAGCTGTACACATCAACACCAAAAACAACAACAGCACAAGCAGCGCACAGGTTTTAAGCCGGTGAGGCATCATTGTAGATGCAGTGAAGGTGAGTCCATCTCACCTGCAGCAGCATTGCAGACCACGGCCCACCACAAAAATAAAACATTTTTTTATTTAATTATAAATAAATTATTTATCCTAATTATGTCCTGGGTTTTAACTAATTAATAATACCAAAGGAAACATCACAAAAAACACTTAAGGTGGTGAAAATTAATTGCAATTTAGCAATTCAATGAGGCATCCACCTTATTTATTGAAAAGTATCGTATCGGTATTGGTATCGGCGATACTGGCCCGAATTTACTTGGTATCAGATCGATACCAAAATATGCAGTATTGCACACCACTAACTCGTACTGCGTGCTAGCTAGCATGATGGAGTTTCTATACAGCTGGGTGGGTGCTTTGATGTTACTGATGTTGAACTTTATTTAATTCATAAGGTTAGTTTGTAGAGTTGCCAACCGTCCCGTAAAAAGACGGAATTGTCCTGCATTCAGAGAAATTATTAATAAACAGAGATGGGCAGTAACGCGTTACTTGTAACGCGTTACTGTAATCTGATTACTTTTTTCAAGTAACGAGTAAAGTAAGGGATTACTATTGCAAAATCAGTAATTAGATTACCGTTACTTTCCCATAGGAACGCTGCGTTACTGCGTTACTAAAACCGTGATTTTTTTGCGAGAATGTCTCATGACAGTGACGTAAGCAAGTGCGACGTTGGTGACAGCAGCTGTGTGCAGATCAACAATGGATAATATATCGAGTGCGGGAGAGAGTATGAGCGTGCAGCGTTTAAAGTGTGGAAGTACTGACCTTACTTTGAGTTTGATTCCATAAAAAGTGACAAAAACATTAGCGTCCATCGTGCGTGGGAAGAAAACTTCTTTTTACAGCGAAAAAAACCCCTAAACTTCCGAGCAAGCACCGAGTAGCTACGACGTGATGGGAAACTCACAGAGACACTCGCGCGGATTCTTCAACTGACCGCAGCACACCTGCACCAGGGTAACCCTCCGCCTACCCTGCTCCTGCTTTACAGGTGAAAATAGAGCAAAAGGACCGCTGAGTCTTTGACTTTATTTATTTTCTGCTGTGTTTTACTTGCATCTGTTTGAAAGAGTGAGTGAAAACACAAAAAATATTTTATTTTATGTGCTGGAATGTGTAGAAAATAGGTTTAAATGTTAAACTAATTTATTCAAGTCAGAGAATGTTGCATATAATTAAATGTTTTGCTTGATGCATGAAGTTAAAAGATTAAAACTGATAAAACAAGTTAAAAAAAGAGACTTTTCCATTTGATTACATTGTGAATGATGGATTATGTAGAAAAAGTAGAATTGGGCTGAAAGATCTATCACTTTATCACCTCTTCAGGTTGTAAATCGTGTTTTTAAAAAGTAACTAAGTAACTAAGTAACTAAGTAATTAATTACTTTTGAAAATAAGTAATCAGTAAAGTAACGGGATTACTTTTTTGGGGGAGTAATCAGTAATTAGTTACTGATTACTTTTTTCAAGTAACTTGACCAACACTGTTAATAAATAATATTAATTATTTCGTGTTGAGCTGAGAGGGGACGCAGTTTGTCCCGGATTTCAGCTAGAATGAAAAAGACACAAAGGTGGAGTTATTCTTTGTCTTTGCTGCACAGCTGCCTCTTCTTCTCTCATTCTCTCCCCTCTCTCTCCTGTTTCTACTTCAATCATGAAACTGATCAATGATCAGCTAATCGGCTTTTCTCTCTTGTTTGTTTATCGCCCACTTTGCGCCAGAAAGAGGAAACCAGCGGATGTCGCACTAAACAACAGCAGCACGTTTAAGCTTGATCAGCTGTTGTTAGAATTTATTTAACATTAATTTCTAGTATCAGCTGATGTTTGCTGGAGCCACAGCTGTAAAAGCTGCTGGTCATGATGTCGGTTTAGATATGTGGTGAGTGGGAAACATGAAGATGAAACCAGGAGATGTCCTTACTGAATCATCAGAGCTGAACAGGTGATGGAGAAACAGGTTTACCTTTTAGGTGACATGAATGAGTTGAAGGGAAGTTATGAACTGTTTCTGAGGGACAAATAACACCAGGATCCTTTTCTAAGTAGCTGACAGCTGGTAACTTTGCAGGGGCGGGTCTAGCAAAGTTTTGCCAGGGGGGCCAGGTGGGGCATTAACAGGGAGAGGGGATCACAAAGAAATACTTTCTTATTTTCATTTAAAATGTCTGGCTGTTATTAAATAATTATCTGATGTCATGGTCCTGGGTCGTTGACCCAGGGTTTTTGGTTTGTGATTCTTTTCCTCTGTTCTAGTTATTCTGTGTCCTCCCCCCTTGTGTCCGGTTCGGGTTCTAGATTTCCTGTTTTGTTCTGAAGGTCTCTGTCTGTCTGTCATTGTGTTCAGCTTGTCTCCTCCGCTCATCATGTGTATTGGGTTCAGCTGTTCTTCCCTCCTGTGTGTGATTACCCGATTACCTTGTGTGTGTATATTTAGTGGGTGTCGGTCTGTGTTCGTTGTCAGCTCGTCTGCGTTCTATGGTGTTTCGTTCCTGTCTCTGCGTCGCGCTGACCCGCACCCTTTTGTATGCTCTCAGGTTTGTCATTTAGTTCTCCCAGTTTAGGTTTCTTCAGTTGTTTTCTCATGCTTCGTTGTCTGTTTCTGCCACTGTCACCTGTAAATAAACCCTCACTCATATCATCAGTCGGCTGCCTGCATTTTGGGTCCTCCTTTTCCTCCAACACCACACGGCTCACTCCGCCAGCCGTGACATCTGAAGCTTACAACCAAAGTTTTTATCTGATGTAAAATGTATAGAAATCATACATATACCAACCAGACTGTACATCACTGTCACAACAGCGTTTGTGACAGAAGGTCGGTGGTTCAATCCCAGGCTGCTTCCTGGCTGCATGCCAAATATCCTTGGGCAAGATACTAACCCCATGTTTGCCTACTGGTGGTGGTCAAAGGGCCCGGTGGCGCCAGTGTCCGGCAGCATCGCCTCTGTCAGTGCGCCCCAGGGCAGCTGTGGCTACAATGTAGCTTGCCATTGCCAGTGTGTGAATGTGTGTGTGAATGACTGAATGTAGTGTGAAGCGCTTTGGGGTCCTTAGGGACTAGAAAAGCGCTATACAAATGCAGGCCAGGCAGGCCATTTGTTTTCATTCAAAGGCTTTATGGGTTTAATACCTGGTGGGCCGGTCTTTAGTCAAAATGCCGGGGCTGTTTTTTTTTTTTTGTCCCAGTCCAGTCCAGGGCACGACACGCTGTGTACTAATCTGAGAAGGTGCATCAAACAATAAATGGCCGCGCCAGCGGTGCACATCACAAATCAGCTCGCATAGACACATTAGTTGTGCCTCTTCTTAATGACGGTATCTTAACTAACAACCCCAAGTACCAGGTTCAACTTGTAATTGGCTAAAAATAGCTTAGCCTACTGGTGAGAGGGACATTGTTAGCTTTCCACAGTCCGACACTTCAAAAGCTTCAGGAGCTGTCTGCTCAGCACAGCATCAGCACCACGGAGTTACACGGATACATCCGTAGACTCGAGACACAATGCATTTTTGGGACCCACAGCTGTGTGTGGACCAAATGTTTTATTTTCTGATCAAACCAGAAATCTTTAATGAGCAGCTAGATTTGTCTTGCATTAACTGGCTGAGTTAATGCAACATCGAAGCAGCTGGAATCCACAGCTGTGTGTGTTCATGGCGCTTAACTGTCTTCAGAACATTGCAGAGGCCTTACTGACAGTATTTGGCTCTACATATCTGTGTGAGCAGATTTTCTCTCATATGAGTGTCCTCAGGTAGCCGTTATGGAGTTCTTGTTATGGATAAAAAGTGTCTTTTTTTGTTTCAAAATAGCTCATAACTATTCACTTATAGCTGCCAACATCTGAGGAAATTTTAAATGGCACTCGCCATCAGAAAGGTTGCCTACCCTTGGAGTATCCAGTAAACTCCTCCTCCTTTACAACCAGGTAGACATGGAAGCAGTGATGTTTTACTTTTGTAAAATAGTAAAAGAGTGTTGTCACATTACCGTTCAGTTTGTGGGTTACAACAGAAAATTATACATTACATTATTGTTTTCATGTGTTATGTGGTATTATTTCCACAAACCGAGGACATTTTGACTGACTCATAATTATTTGTATTCTCCTGTAACTTTGCTGTACAAACAGCTAAAACCTCCAAAATTTCAAGAGTAATAAGTTATTATAAGAACTGTTTGAACTAAAAATCAAGAATGTGGGATACTATTTGTCCGTGATTTGGACAGGCTGCTCCTGATGCAGAGGTAACATTTTGTCGGGATAACTACTGCATGTTTATGTTGTTGTAGTTTCCCTTTGTCTTTTGTCACATCCTCCATGATGCTGTGTGTCTCTCTCGTGTCATCTCTGTGTTGCTGAGTAATTTCATTTCGAGTTCTGATGTTCTATAGTTTGCATTTTATTCAAGTTTTCCCTAGAGTTCCAGTAAGAAAGCTGGGATTAGATTTTAGATCTGCATTTCAGTCCTTCACTTGGGTCCACACTCTGCCTGCGAGGTAAATTACTGCCCTAGCTAACTAGTGCTGCTCTGGCATAATAGTTTTGCCGCTAACAACCAAAAATTTATCTCTGAAAGACTGTGACCTTTATATTGTGGAAGCTTCCATTTCAGCAAATGTGGAAGTGGATGGGGCAAGAATAGATACATCTTGCTTTGACAACAAACAATATGAAAGATAATTATATTCATTCATACTGTCTGTTGGCATATCTAGTTTATAGTCATATGATCCCTGCAAGGAAATTAGTGTTTTCGTCACTCATCCAAGTGAAGAAGTCACTCATCCAAGTGACTTCTTCACTTGGATGAGTGACGAAACATTTATCCCACAAAACGCTACTTCCAGATGAACAGAATCAACTTTTTGGACACAAGATTGTTAGTTAGTAATTTAGAAATGAATATTGTCTGTATGGACTGCAATAAAGTTAGACACACCGGTGCGCCTATGGCAAAAAGTTAGTCTAGAGCCCTGGTTTTTATTACAGTATTGCTGTGCAATAGGCTCTGCTGCCAGAAGATGGAGTTCTTCTCTACCAAATAAACCAGAATCTCTGGGAAGCTCTCCATCACAGCTCATAGATTTTTATCATGACAAAGTGGAATGTAATGTCAACAATGTCTGTGGTTTTCACATTGACTTCAGACAATATTGATTGCTCTGAAAAGCCTGTGTATCCTAGATACTAAACACGCGCTAGAGTGGGCCCTGATTCTGTATCTTCTGTATGGTACATATCAACAACTCTAAGTGTTTTGTTTTGTGTGGAAGGGGCTAGTTTCTGTCAAATAAATGTAGTAGATTTTGTTTTCACTTGATTGTATAAATAAAAATATAAGACTCAGCCCAAACATCACTACCAGTTCTAACCAGAACATAATCACATTTCCTGACCTCAAACATAACTTAATGGTAGATTTTGCCAGTTTACTCGTTTTTGATGGTAGCCAAATGCAGGTAAAGAACAACAACCAGATAATTCGTAAAAAACAAAACAAAACAAACAACAACAAAAAACAAACAAAAAACGTAAAAACACATGCACATACATACATACATATATCCCTGGATATATACATGCACATATAAAAATCATTATGAATTGTTAATCATGTTAATAGCAGTTGAGATTAATTATTTTGTGAAAATGTGTGCAGGAACCATCTACTGTAGCGCCAGAGTTGGAATGAGTTGTGCTGCAGATTTGACAAACCATGCATAATGGTGTGGGCTTTACCACCTGCACTTTGATCTCCACTGGTTGAAACAGTATGTGAAACGCATTATCAGGTGTCACTCTCCAACAGCAGCACAGCTTTTTGGTAATAGAAACATTCAGCTCCAAGGAGCTTTCATTTATGAGAGTGATGAGTAAATCTACTTGCTGATGATATGCTGCCAGGCTATTAGCGTCAGTCAGATGCGTGACCATGTCGTCTGCATATTTCAGAAGTGTCATATTGTTGAGATTACAGGTTATATTATTTATGTAAAGAGAGAATAAAATGGGAGATACAACACCCTGTGTTTACAACACTGTTTGAGGATTTTTCCTGTAAGAAATATCTGATCCATTTAACCAATAGACAAGAGTTTATCTATTATTTTGTGAGACAGTTAAGCTGGAGTGGGCCTGTAAGTGCCATGGGTCATAGTTTTTGTGATTTATGGTCTCGGTATGATGGTGGATTCCTTTCATGCATGTGGGACAAAGCCAGAAGCAGCTAGAATAGTTGGGTCATGACACCTTCAAGTGGGTTTATCCAAGAAAGTATGCAGACCAGTTTACTGGCCTCTGCTTTCTGCTCATCATGGTGTCGAGTCCTTACCAGTCTTCCCTCACATTCCCGGTTGTAAACTTTTCCTCCATTTTGTTCTTGTAGTGGATTTTGGCCAACTGCTTTCCTAGCTCATTTAATTTTTGTGAATCACCACTTAAAAAATGCCCATATTTTTTTTTTTATTTCAGATACATCTTCAGGTCTTTTGAGACCCAAGGCCTGTCATTTTGGTACAACCTGCTTAGATAAAATAAAAGAATCAGTACAAAATATCAGGTGAGAAGAAACTGAGTCAGTTAGCAGGTTAAGATCAGAATCATTGTTTTTGAAAAACACATTCCAGTCAGTCAGTTCTTAGTTTCTCAACCAACTCATTGTCCCATATCTTGATGGTTTCTGTTTGGATTTGGTTTGTTTTGTGTTTTTGTCTGAGGAAGTAAGAGAAAGAAGTAAGAGAATAATATTGTAGTCTGAGCAACCAAGGGGAGGGCAGGCTTTAGAGATACAAGCTCCAGGTAGATTTCCATAACAGTGGTCCGCCTTTTGTTCAGTATTGTTCCAATACTAATATATCGAAATCAGGTCCAGGATCACACCAATATCCCAGTGATTGTGTGAAATAAGTTTATAATCCAAGATTGTTAAAGAATAATATTCTTGTCTTGCCAAAAACAAACCCACATCCAATAGAGCTTCTGTAATCAATGATCCATGTACCCAGAAGGATGACTTTATGTCTTAGTGCAGAGCTGTCCAACCCCAGGCCTCAAGAGCCCGTGTGCTGCAGGTTTTAGATGTGTCCATGATCCAAAACAGCTGGTTTAAATGGCTAAATTACCTCCTCAACATGTCTTGAAGTTCTCTAGAGGTCTGGTAATGAACAATAAAATCATTTGATTCAGGTGCGTTGACCCAGGGTGATATCTAAAACCTGCAGGACACCAGGCCTGGAGCTGTACACCCCTGTCTTAGTGTCAGAATGTGAATACCTTTAGCACATTTGTGTAAAACAGCATTTACTTGACAAATTAACAGGAAAAACCTAATTCACTAGCTGAAGATGCTTCCATAGAGTATATGATGAATCACTTATAAAGCATGTATTTTGGATCTTCACCTAATCACAACTATATGAGATTATAGAACAATATATTAAGGCTCTCCATTAGCATAATTTAAATAAATAAATAAATTAATTAATTAATAAAAAGACAGACACAGCTGACATGTTTGGAATTAGAAATGATTATATTTGGAAAATAAGGCAAAGTGCCAAGCTATTAGCCAATCGGTAAACTGCATTACACAGACCCAGATATTTGCTAATAAGTCCTTATATGAAAATAAAACTCTAGAATTTAAAGCCCGAGAACAGATTTCTTGAATGATTTAGAACAATTAACTTCATTACAAACCAAATAGTTTCATATGTAACTGGGAAAAAAGTGTCATAAACTTAGTGACATTAATTAGCTGAGGTCCAGCTTAACAGACAAACAAGACATTTAGCAGCTTAATCCATGCATAAAATTCTAACACTGCTCTCCTAAAAAAGCCTGACTTTTACGTTTTGACACAATATAAACATTTTAATGGCTCAATTAAAAAAAAAAAAAAAGCCCCATGAATATTAGCTATAGCTTTTTTACTTATTTAGAAACAGTCGCTAATTAAGTTGATTTATGTGCCAAAATTTGGGCATTTCTCTTTTTGCTTATTGACTCACTTTTATAGTCAGCCTCGAATAGCCATACAGTTTCCTGCAATGTTTGATGCTCTCATCTAGGTCACATTTTTTTGGTTTTATTTCAGTGGAAACTTTGGAAGAAGTCGTTTCAGGTTCCTTTGGATAAATACAAGAACTGTACTATTTGGGTTTTTTACAAAGTTGTTATCATTCTCAATCGGTCCCTTTTAAAAAAAATGTGTGCTTAATTACAGTTGTTATGTGCAGGCAATGCATCACTGCCAGGAACAAGAAGTTGGATGAGGTCTTTGGACTTTGACAGCAGTCAGTTATTGCTCTGTGATCATACCTCTATTGACCCTTCTCAAGACAACATATTCATAAATCCTGCTAACAAAATATTCCAAGAGAAGGTCATTCACTTGCTCCATAAACAACTGTGACACTAATCCAAACTGCAGGCAGAAAGTTAAAAATTAAACCATTGCTTTATAGAATTTGGTTGCTGAGGTGCAGCTCTGATGAAGCATCAAAAATAATCCTTTATCACAGGAGACATTGTGATGATGATCAGGGGTGCTGTAAGGGGGAGAAAAGTGATGACGTTTCTAATGGGGGCCTAGAAAAAAAATAGAACAGGCAATTAGTCATTTTTTAAACAAAATTATTAACCTTTCACTATAAAATAATAGGTTTTCATACTTACATACTTATAAACTCATATACATATTTGTTTTCTAGTATTAGGTTTGTTTTGTCGACTTACTATCAGCTTTTTTCATGATTTAGTTTGCTCCATGATCACGCTCTCCTAGGATGTAGGATATATACACACACACATATATATAATGGCTTGCATATATCAGTCTTGTACAAAATTGATGTATTTATCTAAATAAAGGCAGAAAGTCTGCTTGAATGTCTGTGTAGACTTCGATTTTGGGGTTGGCATGGTTTGCAATAATAAAGTGGTAAAAACTCCAATCCAGCCAAAAAGACAGCTTCGAAAAACATGAAGGACCGTGTGAATTTTGGAATCTTAAAAATATATTTTAATAGGAGAATCCTTTGCAGGATACCTAGAAGTGGTAGTGCCAGTCAGATGTTTGTAGCTGTGGGTGTCTGGACTTTTAAAGCACTTTTAAGAAAGTTAATGTTCAGTTTTAGAGAACGACTGGATGGTTCGAGTAACAGTATAATTTTAGCACTTACAGATCCGACAGTGAGTGGTTCCCGTTACTCATCCAGTCTCAGAAAGCACTGGTTAAAGTGTTTGTGTATTTATTGATTTATTTTAAGTAATTGTGTTTTATGTATATTATGGTTTTATATTTTTACAAATGCTTTATATACTTATTTATATACATATATATATTTAATGGTATACCTTGTGTTGTGTGTGTGTGGGGGGGGGGAGTTGTGTGTGTGTGTTTCTTGTCTTGTTTTTATGGACATGTAGTCTGCCAATAAAGATTGAATTGAATAGCTTATCCTACTGAGAAAGACCTCATGGCTCGTGGCAGTTCGTCTTGTAATCGGAAGGTTGCCAGTTCGAGCCCTGGCTCGGAAAGTCTCGGTCGTTGTGTCCTTGGGCAAAGACACTTCACCTGTTGCCTACTGGTGGTGGTCAGAGGGCCCGGTGGCACCAGTATTGGCAGCCTCACCTCTGTCACTGCACCCCAGGGCAGCTGTGGCTACAATGTAACTGGCCATCACCAGTGTGTGGCTGTGTGTGTGAATGACTGAATGTAGTGTAAAGTGCCTTGGGATAATTAGGGACTAAGTAAAGCGCTATACAAATACAGGCCATTTACCATTTACCCAGGGCAGTTCATATTACACTTATGTAGTTGATAGAACAGAATAATTGATAGAATAAGAGGTAAATGACAGAAAAAGTTTCCTGCTTTTTCACTAATATATACTATAGACATTTCTGTGTGTGTGTGGGAAGTGTGTTGTCCACAATGTGTTCCCAGTAAAAAAAGAAGAAAAAACATTTTGTTTGAATTAACAAAAACTGCATGTGGCCCACGACATAAAAATGAGTTTGACATCCCTACTCTAACCTGACTTGTTATAATTTTATATTGGCAATAAGACAAAGTCATTTTTGCTTTATAGATTTTTTTTTGTCATAGCAAATCTCATTTCTTAACACCGAAGTACCAGTCACTATGGGAAAACAGTACTTTATTGTTTAATAATGCACTGGGTGTTAAAGTGTCCACCCCCAGCCCCTTGACCCACCTTTGTGATAAGGAAACACTTTCAGTGTCAGTTCATATTTTTTCTGGACCAGGGGCGGATCTACTGTGATTGCATTGGGTGGCATCGAAGTTTTGTCAGTAGCAACCAACAGTGCAGTTTTCTGACATTTTGCTTAAATTTATGAATGTAACAATTGTATATCTAACTGACCACCTCATGTTGTGCAGTTTTCTGGATTTTATACTTGGGCTACATATTTATTTATTATATAGGCTATAGAGTACTTCAAAATAAAGATCACCTTTTTTTTAATGTAACTAAAATGTTTTATTTGGGCCAGAGCCAAAAAGAAAGTTCAAGAGGATGTTAATATGAAACGTGTGTATACTTGCTGCATTTGATGTATTTTAACCACATATAGTTCACATTACAGAAAGTAACACCTGTATAGTTGTAAAGAAATGGCTTTGATTTTACCACCCCGTGTGATTTCCATGCCACCCTAAGAAAATGTCTCTAGATGCTCCCCTGTTTAGCACTTGTAATTCAGTTAAAAAATGATAAGTTGTTTGATATGCTACTATAATAATAATAACAATAATAACAGACTACAGGACCACCAAACCCTCCCCCGCATCCTCTGATGTCTCCTTCCTCAACGAGCTCAAGAACTTTTATGCTCGTTTTGAGCGAGGGAACCCCACAACCACAACCAAAGCAGACATGACGCCAGACCACCAACCTATGACTCTCTCCCCCACCGATGTAGGAGCGGTGCTGAGCAGGATCAATGTCCACAAGGCTGCAGGCCCTGATGGCATCCCCGGGCATGTTCTCAGAGCGTGTTCTGGGGAGCTTGCAGGAGTGCTCACAGACATATTCAATCTGTCCTTGGCCCACGCTGTGGTACCGGCCTGCTTCAAATCCACCTCCATCGTCCCGATACCCAAAAACTCCAACCCATCTTGCCTCAATGATTACCGCCCAGTAGCACTCACCCCCATCATCACTAAGTGCTTAGAGCGACTGGTCCTAGCACACTTCAAATCCTGTCTCCCCCCCACCCTGGACCCCCACCAATTCACATACCGCCGGAACAGGAGCACAGAGGATGCAGTCTCCATCGCAATGCACTCTGTCCTCTCACACCTGGACAACAACAACACCTACGCCAGAATGCTGTTTATAGACTTCAGTTCAGCATTCAATACAATCCACCCCTCACAACTCATCAGGAAACTGACAGACCTGGGTATCAGTTCCCTCATCTGCAAATGGTTACTGGACTTCCTGACCAACCGCCCCCAACATGTCCGGCTGGATAACCGCTGCTCATCTACCATCACAATGAACACCGGTGTACCACAAGGCTGTGTGATGAGCCCTTTCCTCTACTCCCTCTTCACCCACGACTGCAGACCTGCTGATGGTTCCAACACCATCATTAAGTTTGCAGATGACACCACGGTGATTGGCCTCATCAGTGACAACGATGAGGCCGCCTACAGGGAGGAGGTGGATCGTCTGGCTGAGTGGTGCGACAGAAACAACCTGCTGCTTAACACCGAGAAGACCAAGGAGCTCATCGTGGACTACAGGAGGAATGCTGACCCACATCCACCCATCCACATTAAGGGGACGGCTGTGGAGCGTGTGAGCAGCTTCAAGTTCCTGGGAGTCCACATCTCCGAGGATCTCACCTGGACGACCAACTGCTCCAAGCTGGTCAAGAAGGCTCACCAGCGCCTCTTCTTCTTGAGGACTCTGAGGAAGAACCACCTGTCCTCAGACATCCTGGTGAACTTCTATCGCTGCACCATCGAGAGCATCCTGACCAACTGTATAACAGTCTGGTACGGGAACTGCTCTGCCTCGGACCGGAAGGCGTTGCAGAGGGTCGTGAAAACTGCCCAGCGCATCGCCGGAGCACCACTTCCTGCCATAAAAGACATCTACAGGAAGCGGTGTCTGAAAAGGGCTGGGAAAATCATCAAAGACCCCAGTCACCCATCACATGGACTCTTCACCCTCCTGCCCTCTGGGAGGCGCCACAGGAGCCTCCGGACTAAGACCACCAGGTACCAGAACAGCTTCTTCCCCACAGCTGTCAGACTCCTGAACTCTGCCTCCTGACATCTGACCCACGTTAAACTCATGGACTGAACATACACACACCCACAATGGACAACTGTACCCTCAAACACAATAATAACATGGACTGAACCACCACTCACAACCACTAGCACTTTATATAGCCTCTGTAGAAACTATCTACACCCTCACTTATCTTAACTGCACTACTGTATAGCTCTGTGTAAATAATCATTCTGTACATTCGATAATCTTTAATCCTACAACTGTTTACAACTTGCATAGTTCCCATTTCTGTATAGCTGTATATCCCAGATTCTGTAAAGTTATTTATTTCATATTCTGTATAGTTTTTCATATTTATATCCTGTTCATATCCTGTACATAGCTTGTACTCACTACAGCCTGTACATACTTATAGTTATAGAATATTCACAACATACTTCATACCGTGTACATTATAACATACCATAATAGACCCATTTCTGTAATATACTCACATATCTATATTATTGCTAATATATATTGTAATATATCTATATCACTAAAGCACTTCTGGATGGATGCAAACTGCATTTCGTTGCCCTGTACCTGTGCATGTGCAATGACAATAAAGTTGAATTCTATTCTATTCTATTCTAATAATTCTTATTATTCTTATTCTTATTATTAGTATGAATTTTGGTTAAAACTATTTTTTTTTGTTTTGCATTGGTGACCATGGTGACAGTGATGTTGTGTAAAACTATAACAATTCAAATGTGTTCAAGGTTAACTTGGCAATAATGTAATTTCATGGGTGGTGCTGCGATGATAGCTCTCATTAAACTTTAAAACTTTAGAATCTTCTGTTCAAGTCTTTTCAAGTCTTTCAGTCTTGTATAATTTTAGTTGTTTAGTAATTTACACCGACTGTTATCTCACATCATATGACATCTAGAAATCAAAGGTCACTTTAGCCTTCTCGCCACTGTTTTACGACCCGTCTAGTTTCCAGGACACCTTATAAGTGTGATGAACCATAATCTTTAGTTATATAGCCCTTAGTTTAAAAATAACTATCAAATCTATCTCTAAATTTTCTACAAAAATATAAGAATATTGGGTCAACTTTTACCAGGAAGTCTTCTTTCTCTGCTTCACTTTGTTTGGTTTTAACTAACAAGCAATGAGGAAGAGCAAAGGGTAATTTTAATATTGTTTTTGATGATCCAATAATATGCCATCCAGAAGTCAAAAGTTTGAAATAGTAACTCAAAGCTATAATTTAGCTCTGCCAGGAAATGTTCTTTCTTTTTTCAGTAGTAAAAACAACCACACATGTTTTATTTTGCTAGGCTCACAACTAAAAAAAATAAATAAATAAAAAAAAAAAAAAAGAAAACTTGAACCTGAAGACCAAGAAGAACATTTCTCTCTGCACTCTCTTGGCATTCATAGGTCAATATTTTGGGTCACAATCTCAAAAATGTAACATTTTGACTAAGCTCTACCTGGAAATTTATTTATGTCAATGTTGGAAATGGCTTCCATAGTTTCATATGTTAGGATTAAATTTCAACAGTGGAAAATGGTCACCACAATTATAAGTACAAGCAAAAAAATCTATTTGAATTTTTAAAATCTGTTATACTATTATAGCACCTGATTTAACCATAAAAGTGATTTATCTTCACTGTTTATGGGATTAGTTTTGATATATGATGTAAATTAGGCATAACCATAGAAAATAAAAGGTTTGGGGCCACTTTTCATGAAAGTCTTGTTTCTCTTCTTCACTTTGTTTGGTTTTAACTCCCAATCGATCCTGATGGTTCACAGTAATTTTAATGTTGTTTTTGCACAACCTAACATAATCCTTTTTCTCTGCACTTCATAGAGCTCATATGGTAAAGTAATAGCGTGTGAATTGTATGTTTGTAATCAGCACCACGCTGTTCTGGACTGGCCTTTAAAATATCCACTAGATAACCAAGCTGGCAAAAAAAGTCATGGAAAATTGATAGGTGGACGAAAGGCTTGAAAAGTGGGCTTCCTGGCCTGGGCGTGACCTGCACTTAGCACACTGCCTAAATGAGGAGTGGCTACTCATTAAAACCGCCAGTGGAGGAGTATTATCAGTTTTAAACCCAAAGATTTAGAGAACTACAGATGTGGCCACTTCTAACCTTCATTGACTTTTTTTTCCTGTGGTAAAGATGTTTTTAATTTTTCCAATGGCTCAAAAATTCATCCTCCTGTTTGTCCTTTGGCTTGTTGTAGCCATTTTCAGTAAGTAGCCTGATTTTATTGGATCAACTTTAAAATCCTCTTTTTTTTTCAGTTTAATAGTGATGATGATGATGATGATAGAGTAACACGGTAGAGCACATATTAACAAATGAAAACATCAGATAAACTTAAGAGGTGAAATATTCATTTTAATATTGTTGTTTTTTAATTTCATTAGGTTTTCATTTTAATTGAGTCTAAACTGTTATGTACACAGGTGGGGCCTAATAGGCTTTATATAAATAGTAGATGAATAGATTTTTTTTTTTTAAGAATTTGCAGTCATTCCTGATCCAAGATTACGGCTGTAACAGCGAAATTGAGAGATACCCATGGCGTAAGACTGCCTGGATTAATGTTCTCTAATCAAAATATCTCAAATTAGCTTGAATATGAGAATATTATTTTCATGATTAACAGTTACTAGTTCTTTTCCCCTTTTGTTTTGCTTCTATACAAATTCTATACACTCATATGTTTGTAATAATTGTGTAACTCGAACAGCTTTCTTTTGCAGCCATTGTGTATCTGGGCTGGTTTAGCACATACATAAGTAAATTTGACCAGTGTGTCTGTGTCAACAGTCCCACAATATTTCATTTTATTATTTTATGACCCTGTTGTTGTACCACATCCTTTTGGCATGGAACAATAAAGGAAGTCTCTTTGTTCACTTCAGATCCTGCAAACTGTTTAATGCTTTACATGTCTGAAACCTAAATGATGGTTGAGTGAACTTTATGTTCTCCATGCAGAGTCTGTGTCACTGCTGGTGCTCTCTTACTGAGACTGAGAAATAATCCAATTTAACTCTGTGTTTCCTAATTAAAAATAAAATCAGTAAATAATTAATATAGCTTCATGTTTTAGTTAGAGTTATTTATGTATTATCCATATAAATGTGAAATGGCATTTTTATCAGAAAAGAACATTTTCAGTGAGTTTGACACTGACACCCCCACAAACTACTTCTCCTTTTTCTCCTGCGTTTCATGCCTGCTCATATACTGTATGATCCTGCTTTAATAACTTTGATTGATTTTTTTCTGGCTTGCTTCCTGGGTATAAAATTTCAAAAGTTATGAACAAAGGTTATCATGTACTAACTACTGCATTTAAACACACCTCTTAGCAACAGGCGTTTCAACAGACGTTTCAACTACTGCAACAACAGGCGATTCAACTACTGCAACAACAGGCGATTCAACTACTGCAACAACAGACGTTTCAACTACTGCAACAACAGACGTTTCAACTACTGCAGCAACAGGCGATTCAACTACTGCAACAACAGGCGATTCAACTACTGCAACAACAGACGTTTCAACTACTGCAGCAACAGGCGATTCAACTACTGCAGCAACAGACGTTTCAACTATTGCAACAACAGACGTTTCAACTACTGCAGTAACAGGCGATTCAACTACTGCAACAACAGGCGATTCAACTACTGCAACAACAGGCGATTCAACTACTGCAACAACAGACGTTTCAACTACTGCAGCAACAGACATTTCAACTACTGCAACAACAGGCGATTCAACTACTGCAACACCAACTACTCAATTTAAAGGTAATTCGATTGCTCTGGATCCAAATGTTCACAGGTTATACTGCTTATATAGTGTTTCAAATTGTGTGTGTGTGCACGCACTTGTTTTGTTTCTCACTTTAAAGATCCCTGCAATTCAAATCCCTGTGGCACTGGAAGCACCTGTGAGGTCCGTTATAACGACACATATGTATGCTTGTGCCTGGCTGGTGATTTCTACAACAATGTTTCAAAGAGTTGTGAACGTTGTAAGTATTTGTTTGTGTGCCGCTATGAAGTTTTAAGTTTATGTGACAGTGACATAATGAAGATTATATAGTAACATATAATGTTATTTTCTTGATTTCAGCCAAAGTTTTCCCTGGAAAACTTCAACTAAATAAAGATTTTAATGACAAAATGAGAAACCACACATCAAAGGAATTTAAAGAAACTGCAGATATAATTATTGCTGAGGTAAGTAATCATGTAGTACTCTCTATCAATAAATGTATCTTTATAGACATTTTTTTTGAAATTGCACTTGACATTACAAGATAAATTTAAGCTAAAATTGCAAACAATTATATCTTACTCATCTTGACCAAAACATATTTTCCTTTGAAAACACAGCTTGATAACGTTTATAATGGGAAGGATGGTTACTCTGGATCTATAGTGCTGAAACTCCTGTAAGTCTCAGACTGACAACAACTTTTACCGTACCATTTTTCAGCCTATTTTACATCACAGAACACTATGTTATTATCCTGAGTAAATACAGGATGCAATTATCACTAAATGTGATTTTTCCTTTACAGGCCAAGAACCACTTCTAGGTCAAGGAATACGGCTTTGAAGGTCGATGCATTAGTAGACATCACCTTCAAAGCCAGTTCTAATATCAAAGTAGCTGAAGTTGAGGAAACACTAAAAGAGTGTCCGGACGTGAAGTGTACCGTGATTGGGAAGACCTTTGAGAGTAAGTTTATTACATGTATTCTAGTGTGTTGTGTTTTTTATCGATATATTTCTAGAACAAGACTCACTGTAGATATAGATTTATTTTCAAAAAGAATACAATTGACAAGATGTGTTTCAGAATCTTAAATGAAACTCTTTCACCCATCTGTCAAAGATGATTTAGCTGTAATAACAATATAATGGATGTCACAATCAGGACAGCTGTTGCCATTACATATATTCTAATCTTTGCATTTATAATTCAGTGAGTTATGATGTTCTGATGATAATATTTCTAAACTGAAGTCATGCTGTTAATTTCATTCAAGGGTTTATTGCATGGATTATTAGTGATTCATTTATTTCACTGTTGTACATGTTATGAAACATGTCTTTGAGTACTGAGGCTTTTTTCTCTCCTTCATTTAAAGCTAAGAACCTGTGTGATAACACTCCCTGTGATGAAAAAAATACAAATTGCACATCAAGCGATGGAACTTTCAGCTGTACCTGTAAAGAAGGCTACAAGAAAACAGACTACAGTACTAGAATGTGCATTGGTAAGATGATTACCTGAGCAAAGTAAGTGGTGTGTGTGTCTGTGTGTGTCTTATGTAAGCAAACGACAAAGTGTTTCAATTTTTCTTTTTACAGCTTGTCCCCTTGGGGAAAAATTTAAGGATAATGAGTGTGTGAAGTAAGTACTCCTTCCCCTCCTGTATGTCTTCTATTGTTATAAAGCTTGCGTTAAAAGAAATCCTAGAATCAACCTTCTTCTTGTCTTCCAGATGCTCATTTGGTTATTCTGGTTTTAACTGCTCAGAAAGTGAGTATACTGCATGTTTTTAAAAGTGAAAGCAGAAACATGCTTACTTAATGACAATTATTTAAAGAAAAACCTCACAAGATTAATGACAACATGTGATACAATAGATAGAAAGGTTATTCAAAAGCTGGAAAATTTAATAAAAGTTTTTAAATAACCTGCCTTGATGTCCTCTTCATTGTGTTTTATTAGACTGGCAGCTCATTCTGGTAATCGTGGGCTCTGTGCTTGGAGGACTGCTGCTCATAGCCCTCATCCTTCTACCAGTAGTAGCTACCCAGTAAGTTTCTTAGCAATTCATTTGCCCCCATAAATGTGAGAAAGTGTTTTTCTCACTTTGATTTAGGCTTTATTGTAGATGCAAATGCATTTAAAATCAAGAGAATTTGTTCATGTCTGACAGACTCAATAGTGAATTACAATATTTTTTTCCTGCTGTGATTTCAGAAAATCAAACAAAACCTCCAAGAAGAGCAAAAGTGCAGAAATGGAAAAACCCTACACTAACCTGAGTTCTGCCTCACAACCGATGGCTAGCAACAAGTTTGGCCACAGCCAGGGAGTCTCATTTAACAGGTCAGCCAATGGCCATTCAGGTTTTCAGAATGGTGGGGTGCCTGTGTTCCCACGAGCTGCCACCACCACCAACAGCATGGACAACAGGACCAACCTGGAGATGAAACCAAACAATGGCCGACAAAACTTTGGACATATGAACAGTGGCTCAGAATATTCCTCTGTGTGTATAAAGAAGAGATACGTTCATCAGATTTTTGGATTTTTTAGTGTTTGCTGTTAAATTTACTCTCATTCTTTTTTTTCTCTGTAGCGGTTATATGATGAACCAGAGGACATACGCCCATACGGTCAGACTCGACCTCAGAACAACCCGTATGCCGAGAATCAGCCCAGGATCAACCCGTATACTCAGAACCAAGGCCACAGCAACCCGCACTACACACACGATGATGGAAGACGCTACTATTAGTACAAAATCAGAAAGGCTCACTATACAATGACATTTTTGAAGGTTTATGTTTTTAAATTTGTTTTATATTTCCTGTATGTTCATTACATACATCTTATGTGACTGACAACAGTACAAACTGTCATAAACCAATCTTGTCTGATTGTGACTACGTTATATCAAGTTGGAGACATGATTTCGAGGATTGGTCTCATTTTTTATCCGTTTTGATTTAATGAATTATGAGTTATTAAAGAGTTGTCTATTTAAATTGAATGAAAACCCTGAACACTCATGCCCAAATATATTGCGATAATGAGGTGCTGCTTATGATTGTTCCTTTGTCTGATAAATGCTTCATTCGTCTGTGAATTCACAAATTTTTTGCATGTAAATACGTTACATGTTTGTGATGAACTGAAATTTGATGTTTAATTCAGTTTTTGTGAATGAGACGAGTTTATTCTAATAAAATTATAAGAACCTGTGTGTAGTATATATTAGCATCAAGCGGTGAGGTTGCACACATATATGTGTGTGTCTCAAAAAAGGAAACTCAAAGATGTACACTTGATGTCAAACCCGGTCAGTTCAATTGCCATCCAGACTGTATGTACTGAGTAAGGGTCCCTCCACTAAACACCCCATGATAACCCAGGTTACCTTGGATATGAGTGAGAGATGAATAACTGAAGGCATACCAACTCAGACATCGTCTGGATTAACAAGGTCGGTGTCAGGTGTTGAGGTCTCTGTCCAGAAAAGCACATTCCTAGGAACACCAAAGGTACTGCACAGGACCCTCAAGCTCTGAGTTTGAAGAATAGACTGTCCACAGGGGTGAGAGGGGAATTTAATATATATAAAAAAAACACCCAGCACGCCCCTGCGGGCGGTTTATCCTTCAAGCTCGGGTCCTCTACCAGAGGCCTGGGAGCTTGAGGGTCCTGCGCAGTATCTTAGCTGTTCCCAGGACTGCGCTCTTCTGGACAGAGATCTCCGATGTTATTCCCGGGATCTGCTGGAGCCACTCGCCTAGCTTGGGAGTCACCGCACCTAGTGCTCCGATTACCACGGGGACCACCGTTACCTTCACCCTCCACATCCTCTCGAGCTCTTCTCTGAGCCCTTGGTATTTCTCCAGCTTCTCGTGTTCCTTCTTCCTGATATTGCTGTCATTCGGAACCGCTACATCGATCACTACGGCCGTCTTCTTCTGTTTGTCTACCACCACTATGTCCGGTTGGTTAGCCACCACCATTTTGTCCGTCTGTATCTGGAAGTCCCACAGGATCTTAGCTCGGTCATTCTCCACCACCCTTGGGGGCATCTCCCATTTTGACCTCGGGACTTCTAGGTTATACTCGGCACAGATGTTCCTGTACACTATGCCGGCCACTTGGTTATGGCGTTCCATGTATGCCTTGCCTGCTAGCATCTTGCACCCTGCTGTTATGTGCTGGATTGTCTCTGGGGCATCTTTACACAGCCTGCACCTGGGGTCTTGCCTGGTGTGATAGACCCCAGCCTCTATGGATCTTGTACTCAGAGCTTGTTCTTGTGCTGCCATGATTAGTGCCTCTGTGCTGTCTTTCAGTCCAGCTTTGTCCAGCCACTGGTAGGATTTCTGGATATCAGCCACCTCCTCTATCTGCCGGTGGTACATACCGTGCAGGGGCCTGTCCTTCCATGATGGTTCCTCGTCTCCCTCCTCTTTCTTGGGTTTCTGCTGCCTGAGGTATTCACTGAGCACTCGGTCAGTTGGGGCCATCTTCCCAATGTATTCTTGGATGTTCCTTGTCTCATCCTGGACTGTGGTGCTGACACTCACCAGTCCCCGGCCCCCTTCCTTCCGCTTAGCGTACAGCCTCAGGGTGCTGGACTTGGGGTGAAACCCTCCATGCATGGTAAGGAGCTTTCTTGTCTTTATGTCAGTGGCTTCTATCTCCTCCTTTGGCCAGCCTATTACCCCAGCAGGGTACCTGATCACGGGCAGGGCGTATGTGTTGATGGCCCGGATCTTGTTCTTACCATTCAGCTGACTCCTCAGGACTTGCCTGACCCTCTGCAGGTACTTGGTGGTTGCAGCCTTTCTAGCGGCCTCTTCATGGTTCCCATTTGCCTGCGGGATCCCCAGGTACTTGTAACTGTCCTCTATGTCTGCAATGTTGCCTTCTGGTAGTTCAATCCCCTCAGTTCTGACTACCTTCCCTCTCTTTGTTACCATCCGACTACACTTCTCCAGTCCGAACGACATTCCAATGTCATTGCTGTATAGCCTGGTAGTGTGGATCAGTGAATCGATGTCTCGTTCACTCTTGGCATACAGCTTGATGTCATCCATGTACAGGAGGTGGCTGACAACTGCTCCGTTCCGTAGTCGGTATCCGTAGCCAGTCTTGTTAATGATCTCACTGAGGGGGTTCAGGCCTATGCAGAACAGCAGTGGGGACAGAGCATCTCCTTGGTAGATCCCGCACTTGATGGTAACTTGTGCTATGGGCTTGGAGTTGGCCTCTAGTGTTGTACGCCACATCCCCATTGAGTTCCTGATGAAGGCTCTTAGGGTCCCATTGATCTTGTACAATTCTAGGCATTCCAGTATCCAGCTGTGGGGCATTGAGTCATAGGCCTTCTTGTAATCAATCCAGGCAGTGCACAGGTTGGTCAGTCTGGTCTTGCAGTCTCGGCTGATTGTTCTGTCTACCAGTAGCTGGTGTTTTGCACCTCTGGTATTCTTGCCAATTCCTTTCTGTGTCCCGCTCATGTATTGACCCATGTGCCTGTTCATCTTAGCCGATATGATGCCTGACAGGAGCTTCCATGTAGTACTGAGGCAGGTTATTGGTCGGTAGTTGGAGGGGACCGGTCCCTTCTTGGGGTCCTTGGGGATCAGGACCGTCCGGCCTTCAGTTAGCCATTCCGGGTGTCTCTCGTTAACTAGCAGCTGGTTCATTTGTGCTGCCAGACGCTCGTGGAGTGCAGTCAGCTTCTTCAGCCAGTAGGCGTGAACCATGTCGGGCCCTGGTGCTGTCCAACTCTTCATACTGGAGACCCTTTCTTGGATATCTGCCACTGTGATGGTTACTGGACCCTGTTCAGGGAGGTCGCTGTGGTCTGCCCTCAGATCCACTAGCCACTGAGCATTGCCGTTATGGGTTGCATCCTTCTCCCATATGCTCTTCCAGTATTGCTCCGTCTCCAGCCTTGGTGGTGCTGTTCTCTTATTGTTCCCTTGCCACTGAGAGTACACCTTTGCTGGTTCTGTGGAGAACAGCTGGTTTATTCTCCTGCCTTCTATCTCTCTGGTGTACCTCCTCAAGCGGCTGGCCAAGGCTGTGAGTCTTTGCTTGGCAGTTTCCAAGGCCTCAGGTATGGACAGCTTGCTGTATTTTTTTAGGCACCTTATTTGTCGCACCTTTCTGCAACTCTGTTAGTTGGCTAACCTCCCTCCGTGCTACTTTGATCTTGCCCTCTAGCCTCCTTCTCCATGGAGGGTACTGCCCCTTGTGGCTGTTCAACTTGTAGCCAAGCATCTCACTGATCACTGCTGCCGTATTGTAGATCAGCTTGTTAGTGTCGGTAATCGTGGTTGTAGGTATTGCCCGTAGTGCTGCATTAACATCATCTAGCAGACCTTCTGAGGGTACTTCACGTAATCTTGGTAACCGGCTACGGGGGATCCAGGTTTCAAGCTTGGCCATGATCCTATTTTTCAGGTCAGTTCCTCTCGCACTCAACGATCCTTCTCCTATCGCACTTGGGGCTATGTACCCAATCTCGGGTGGGGGTGATGATATCTCCCCCCTGACCTGGCGTCCTGACTCCTCCTTGCCGTAGCATTTGTGTTGTACCTCGTCAATCTCTAGCTGTGAGAGCAGTTCCTTCTTTCGAATGTTGGAACACTGAGCTACTAGTTGTTTCGCCGTCATTGTGGATGTTGGGTATCGAAGAATCCATAGGTCCCTCATCCTATTCATGTAGCCCCTTCCGCCGGGGTTACTTGCGTAGTAGCATTCCAACAACGCCCTGTTTTCGTCCCTTGCCCACCGATGCCTTCTTGTTCCAGTAGCCCACTTTTCGTCAGGGTGCCCTGGTTCCTCAACACCTGACGCGGACCTTGTTGATCCGGGCGACGTCCGAGCCGGCATGCCTTCATATTTATCTGTCTCGCTCATGTCTGCGGTAGGCTTGCTTAGCATAGGGGGTCTAGCCTTAGGACCCTTACTGGATACAGACGCCCCAGGCAGGAATCGAACTTGCGATCCTCTGTTCCAAAGGCGTGTAGTTTAACCACTACGCTATCCAGCTGCATATATATATGTATATATATGTATATATATATATATATTGTTAAGATTCAAAATTGAGGAAGGAGAGTACACACCACCCATGGTCCAGAGGGTCTTTGGTCAAACAATGATTTTAATGAACACACGTGTGGGAAGACACTCTGTACGCAGACAGCCAGTAGTCCTCGACTCAATCAAAGCATGAACAGATATTTTATAGCATCAGGGTTTGTTTTACTGACGCCCCTTCATGCGTCACCGGTACATTTTATACATAGATCAGATCAACATCATCATGACTTTTCACCCAGAAAATCATCTTCTATTTTCATGGCTTGGTACTTTCCGTTCTTATCTTAAAATGAATTGTTCCTCTTTCTTGCCGAGACAACAAGGACGGTTCCTCTAAATAAATTTAACTAATGTGTGTGTATGTGTTGACCTCACATGCTCTTTGTGTCACCTCTTCACCTACTGTCTGTGTCTCGTCCTCAAAATAACCTGCACTTAGACTCTGCTTTCGGTTTCAGTTCTGCAAAAGGCACACTCTGCAAACCTGCAACTTCCTGTCAGCCTGCAACTTAGTCTTTCTGAAAGACACACACTGTTCAACCCCTGAATGCAATATAAACTCCAGATTATATTATTAATGCAATGGTAATAATGACAATTATTTAACAATAGCAGTAAAATAATTTCCCTTCTCCACAATATATATATATATATATCCATCCATCAGTCCCTCATCCTATTCATGTAGCCCCTTCCGCCAGGGTTACTTGCATAGTAGCATTCCAACAACGCCCTGTTTTCATCTCTTGCCCACCAATGCCTTCTTGTTCCAGTAGCCCACTTTTCATCAGGGTGCCCTGGTTCCTCAACACCTGACGCGGACCTTGTTGATCCGGGCGACATCCGAGCCAGCATGCCTTCATATTTATCTGTCTCGCTCATGTCTGCGGTAGGCTTGCTTAGCATAGGGGGTCTAGCCTTAGGACCCTTACTGGATACAGACGCCCCAGGCAGGAATCAAACTTGCAATCCTCTGTTCCAAAGGCGTGTAGTCTAACCACTACGCTATCCAGCTGCTATCCAGCTGGTGGCTAACCAACCGGACATAGTGGTGGTAGACAAACAGAAGAAGACGGCCGTAGTGATTGATGTAGCGGTTCCGAATGACAGCAATATCAGGAAGAAGGAACACGAGAAGCTGGAGAAATACCAAGGGCTCAGAGAAGAGCTCGAGAGGATGTGGAGGGTGAAGGTAACGGTGGTCCCCGTGGTAATCGGAGCACTAGGTGCGGTGACTCCCAAGCTAGGCGAGTGGCTCCAGCAGATCCCAGGAACAACATCGGAGATCTCTGTCCAGAAGAGCGCAGTTCTGGGAACAGCTAAGATATTACGCAGGACCCTCAAGCTCCCAGGCCTCTGGTAGAGGACCCGAGCTTGAAGGATAAACCGCCCGCAGGGGCGTGCTGGGTGTGTTTTTATATATATACAGTGGGGCAAAATAGTATTTAGTCAGCCACCGATTGTGCAAGTTCCCCCACTTAAAATGATGACAGAGGTCAGTAATTTGCACCAGAGGTACACTTCAACTGTGAGAGACAGAATGTGAAAAAAAAATCCATGAATCCACATGGTAGGATTTGTAAAGAATTTATTCATAAATCAGGGTGGAAAATAAGTATTTGGTCAATAACAAAAATACAACTCAATACTTTGTAACATAACCTTTGTTGGCAATAACAGAGGTCAAACGTTTACTATAGGTCTTTACCAGGTTTGCACACACAGTAGCTGGTATTTTGGCCCATTCCTCCATGCAGATCTTCTCGAGAGCAGTGATGTTTTGGGGCTGTCGCCGAGCAACACGGACTTTCAACTCCCGCCACAGATTTTCTATGGGGTTGAGGTCTGGAGACTGGCTAGGCCACTCCAGGACTTTCAAATGCTTCTTACGGAGCCACTCCTTTGTTGCCCGGGCGGTGTGTTTTGGATCATTGTCATGTTGGAAGACCCAGCCTCGTTTCATCTTCAAAGTTCTCACTGATGGAAGGAGGTTTTGGCTCAAAATCTCACGATACATGGCCCCATTCATTCTGTCCTTAACACGGATCAGTCGTCCTGTCCCCTTGGCAGAAAAACAGCCCCATAGCATGATGTTTCCACCCCCATGCTTCACAGTAGGTATGGTGTTCTTGGGATGCAACTCAGTATTCTTCTTCCTCCAAACACGACGAGTTGAGTTTATACCAAAAAGTTCTACTTTGGTTTCATCTGACCACATGACATTCTCCCAATCCTCTGCTGTATCATCCATGTGCTCTCTGGCAAACTTCAGACGGGCCTGGACATGCACTGGCTTCAGCAGCGGAACACGTCTGGCACTGCGGGATTTAAATCCCCGCCGTTGTAGTGTGTTACTGATGGTGACCTTTGTTACTTTGGTCCCAGCTCTCTGCAGGTCATTCACCAGGTCCCCCCTTGTGGTTCTGGGATCTTTGCTCACTGTTCTCATGATCATTTTGACCCCACGGGATGAGATCTTGTGTGGAGCCCCAGATCGAGGGAGATTATCAGTGGTCTTATATGTCTTCCATTTTCTGATGATTGCTCCCACAGTTGATTTTTTCACACCAAGCTGCTTGCCTATTGTAGATTCACTCTTCCCAGTCTGGTGCAGGTCTACAAAACTTTTCCTGGTGTCCTTCGAAAGCTCTTTGGTCTTGGCCATGGCGGCGTTTGGGGTCTGACTGTTTGAGGCTGTGGACAGGTGTCTTTTATACAGATGATGAGTTCAAACAGGTGCCATTCATACAGTGAACGAGTGGGGGACAGAAAAGCTTCTTACAGAAGACGTTACAGGTCTGTGAGAGCCAGAGATTTTCCTTGTTTGAGGTGACCAAATACTTATTTTCCACCCTAATTTACGAATAAATTCTTTACAAATCCTACCATGTGGATTCATGGATTTTTTTTTCACATTCTGTCTCTCACAGTTGAAGTGTACCACTGGTGCAAATTACTGACCTCTGTCATCATTTTAAGTGGGGGAACTTGCACAATCGGTGGCTGACTAAATACTTTTTTGCCCCACTGTATATATATATATATATATATATATATATATATATTTTTTTTTTTTTTTTTTTTATGTAAATATAAATAAACAAGTCCCTATAAATCATTCACACGGATCATTTAAATTGATCTTGCTACTCTATGTATAAGTTGCAGATTGGATGATGCCCTGTTTTTGTATATACAGAGTGTATTTTATCTTTGACTTCAATAACTGATTAAAGTCAGTAATTTATAGGCAAAGTAAATATATATTTTCCCAGTTTTGTGTGGTATCATTTTATTATCACTCATATAATAAATATAAGTATATTAGTGTTTAGTTTATTTTATACATTATATAGTAGCTAAATACACTAACCTAGTTTTGAAAGAAAGGTTTGTTTTTTTTCAGTGATTCAGCTGAGAAGGCACATCTGACTCCTCTTATAGCATGGATGCTTTAGGAAGAGTTGAATCATTTTAATCCATATTTATTTAATTTACACACAGATAAAGCATAATAGCACACAATCCTCCCGCAGATTTCATCATCAATCTGTGAGAATTCTATTTGTAGTTTGTGTTTGTTTTTTTAACCACTGGAGGGCACCAGAGTTTTACTAACAAACATTTTTGAAGCATCCGTGCTACTCAGGAAGTAAAGAAGTGTCATGCTTTGTGTAGCCACAGGATGTCAGCTTTCTTTTCCAGGCATGTTGTCTGTAGATGATAAGAAGAAGAAGAAGAAAAACTTGTTTATCCAACATCCTGTAAACTCTGGGGTGGTTAGAATTATCCATGTTAATTCTCTCAACCATAGTTTCAAAAGTGTGCAGTTTGCAGCCAATCACTGTGTTGGTGTCACCAGCTCCTAGCAGACCACAGCAAAGTACACACCACTAACCTTACCTGACTGATAGAAAATCTCCATAATTTTTGCTGCACATACTAAGGAATCTCTGCTTCTTGTATTCCTCTACCACAGCGGTCCCCAACCCCCGGGCCTCGGACCGGTACTGGTCCGTGAGTCGTTTGGTACCGGGTTGCGAGAGTTGAGGCTCAGGTGTGAAATGTATAGTTTTCAGGGTTTTTATCAGTTTTTCAGCGTTATTTTGTTATAGTTTTTATCGTTTACTCGGTTTTCCTTGGTCTTTTCGGAAAGCAGAACAGACTTAGGGAAACACGGCACAAGAACTCACACCACAATAAAAACACAGACACACTGAGGGAGACACAGAGGGCAAAGACACAAGGGAAAAATACTCAAATAATCAAGGAGACAGAAAGAGAGAATATAACTAAAGACTACTAAAGAACCAAGACATAACCCAAAATACAGAAATATCACAAGGAAACACAAAATGCTGGGTCAGAAGGACCTAGAACCCTGACGATGCACGGCACATGTACCAATGAGAAAACCACATGATTTCCTCATGAAGCTTCAGAGACTGGTAACTAAGAAACACATCATTTTTGTTGCAATAATTCAGAACCTGATGTTTCTACAGCTGGTAGATTTAGTTGATTGGACATGATTTGGAAAGGCACATGTATAATGTCACAGAATTGACAATGCAGATCAGAGCACAAACCATTCACATACATCAACACTTTGGAAAAGTGTCAAGAGGGAATCTCAGATTATTTCATGCACATTTATGAGCAACATTTCACACTTCCATCATAGCTAAATGAGCCATCAATAATTTGATCATATTTGATTCATGTCCTGGGATTGTGTGAAGGAATTCCCAAACCTGGGCGCATAACTTTGGATAACTTGCATCAAAAACAAAAAAATGCTTTGAAGCAGCCATCAACAGACCTTAGATTGCTGCAAAAAGCAGAAACAAATCTATCTTCTAGTACCAGGCAAGATGAACATTTTCTTGGGGTTCCTTTGGTGCTGAATTCTTCTTCCTGATAGAACAAAGCCTTTTTTTGACATTTGGTCGACACTCCTCCAGAAATCCAGTTGCTGGCCTATGGGTTCTGTAACGGATAACCATGCATCCTGAAATTCTTAAACAAAATAAAAGGGTCAATAAAGTAAGATTTAAAAGATTATTTGCAGTTGTTTGGTTAATGTCAAGTTTTCTGTAATCCTCAAGCAGTGAGCTTCAACACTACAGGGAGTGCAGAATTATTAGGCAAGTTGTATTTTTGAGGAATAATTTTATTATTGAACAACAACCATGTTCTCAATGAACCCAAAAAACTCATTAATATCAAAGCTGAATGTTTTTGGAAGTAGTTTTTAGTTTGTTTTTAGTTTTAGCTATTCTAGGGGGATATCTGTGTGTGCAGGTGACTATTACTGTGCATAATTATTAGGCAACTCAACAAAAAACAAATATATACCCATTTCAATTATTTATTCTTACCAGTGAAACCAATATAACATCTCCACATTCACAAATATACATTTCTGACATTCAAAAACAAAACAAAAACAAATCAGCGACCAATATAGCCACCTTTCTTTGCAAGGACACTCAAAAGCCTGCCATCCATGGATTCTGTCAGTGTTTTGATCTGTTCACCATCAACATTGCGTGCAGCAGCAACCACAACCTCCCAGACACTGTTCAGAGAGGTGTACTGTTTTCCCTCCTTGTAAATCTCACATTTGATGATGGACCACAGGTTCTCAATGGGGTTCAGATCAGGTGAACAAGGTGGCCATGTCATTAGTTTTTCTTCTTTTATACCCTTTCTTGCCAGCCACGCTGTGGAGTACTTGGACATGTGTGATGGAGCATTGTCCTGCATGAAAATCATGTTTTTCTTGAAGGATGGAGACTTCTTCCTGTACCACTGCTTGAAGAAGGTGTCTTCCAGAAACTGGCAGTAGGACTGGGAGTTGAGCTTGACTCCATCCTCAACCCGAAAAGGCCCCACAAGCTCATCTTTGATGATACCAGCCCAAACCAGTACTCCACCTCCACCTTGCTGGCATTTGAGTCGGACTGGAGCTCTCTGCCCTTTACCAATCCAGCCACGGGCCCATCCATCTGGCCCATCAAGACTCACTCTCATTTCATCAGTCCATAAAACCTTAGAAAAACCAGTCTTCAGATATTTCTTGGCCCAGTCTTGACCTTTCAGCTTGTGTGTCTTGTTCAGTGGTGGTCGTCTTTCAGCCTTTCTTACCTTGGCCATGTCTCTGAGTATTGCACACCTTGTGCTTTTGGGCACTCCAGTGATGTTGCAGCTCTGAAATATGGCCAAACTGGTGGCAAGTGGCATCTTGGCAGCTGCACGCTTGACTTTTCTCAGTTCATGGGCAGTTATTTTGCGCCTTGGTTTTTCCACACGCTTCTTGTGACCCTGTTGACTATTTTGAATGAAACGCTTGATTGTTCGATGATCACGCTTCACAAGCTTTGCAATTTTGAGATTGCTGCATCCCTCTGCAAGATATCTCACTATTTTTGACTTTTCTGAGCCTGTCAAGTCCTTCTTTTGACCCATTTTGCCAAAGGAAAGGACGTTGCCTAATAATTATGCATATAGGGTGTTGATGTCATTAGACCACACCCCTTCTCATTACAGAGATGCACATCACCTAATATGCTTAATTGGTAGTAGGCTTTTGAGCCTATACAGCTTGGAGTAAGACAACATGCATGAAGAGGATGATGTGGACAAAATACTCATTTGCCTAATAATTCTGCACTCCCTGTACTAAATAATCTCTGCTTTCTGTGGAAATTGAGCCTGTTCCCTGTCTTGGTATTCGAGTTCAGCCTGTTGTTGATATAGAAGCCCAGACACTTGTATTCCTCTACCACATCAACATCTTCATCCAGCATGTACATGGGTCATGTCGCCACTCTCTTCCTTCTGAAGACGATCTTATTCACACTCAGAAGAAGATAATTCCTCCCAGACCACTCCACAAAATCATTCACTAGTGATCTGGACTCCTCATCCTGCCCATCACTAATACATCCAACCACTGTAGAAACAGAACTAGAGTATTTCTGTGGCTGCTCTGAAAGTCTGAGGTGTTCCAGATTAACAGTATAGTGAAAGAACACTGTAATATAATTTATAATATAATTTAAAACAGCAACGTACAACAACAGAAAAACAGTAACTCTATGCACAGCCCATGTACCAATGAGAAATCCACACGAGTTCCTCATGAAATTTCAGAGACTGGAAACTAAGAAACACATCATTTATCTTGCAATGATTCAGAACCTGATCTCTTTACAGCTGGTAAATTCAGTTGATTGGACATGATTTGTAAAGATACATATAAGGTCACGTAATTGACAGTGCAGATCAAAGCACAAACCAAGCCATTAGGTCCAAGGAAATGTCTGCAAACATCTGAGACAGAATTGTGTTGGGGCACAGATTTGGGGAACGGTACAGAAAAAAATTGTAGCATTGAAGGTCCCAGGGAGCACAGTTGCTTCCAACATGTATAAATGGAACCATCAGGACTCTTACTAAAGCTGGCTTCCCTGCCAATCTGAACAAGTGTGGTAGAATTGCCTTAGTCACATCATTAAAAAAAAAGAATTTATGATGTGCTTACTGAATGCCTCAGGCAGCAGACCCAAGAAAAAGGGGGAGCAAAAATAGGAACCGTCATGGAAGACAGGCATATACCACCGACAGATAGAAGAAGTAGCTGATATCAAGAAATCCTACCAGTGGCTTGACAAAGCTGGAGCGAAAGACAGTACAAAGGCACTTATCCTGACAGAACAGGAACTATTTCTAAGCACAGGATTGGTAGAAGCACTTGTCTACTACACCAGGCGAGACCCGATATGCAGACTGTGCAGAAATGCCCCAGAGACAATTCAGAATCAGTGGAATATGCCTAATAGGGTGGTTGTGAATGATCAAGCTTAGTTGCTGTGGGACTTTCAAATACAGACGAACAAATTGGTGATGGCTAATCAACAGGACTTAGTCATGGTGGACAAGCAGAAGAAGACGGCTGTAGTAATAGATGTGGCCATACTGAGTGATATCAACGTCAGGAAGAAGAAACACAAGAAGCTGGAGAAGTACCAAGGGCTGAGATAGGAGCATGAGAAGATGTGAGGAGGTGAAGGGAACAGTGGCAACAATGGTCACCATGGGGACTCGACAGTGGCTCCAGCCGATCCAATATGGACTGTAAAACTCCGTTGTTGTGAATAAAAAATAAACCATAACAAGTACGCTAACTAATCTGGGGTAAAGACAACTATATTATGTCAATATCTGTTATTTTGCCTTTTTTGCAACATGTGAGCGAGGCTTGAATCTTATACGTGGAATAAACTTAATTTGAAGAATACATCTGACGGAAAAGTTTTTCATACAGAGCTTTCAATTGTGCAGCATTTGTCATGAGGTTTTTAAGCTCTAGTTTATTCTGGAAGAACATTGATCATTTTATGTTTCTCCCGCAATGTAATCCACATTTGTGCAATAAAGCTTTTGAGCAAAATTGCAGACATCAAGGCTGTATCTTTGAGTTATTGTTGTTTGTGTGTGCTGGAGGGGAGGGGGATTTAGCAAAGATGCTCTATTGAACTGAGATCTGGTGGAGCCCATTTGAGTCATGTTCAAGAAACAAATTTGAGGTGATTTGAGCTTCATGAGATGGTGCATCATCCTGCTGGAAGCAGCCATCAGTAGATGGGCACAGTGTGTTCATAAAGGAATGGACAAGGACATCAAGAAGTCAGAGTATAAAGGAAAAAATTAAAAGTAAGAAGTCTTTAAAACAAAAACAAATTATTGGTTGCTTTGAAGACCAAGAAGAGCATTTTTCTGCACTGCATCTCAGGCTTTTGCATCCATAGGTCAAAACATGGGAGTGTAAATTTATTTATTTATTTATGTATTTCAGTGGTGGAGACAAGCTTCCATATGCGAGATTTTGCCACCCTGTCTGATTTCCATGCCACCCTAAGAAAGTTTCTCTCAATCCACCCCTGTTTAGGACTTTTAATTCAATTCAAGAAGTGAATAGTTGGTTGATATGTTACTATAATAATTAGTAGTAGTAGTACTGACTTTGGTTAAAACTATTTTTGTTTTACATTGGTACCCATTGTTAGGTATTTTAGTACCATGGTAGCATTTACTGGATATTGTTTTATAGTGACATTATACAGGAAAACTCTGTCATTCAATAAGGCCCCTTTGTTTTAGTTATTTTTCTCTTTGACCCAAGAATTGATGTGTGAGAATCACAGGCTGGTACAAGGTTGAAATACCACAGAGATCACTCCCTCAGCTACATTAGTTTCTTAATCTTTTAGACGCCTGTTGAAGGCCAAATGGTTTGTTTCAGATTTCACTAATGAAAGAACTCTTCGTTTTGTGCCTTGAAAATATGTCGCTGAGATAATCACAATTGTAGCTGAACTGATACACTATACAAAGGATGCTTCTTCACCCAAGGGCAGGAAGACGCTCCCTTATCTTGGTCTGTACTGGTTTAAACTGATAATCTGCTGTCTCATGAATTTTACCCTCTATATAAACTGTTGTACTTGTGAATAAAGTTGAGTCAATTTGGGAAGACAACCTGAAGCAGTCTCTGTTTTCTTGTTCTCCCAAGCTGCTCCCGAGCTCGTACTAACACGCTGAATGGCATGCTTGAATATTGCTTGAGAATATATTTGACTGTGTTACAGACTAAGGGACATTCTCTGCTGATAGGTGAAGGTACATTCTCTGCTGATAGACGTCCACGCCTCGAAGGAAGTCGATCCACGGATTAGGCCCTGGAAACAGTTTCCTTCACCCATGGTGAAAGTGATGTGATGTAACGCTATAATAATGATGGCTCTTAATAAATTTTAAAACTTCAGAATCTTCTGTTCAAGTCTTTTTAACCTCTTGTAATCTTTGTTGTTTAGCCCCAACTGTGTTATCTCACATCACATGACATCTAAAAATCAAAGGTCACTTTAGCCTTCACTGTTTTACAACCCGCCTAGTTTCCCACACACCTTATAAGTGGGGTGAACCATCTAATCAAGCAACCATTTCAAATGTTTTTTAGTAATCGCATTGGATTTCATGGGCATAGTTTCTTTTGTAGTGTTGTGTAAATGTACCTGTGTTTTATTGGGGATTGTGAAGACGCTTAAAGAGGGATAAATAAAACACTGACCAAAGTGTCATAAATTTATAAAATGACTGGGCAGGGATCTTATCTTTGTTCCTCAAGTTCGTTATTGCCCCTATAAATAACAGATAAAGCCTGAAATTGAGATTTACTAGAAAATGAGGTGAACTGTCATGATCCTGGGCCATGTTGGCCCAGCATTCTTAGTTTCATGTATTTTTGTATTTTGTTCCTTATTTGACTTCCCCTTGTGACTTTTACCCCCTGTGTGCCCCTCTGTGTATCTGTGAGCCCCCGTTTCCCCTCGTGTTTTATTCCATGTTTTCCCCAGCCCGTTATGTCTGTGCTCTCCCCGTGCTCCCTCTCTCCTCCTGTCTGCGCCTCTGTGTACTTCCTGTTTTACTTTGACAGTCTCCCGTCAGTATGTGTCATGTTGTGTTGCTCCTGCCCTGTCTCGTTACGATTATCTGTGTCAGCTGTGTTCCCCGTGTGCTCCCACCTCCCTCGTTAAACCTCTGTCTATTTATGTCTGCGTCTCCCTCTGTTCAGTGTCGCCTTCTCCCTCATTCATGGCCGTGTGTTTCTCTGTATGCTAGTGTATTGCTTCACAGTGTAGCTTCTTATCAGTTTGTTTCGCCGTTTCCCTCCAGCAATAAAGCTGTGTTTTGAGTTCATTCCTGCCTCTGTGAGCTTGCATTTGGGTCCACTTCCTGCTTGCCACACAGCCGAATCCTGACACTGAACATTGCAGTGCCACATAAATATTGAAGCATTATTTTTGTCTTTTGGTTTCTTTGCACATATTTGAAAGCATCAGCTATATGGAGATAAGTTCAGCAAGAAAAATAGCAGCATGTGGGGCGTCGCTCAGAGCAACTGTGACATGTTTTATATTGCACAATGATAATAACCTCCATGGGTAGCTGTTCCACTGTAAATCAAACTCTATTAGCGGGTACAAAGGACACAGGCTCAAGTTGGCATTTGATCTTTGATAAGATGTCATGTGTACTTCTTCCCTATAGGGAAGAAGTACACATACACATACATGTGTATGTGTACTTTTTATGTGTATGTACACATACACATAAAAAGGAAAGGAAACTATAGTTTCCTTTCCTTTTTAAATCTCTTCAGTCTTTTCCTGCATAATGTAATACAACCATAACAATGATCCACCTAAGTTAAATGTTTTTACGAAAAATAACACCAAAATAAAACCATCCATTAAGGATAAGTGATCCTTCCAGAATTTAAGAAACAAATAATCTTATAAATAAGCTTTACTCTTTAGTTATATAGCCCTTAGTTTAACTTTAACTATGAAATCTGCTCCAAATAAGGTATAACCATAGAAAAATAGAACATTTTCTACAAAGATATAACCAGGCTGAATTTTGGGGCAGCTTTTTTCAGGAACTCTTCTTTCTCTGCTTCACTTTCTTTGGTTTTAACTAACATACAATGAGGAATAGCAAAGGGTAATTTTAATAATGTTTTTGATGATCCAATAAGATGCCATCCAGAAGTCAAAATTTTGAAATAGTAACTCAAAACCTTGATTAAACTCTGCCTGGTAATTTGTTTTTCTTTTTTTCAGTGGTAGAAACAAGCTCACATGTTTTCTTGTGCTAGGCTCACAACTTAATAAAAACAAAATTAATCTCAAGTTTTGGTATTCATAGGTCAGGGGTTGGTGGTCAGTGTTGGAAAGAAGCTTCCATAATTTGGTATGCTAGGATCAAACTTTACTTGAAAAGAGATCCCCCCGGTTATAAGTACAAACAAAAAATATATATATTTGAATTTCATTAATCTTTAGTATTGTAGCACCTAATTTAACCATAACTGTGATTTATCTTCATTCTGTATGGGTTTAATTATGATATATGCTGTAAATAAGGCATACGCATAGAAAAATACAAATAAAAATTCTGAAAATAAAAGGTTTGGGGCAATGTTTTGTGAATTTCTTCCTTCTCTTCACTTTCTTTGGTTTTAACTGCCAATAAATCCAAATGGTCCACAGTAATTTTAATTCTAAAAGAATCATTTTTCTCTGCACTTCATAGAGCACATATGTTTGTGATCAGCACCATGTTGGTCTGGACCAGCCTTTAAAATATCCATTAGATAACCCAGCTGGTAAAGTCATGGAAAATTGATTAGTAGATAAAAGGCTTGAAAAGTGGGCTTCCTGGTCATCGTCTCTGGGTGTGACCTGCACTTAGCACACTAAAGGAGGAGTGGCTGCTGATTAAAACTGCCAGTGGAGAACAATTGGCAGTTTCAAGCTCAAAGATTAAGAGAACTACAGACTCGGCCACTTCTGGCCTTCACTAACTTTTTTCCACCCTGTGGTAAAGTTGTTTTTGATTCATCCAATGGCTCAAAAATTCATCCTCCTGTCTGTCATTTGGCTTGTTGTAGCCATTTTTGGTAAGTAGCCTGATTTTATTGCAACAACTTTAAAATCCTTATTTTTGTCAGTTTGATAGTGTATGATAGAGTGACAGGGTAGAGCACATGTTAACAAATTAAAACATCAGATAAACTTTAGAGGTGAAATATTCATTTTAATATAGTTGTTTTTTTAATTTATTTAATTAAGCTTTCAGTTTAATTCAGTCTAAACTGTTATGCACACAGGTGGAGCTTTAATAGGCTTTATGTAAATAGTAGATAAATGGATTATGTTATTTAAGACTTTGCAGTCATTCCTGATCCAAGATTACAGCTGTAACAGCAAAATGGAGAGCTAGCCATGACGTAAGACTGCCTGGATAAATGTCCTCCAATCAAAATATCTCAAATTAGCTTGAATATGAGAATATCATTTTCATGATTAACAGTTACTAGTTCCTTTCCCCTTTTGTTTTGCTTCCATACAAATTCTATACACTTGTCCAGTACTCATATGTTTTTAATAATGGTCTAACTTGCACATCTTCCTTTGCAACCATTGTGTATCTGGGCTGGTTTAGCACATATATAAGCAAATTTGACCAGTGTGTTCATGTCAACAGTCTGACATTAATTGCCATTTTATTATTTTATGACCCTGTTGTTATACCACATCCTTCTGGCAAGGCCACGATCAAGGAAGTCTCTTTGTTCACTTCAGATCCTGCAAACTGTTTGATGCTTTACATGTCTGAATCCTAAATGATGGTTGAGTGAACTTTATGTTTTCCATGCAGAGTCTGTGTCACTGCTGGTGCTCTCTTACTGAGACTGAGAAAGGACCCTACTTAGCTCTTTGTTTGATGTCTTGCATCATTAAACATAGACTATATGATCCTGCTTTAATAACTTTGATATAATTTTTTTCTCTGGCTTGCTTCCTGGGTATCAAATTTCAAAGTTGTGAACAAAGGTAATCATATACTAACTACTGCGTTTTAACACAACTATTAGCCTCTTCAACAAGAGCAGAAGATCCTGAAATTTCAGGTTCAGGAGACGATGCAACTACTGCAAAACCAGACGATGCAACTACTGCAACACCAACGACTTTATTTAAAGGTAATTTGATACCTCTGGATCCAAATGTTCACATGATATATTGCTCATACAGTGATTCAGATGTGTGTGTGTGTGTGTGTGTGTGTGTGTGTGTGTGTGTGTGTGTGTGTGTGTGTGTGTGTGTGTGTGTGTGTGTGTGTGTGTGTGTGCTCGCACTTGTTTTGTTTCTCACTTTGAAGATCCCTGCAACCCAAATCCCTGTGGCACTGGAAGCACCTGTGAGGTCCGTTATAACAACATATATATATGCTTGTGCCTGGCTGGTGATTCCTACAACAATGATTCAAACAGTTGTGAACGTTGTAAGTATTTGTTTGTGTGCCGCTATGAAGATTTTACTTTATTTAACAGTGACATGAATGAAGATTATATAGCAGTATATAACACTACGTGGGCTGGAGGAAGATTAGTAGATCACTGAAGGACAGGTCATTCAAAACAATATGTACCTCTTGAACTAGCTATCTCCTAATCAGTTTAGTCCAGGGGTGCCCAATCCCAGTCCTCGAGAGCTACCGTCCTGCAGCTTTTAGATGCATCCCTACTCCAACACAGCTGAATCAAATGGTTTGATTACCTCTTCAGCATGCCATCGTGTTTGGCAAAGGCCTGATAACAAGCCATTCATTTGATTCAGCTGTGTTGGAGTAGGGATGCATCTAAAAGCTGCAGGATAGTAGCTCTCGAGGACTGGGATTGGGCAGCCCTGATTTAGTCGGACATAAACAGTAAGTGAGTAATGTTGACTGTTAGCCTGGCTTAGCCAACTTAATGCAATCTGTGAAATACATTTTAATGTTAACATTTTAGATTTGGTTTACTTTATCCATGCAAAAATAAAGTGTAAGAATGACAAATTGGATTTTGTTTTTTTTGTTTTTCTGGGGTTTATGTCTGGGACTAACCCAGCTAGCCTCCTGTCTTAATCTTAGTTAAGTACCTGCTAGTTGTAGCTTGATATTTAACAGACAGACACTGTATGAGACTGGCATCAATCTCCCTCCTTTCAGCAAGAAAATGAGAGATATAAAATATCATTTTATTAGATTTTCACTTTCTTCTGATATTTTCTTGTTTTCAGCCAAAGTCTTCCCTGGAAATCTTCAAGTGAAAAAACCATTTAAAGATGAAATGACAAACACCACATCAAAGGAATTTATAGAAACTGCTAATGAAATCATTGCTGAGGTAAGTAATTAGGTAGTATTCTCTATCAATAAATGTGTCTTTATGGACATTTTTTGAAAATGCACTTGACATTACAAGTTATACTAAAAACAATTTCATCAGTTATTTAATCAATCTTAATAGTCATACTGAGCAAAACATATTTTCTTTTGAAAACACAGCTGGATGAAGTTTATAACGAGATGAACGGTTACTCCAAATCTATAGTGCTGAAACTCCTGTAAGTCTCAGACTGACAACAGCTTTTACTATAAAATCTTTCAGCCTGTTTCACATCAATGTACATTAACATGTTATTATACTGCACAAATAAATGATGCAATCATCACTAAATGTGATTTCTGTCTTTACAGTCCAAGAACCACTCGTGTGTCAAGGGCAAGCTCAGAGGTCATTGCATCAGTACAGATCATCTTCGAGGCCAGTTCTGAAATCACAGATGATCAAGTTGTACAAACTTTAAAAGCGTGTATGAACTGTAGCGTGATTGACAACACATTTAACAGTAAGTTTGTTACCTGTACTCTAGCACTGTCACGGTTCTGAATCATTTTGACCCAGCTTTTTCTGTTATATTTTGGTGTTTTTCTAGATTATGTTCATTATATTTATGTTCTGAATCTTGAGTTGTGCTGGTCTGATTTTGTATTACGGGTTATATTTTCTGTCAAGTCCGTGTCTTAGTAAAGTATTTCTTGTTTCCTGTTTTACATGTTCATGTCTGATGTCAGTGTGCTCAGTTTTACTTCTCCCCTGTCTCGTTAGCCTAATTTCTCGCAGCTGTGTCCCCCTCCTGTTTCCCATTCCCTGATTACTCCCCTGTGTATACAAGCCCTGTGTTGGCCTTTGCTCTCTCGCGTGTTGTACCCTCAACATGCTGTGTGTTTGTCATGGTCAGTCCTCTAGCGCCTCTGTTGTGAGTCTTGGTTTTGTTTTGCTTTTTTGAGTATTACTTTATGAGGAACTTTTGCCAGCAATAAAGCTGCGTTTTGAGTTCCAGTCCCGTTTTGAGAGTCCTGCATTTTGGGTCCTTTTTCCTGCCTGCCTGCCACACAACACAGCCATGACAAGCACATTGTTTTATGTCGATATGTATCTAGAATAAAACTCACAGTAGGAATAGATTTGTTTTCAGAAAGAATATAATTGACAAGATGTGTTTCAGAATCCTTTGTACTAAATCTACACTTCTGTCTAAATGAAACTATTTCCACCATCTGTCAAAGATAATTTAGTTGTAATAAAAATATAATGGATGTCACAATCAGGGCAGCTGCTGCCATTGCATGTATTGTAATCTTTATTTATATTTCGGTGATTTATGATGTTCTGATGATCATGATATTTTGAAGATGAAGTCATGCTGTTAATTTCAGTCCAGGGTTCATTTCATGGCATATTAGTGATTCATTTATTTTACTGTTGTACATGTTGCGAAACATGTCCTTGAGTACTGAGGCTTTTTTTCTCTCCGTCATTTAAAGTTACAAACCTGTGTGATGACACTCCCTGTGATGAACACTCCACAAACTGCAAATCAGGCGATGGAACTTTCAGCTGTATTTGTAACATAGGCTACATGCAAACAGACTACAGTACTAGAATGTGCATTGGTAAGACAATTTCCTGAGCAAAGTAAGTGGTGTGTGTGTCTGTGTGTGTCTTATGTAAGCAAACGACAAAGTGTCTCAATTTTTCTTTTTTACAGCTTGTCCCTTTGGGAAAGAATTGAAGGATAATGAGTGCGTGACGTAAGTACTCCTTCCCCTCCTGTATGTCCTCTGTTGATGTAAGGTTGCTTTTAAATATAAATCTTAAAATCAACCTTCTTCTTGTCTTGCAGATGCTCGTTTGGTTATTCTGGTTTTAACTGCTCAGAAAGTGAGTATACTGCATGTTTTTAAAGTGAAAGCAGAAGCATGGTTACTTAATGACAGCTATTTAAAGAAAAAACTCACAAGATAAAATATAACACATGATACAATAGGTAGAAAGGTTATTCAAAAGCTGGAAAATGCGATAAAAGTTTATGTCCTATTCATTGTGTTTTATTAGACTGGCAGCTCATTCTGGTAATTGTGGGCTCTGTGCTTGGAGGACTGCTGCTCATAGCCATCATCCTTCTACCAGTAGTAGCTACCCAGTAAGTTTCTTACCAATAACAATAACATCTTTCATTTGCCCCCATAAATGTGAGAAAGTGTTTTTCCTCATTTTGATTTAGGCTTTATTTTAGATGCAAATGCAATTAAAATCAAGAGAATTTGTTCATGTCTGACAGACACAATAGTGAATTCAAATATTATTTTACTGCTGTGATTTCAGAAAATTAAACATAAGCTTCAAGAAGAGCAAAAGTGCAGAAATGGAAAAACCCTACACTAACCCGAGTTCTGCCGCACAACCGATGGCTAGCAACAAGTTGGGCCACAGCCAGGGAGTCTCATTTAACAGGTCAGGCAATGGCAATTCAGGTTTTCAGAATGGTGGGGCGCCTGTGTTCCCACGAGCTGCCACCACCACCAACAGCATGGACAACAGGACCAACCTGGAGATGAAACCAAGCAATGGCCGACAAAACTTTGGACATATGAACAGTGGTTCGGTGAGTATGTCTCTGTGTGTATAGAGAAGAAATACCCTCATCAGGCTTTTTGGTTTCTTAGTGTTTGGCATTAAATTCACTCTCTCTTTTTTTCCTCTATAGCGGTTATATGATGAATCATACGATCAGGCTCAATCTCAGAACAACTCTTATGCCCAGAATCAACCTACAATGAACCCGTATACTCAGAACCAAGGCCAGAGCAACCCGTACTACACACACGATGATGGAAGACGCTACTAGTAGTACAAAATCAGAAAGGCTCACTATACAATGACAGGTTTATGTTTTTAAATGTATTTTATAATTACTGTATGTAATGAACCTTATTGAATCTTATGTATCTGACTACAGTACAAACTGATCGTGACTACTTTATATCAAGTTGGTGGCATGATTTTGAGGATTAGTCTCATTTTTTTTTTAATCTGTTTTGGTTCATTGAAGTATGAATTACTGAAGAGTTGTCTATTCAAACTGAATGAGAAACCTGGACGTTCATGTCCAAATATAATGCGATAATGAGGAGCTGCTTAATATTGTTGTGTTATACGATTAATGCTTCCTTCATGTATGAATTCACAATTTCTTTTTTTCATGTAAAAAATTTTTTGTAATGAACTGAAATTTGATGTTTAATTCAGTTTTTGTGAATGACACGAGTTTCTTCTAATAAAATTATAAGAACCTGTTGCACATGTGTGTGCGTGTGTGTCAAAGATGTAGCCTTTTTGTCAAATCTGGTCACTTCCAATTACAACAAGGATATCGGTATCCAGTAAGGGTCAATCCCAGGAAGAGCAAAGATACTGTGAAGGGCCCTCAAGCTCGGAGCCTAAAGAATAGACTGTCCACAGTGTGAAAGGGGAATTTATTTAAATATTAAATTAAATATTTCTTTAAATATTTAATATTTATTAAAATTACATGCATACATGTACATTTCATACATACACACACACACACACACACACACACACACACATATGTGTGTGTATATATGTGTGTGTATATATGTGTGTGTATATGTGTGTGTATATGTGTGTGTATATGTGTGTGTATATGTGTGTGTGTATATATATATGTATATATATATGTATATATTAGGGGTGCAACGATATTCGTATCGATATTGAACCGTTCGATACAGTGCTTTCGGTTCGGTACGCATATGTATCGAACAATACAACATTTGTAATTTATTTTATCAATTTTCCTTCTGACGATGCTGTCTGTGTTGAGCGCTCAGTGAATCTGTGTTCGACTACTCCGCCTAGGCTGCACTGTCGAGCGCAGATCCACTGAGCGCTCAACACAGACAGCATAGTCAGAAGGAAGAGCGTAGGGCAAGCTAGCGAGACAGAAGTTAAGCTCTCCTTGCAACAGGCAAATTGAACCTCATTCAGATCTGGCGTTTGGAATTATTTTGGTTTTCATGTGACGTATGACCCTGAAGGTAAGCGAGTCATGGACTAAAGTAAAACAGTATGTTGGATGTGCCATGCAATGCTCAATTACATTGGTGTGAACTAGTGTGTTAGCGCAGTTAG
>NC_137429.1:15230000-15272500 GCF_964374335.1 Astatotilapia calliptera
TAAGGGCGCCCTCCATTTGCGAGGTGCGCCTGCTGCTTGCGGCACAGGGAGGAGAGGGTGGGGTGGCAGGGGATTCGCTGGCTGGAACAACATCTAATAACCAACTCGCAAAATAAAACAAAATAAAAACAAACAAACAAACAAACACCAAAGCAGCAGACATTATGATACAGATTTTTATGATACACGTGTTTTTTTCGAAATTCGATAAAGAGAGCACGAGAGCCCTCGGTACGCCTGCTTGCTGCTGTGCTGAAGTCAAAGTAAACTTTATTGAGACCTCTGCTATATACAGGCGAGGCCCAAGTTACATCAGTGCAAGTAAACAAACAATAAATATAAGAAGAGTAAGAAAATAAATATATACTTTAGGACTAGGAGTAAAGGGATCAATAACAATTTAAAATTTATAATTTACAGCAGAGATGTGCAGTAACGCAGTAACTTGTAATGTGTTAGTGTAATCCGATTACTTTTTTCAAGTAATGAGTAAAGTAAGGGATTACTATTGCAAAAACGGTAATCAGATTACCGTTACTTTCCCGCAGGAACGCTGCGTTACTGCGTTACTAAAACCGTGATTTTAGTAGAATGTCTCATGACAGTGACGTTCGCAAGTGCGACGTTCGTGACAACAACTGTGTGCAGATCAACAATGGATAATATATCGAGTGCGGGAGAGAGTATGAGCGTGCAGCGTTTAAAGCGTGGAAGTACTGACCTTACTTTGAGTTTGATTCCATAAAAAGTGACAAAAACATTAGTGTCCGTTGTGCGTGGGAAGAAAACTTCTTTTTACAGTGAAAAAAAAACCCCTAAACTTCCAAGCAAGCACCGAGTGCGCTACGACGTAATGGGAAACTTACAGAGAAACTCGCGGATTCTTCAACTGACCGCTGCTGCACACCTGCACCAGGGTAACCCTCCGCCTACCCTACTCCTGCTTTACAGGTGATAATAGAGCAACAGGACCGCTAGTCTTTGTCTCTATTTATTTTCTGCTGTGTTTTACTTGCATCTATTTGAAAGAGTGAGTGTAAACAAAAAAAATTCTTTTATGTGCTGGAATGTGCAGAAAATAGGTTTAAATATTAAACAAATTTCTTCCAGTCAGAGAATGTTGCATATAATAAAATTTTTGCTTGATGCATGAAGTTAAAAGATTAAAACTAATAAAACAAGTTTTAAAAAGAGACTTTTTCATTTGTTTACATTTTGTATGATGGATTATGTAGAAAAAGTAGAATTGGGCTGAAAGATCTATCGCTTTATCACCTATTCAGGTTGTAAATCATGTTTTTAAAAAGTAACTAAGTAATTAATTACTTTTGAAAATAAGTAATCAGTAAAGTAACGGGATTACTTTTGGGGGGAAGTAATCAGTAATTAGTTACTGTAGTCATGATTTGAATCCTGGGTTGTGTGATTATATGGTCCACTATTGTAGCTCTGATATCATCAGCAATTCTATTTCTTACTCTTCCTACCCTTCGTCACCCCCCTCCTCATCTTCCTCTCCCCCTCCTCGTCTTCCTCTTGCTCCTCCTTGTCCTTGTCGTCCTCTTCATCCTACTTCTTCACCTCCACGTCCTCTTCCTCGGCCTCCTCTACTTCTCACTCTTTCTGCTCCCTCCATTGTACTCCGCACACACAGCTTACCTGTATTATAGTGCTTAGGCGGTAATATTTTTTTATTGCTTTTATCGTTAACTCGGTTTCCCTGGGTCTTTTCCCGCATGTTATGAATAAATCTTCTTTTATTTTGGTACATGTACAGATTTAATTTTGTTGTATTTATACGCGACACCTTAAAATATTGGGGGTTCACTGGTATAAATATAAAGGTGTTTTGTTTTTTTTTTCAGTGATTTGGCTGAAAAGACACATCTGAATCCTTTTATAGGATGGATGCTTTAGGAAGAGTTTAATCATTTTAAGTCATATTTATTTAATTTACATACAGATAAAGCATAAGGGCACACACAATATTCCCACACAATTCATCATCAATCTGTGACAATTCTATTTGTAATTTGTGTTTGTTTTAACCACTGGAGGGCACCAGAGTTTTACTGACAAACATTTTTGAAGCATCCGTGCTACTCATGAAGTAAAGAAGTGTCATGCTTTGTGCATCCACGGGATGTCAGCTTTCCTTTCCAGGCATGTTGTCTGTAGATGATAATAATAACAAGAAGAAGCACTTGTTTCTTATATCCTGTAAACACTGGGGTGGTTAGGATTATCCATGTTAATTCTCTCAACCAGCTCCAAGCAGACCAAAGCAAAGTACACACCACTAACCTTACCTGACTGATAAAAATTCTCCATAATTTTTGCTGCACATACAGTGGCTTACAAAAGTATTCGGCCCCTTGAACTTTTCCACCTTTTGTCACATAACAGCCACAAACATGAACCAATTTAATTGGAATTCCACGTGAAAGACCAATACAAAGTGGTGTACACGTGGGAAGTGGAACGAAAATCATACATGATTCCAAACATTGTTTTTACAAATAAATAACTGAAAAGTGGGGTGTGTGTAATTATTCAGCCCCCTGAGTCAATACTTTGTAGAACCACCTTTTGCTGCAATTACAGCTGCCAGTATTTTAGGCTATGTCTCTACCAGCTTTGCACATCTAGAGACTGAAATCCTTGCCCATTCTTCTTTGTAAAACAGCTCCAGCTCAGTCAGATTAGATGGACAGCATCTGTGAACAGCAGTTTTCAGATCTTGCCACAGATTCTCGATTGGATTTAGATCTGAGCTTTGACTGGGCCATTCTAACACATGGATGTGTTTTGTTTTAAACCATTCCATTGTTGCCCTGGCTTTATGTTCAGGGTCTTTGTGAACCTCCCCCCCAGTCTCGAGTCTTTTGCAGACTCCAAGAGGTTTTCTTCCAAGATTGCCCTGTATTTGGCTCCATCCATCTTCCCATCAACTCTGACCAGCTTCCCTGTCCCTGCTGAAGAGAAGCACCCCCAGAGCATGATGCTGCCACCACCATATTTCAAGGTTCAAGGTTCTTTATTTGTCACATGCATAGTTATACAAGTATAACACACAGTGAAATGTAGCCTGACACGCTCCTCGACATGTGCAAACATTGGGGGGGGGGGGGAGGGGGGGGTGTAGCGGAAGAACACATATATATATATATATATATATATACATACATATATATATTTGACAGTGGGGATGGTGTGTTCAGAGTGATGTGCAGTGTTATTTTTCCGCCACAGCGTTTTGCATTTTGGCCAAAAAGTTCCATTTTGGTCTCATCTGACCAGAGCACCTTCTTCCACATGTTTGCTGTGTCCCCCACATGGCTTGTGGCAAACTGCAAACGGGACTTCTTATGGTTTTCTGTTAACAATGGCTTTCTTCTTGCCACTCTTCCATAAAGGCCAACTTTGTGCAGTGCACGACTAATAGTTGTCCTATGGACAGATTCCCCCACCTGAGCTGTAGATCTCTGCAGCTCGTTCAGAGTCACCATGGGCCTCTTGGCTGCATTTCTGATCAGCGCTCTCCTTGTTCGGCCTGTGAGTTTAGGTGGTGCCACAGTTGTGCCATACTCCTTCCATTTCTGAATGATCGCTTGAACAGTGCTCCGTGGGATGTTCAAGGCTTGGGAAATCTTTTTGTAGCCTAAGCCTGCTTTAAATTTCTCAATAACTTTATCCCTGACCTGTCTGGTGTGTTCTTTGGACTTCATGGTGTTGTTGCTCCCAATATTCTCTTAGACAACCTCTGAGGTCATCACAGAGCAGCTGTATTTGTACTGACATTAGATTACACAGGTGCACTCTATTTAATCATTAGCACTCATCAGGCAATGTCTATGGGCAACTGACTGCACTCAGACCAAAGGGGGCTGAATAATTACGCACAGCCCACTTTATAGTTACGTATTTGTAGAAAATGTTTGGAATCATGTATGATTTTCGTTCCACTTCTCACATGAACACCACTTTGTGTTGGTCTTTCACGTGGAATTCCAACAAAACTGATTCATTTTTGCGGCTGTAATGTGACAAAATGTGGGAAAGTTCAAGGGGCCAAATACTTTTGCAAGCCAGTGGCTACTAAGGAATCTCTGCTTCCTGTGGAAATTGAGCCTGTTCCCTGTCTTGGTATTCGAGTTCAGTCTGTTGTTGGTGTGGAAGCTCAGATACTTATATTTCTCTACCACATCAACATCTTCATCCAGCATGTACATGGGTCATGTCACCACTCTCTTCCTTCTGAAGATGATGTTTTTCACACTCAGAGGCTTTGGATGCCTCCCAGACCACTCCACAAAATCATCCACTAGTGATGTGGACTCCTCCTCCTGCCCATCACTAATACATCCAACCACTGTAGAATCAGAATTAGAGTATTTCTGCAGCTGTACTAAAAGTTAACAACAAACACTGTAATAGAATTTATAACAGCAACGTACAACAACAGAAAAACAGTAACTTTATGCACAGCAGATGTACCAATTGGAAAACCACATGATTTCCTCATTTGTCTTGAAATAATTCAGAACCTGATATTTCGAGCGCTGGTAAATTCAGTTGATTGGACATGATTTGGAAAGGTCCTGCATATGTACATATGGCATTGACAATGCAGATCAGAGCACAAACCAAGCAATTAGGTCCAAAGAAATGTCTGCAGACATTGTATTGAGGCACAGATTTGGGGAAGGGTACAGAAAAAACAAATTGCAGCATTGAAGGTCCCAATGAGCAGAGTTGCCTCCATCATGTGTAAATGGAAGTAGTTTGGAACCCCCAGGACTTTTCCTAGAGCTGGCTGCCCGGGCAATCTGAACATTCGGGGTAGAAGGGCATTAGTCAAGGATATGCCCAAGAACCACTGGGTTCTTGCTCCTATTTGTGTAACATTATAAACATTTGTGTTTATTTGTGTAACATTATATTTGTGTAACATTATAAAACCAAACAAGGTAAAGCAAGTCCTGAGAAGTCTGCTGAATGTGAAGAACAAAATCTGGTCAATCAGCACCCATGCCCTGCCGGTGTTCAGATACCCTGCTGGGATAATCAGCTGGTCAAAGAAGGCGATAGAAGCCACTGATATCAAGACAAGGAAGCTCCTTACCATGCACGGAGGGTTTCACCCTAAGAGTGTACATCAAGCAGAAGTGAAGCAGGTTGAGGACTAGAGTGTCAGAACTGTGATCTATGAGTACATCATGAAGATCCCCACAACTGATGATGTGCTTAGTGAATACCTCCGTCAGCAGACCCGAGAAAAAACAGGAGCAAGAAGAGGAACCGTTATAGAAAGGTGTGTGTGTGTGTGTGTGTGTGTGTGTGTGTGTGTGTGTGTGTGTGTGTGTGTGTGTGTGTGTGTGTGGGCAGAGAAAGAGTTAATTATAATTCCAAAATACTAAATTATGTCAATTTCTGTTATTTTTTCTTTTTAGGGGTAGGCTTCAATCTTAAATGTGGGATTGACATAATTTTAACAATTTCAGAGAGAAGCTTTTCTCACAGACCTCTCACTCATGCAGTATTGTTCACTAGGCTTAGTTTCATTTATTCTGGAAGAACATTGATCATTATATATTTCTCCTGCAAGGAGACATCCATTTGTGCTATAAAGCAATTGAGCAGAGTTGCTTTGACAAGGTCATACACTGTAGTAATAAAGTGCAATAAAGAAGTTGGCAGAAACTGTCAGAAAATGTGATGATGTTTCAGTGATGTGGCACCATTTGACACTAAGGCAGCATCTTTGACTTATTGTTGTTTGTGTGTGCTGGAAGGGAGGGGATTTAGGGACATGAAAGACCTGTGTGAAAAATTGTTAGCTTGTTTTGATTGTGCAAAAATTGCTGACAATATTTAATAGTGTATATTGTGCAAAAAATACAACTGTCAAAATGCAACAGCATTAACTATGATTAATACTGATGCTGTGTGATGTTGTATCTTGCATGATTAAATCTCATGCAAATCACAATTTTTTTATATACACTTAGACACTTTACTAATTAGATCTTGGTAGTACTAAGCTAAACCCCCCTTTTCCGTCATTCTTTGTGGCATACACTACTGGTCAAAAGTTTTAGAACACCCCAATTTTTCCAGCTATTCTTTCCAATTTAAGTTGTTCAAGTCCAGTGAATAGCTGGAAATGGTACAAAGGTAAGTGGTGAACTGCCAGAGGTAAGGTAAGGTTTCCCAAAACTGAAGAAACGTGTACAAATCAGAATTTGTTATGTGAAGGCTGTATGCAGGCAGGAAAAGGACCTAAAATGCAGACAGTCTGAGACAAAAGGTGAACTTAAATACAGCTTTAAGGCTGAACTCCAAAAGTAACAAAACTGAGACTCTAAGGTAAACTTATGCAGACAGAGAAACACAGGGCTTAAATACACAGAGGGAGCAATCAGGGAATGGGTAACAGGAGGGAAACACAGCTGGGGCAAATCAGGCCTAACGAGACAAAGGAAGCAAAACCAGACGCATTTACATGAGACATGGACTTTCAAAGTAAAACAGGAAACCTAACACAGAGACGCGAACTTGACAAAGGGATACAGCTGACAGGGGAGACAGAGCAACTAGAGAACACAGAGACATAAACCATAAGATAGAACTCTAACAAAGAAACCAAAGACTAGAAAGGATAAATAATATAATAAACTCAAAACCCTGGGTCAACGACCCAGGCATCCTAACAGAATTATACAAAAAGGCCCTTTTCAGGGAACAGAAACCTATGAGTGCCACACATTTATGGGAACATCTCCAACAAATATGGGAAGAACTTTCTGAAGAATATTTGATTTCTATTGTTGAAAGAATGTCACAGGTGTGTTCAGCTATTATATGTGCCAAAGGTGGCTACTTTTACGAGTCAAAAGTTTAGAATATGCTTTGGTCTATAAATTGATTACATGATTTCTTTTTTAACTCCAACTGCTTATTTGTATTATGCTTTCATTTCAGCATAATATTAGGGTGGTCCTAAACCTTTGACCAGTAGTGTAGATTCAACAGGGTGCTGGAAAAATTGTAGATGTGTACACTGAGGTCATAAAGGTAGGATGGATCCATGTTTTCATGTTATTTATGCCAAATTCTGACCCTACCATCTAAATGTCACAGCAGAAGACAAGCTTGATCAGACAATATTTATTTCCCTGCTCTAAACTGACTGGAGTGGCACCTGGTGTGTTGTTCTGCTCCAAAAGCCAATTTGCTTTAAGGTACAGTTGAAGTTACTGTTACCTTCCTATCAGCTCAAAGCAGTCTGGTCATTCTCCTCTGACATCAGTAAGACATTCTGACCCAGAGAACTGCTGCTCACTGGATATTTTCTCTTTTTTAGATCTTTGAAAAAAAATCCCAGTAGATCAGCAGTTTCTGACATACTAATTTCAACCTGCCTGGCAGCATCAACCATGCCTCAATCATAGTCATTACATTTCCAACAAAATTTAAAATGTATAAATTCCTAATGTTTTATATAGAACTAAAAAATAACTACTTCCAGCTACTTAAAAGGAACCAATAATCGATGCTTTAACTTAGTTAACCTTTTTTTTTTTTAATAATCTTACACAAATATGACAAGTTGCTTTTTCTTGCTGACATAGACAACATTCCAACAATTAAAAGTTAATCTTAGATCAAGTTTATGTAAAATAGCTGGCCATAAAAAGCTGTATAACTCCATCTCAGATCACTCCTTCCTTGATTGGTCTGAGCCATACATCTACTATCTGAAGTCATTCTCTTTTGGGTTTGGGAGAGTAAGGGCACAGATTTAACATGAGCATACATACTTTGTCAAACTAACGCCAGACCTGAGGAAGACAAGATCACTCCAAAAGAAAATAGAGCTTTAAATTATGGACCTTAAAGGTCTTCATCTTCTAATTCTTTTGCTGCTGTTCCAGGGATTTAAACTTGTTCAAGGTAGGTGTGCACTCTTAATTTCAAGAAAGCATACTTTTAGGTAAGTAATACACTAGTAGTACAATAAAAAGGGGAAAACTGTGTCATACCAGTGATTTTTTTCACCAAAATGTGTAATTTCTGTAAGTGATTTGAGTTCTAAAATCTGAAAAAAGTTAATACTTTTAACCACTACCTAAAATAAATGCTATAATTTAATGTAAAAATCTCAGTTAACTGAACTTAAACAAAAAGTAAATTTTTAAAAATCTGAAAACATGTTGTGTACTTACAAAACTAAAATAATATTTTTTAAAAAACAAGAAACTACTGTATGTTTTTGGTTTTAATTTTTAGCAGTTTGGTTTAATCCAGTCTAATAACTTCAGTTCCTATTTATTTATAAATCACCAAATCACAACAACAGTTCCCTCAAGGTGCTTTATATCATGAGCTTAAGACCACATATTAATACAAAGAGAAAAAAAAAAAGAAAAGATGTGGCAAAATCATATCACCCTCTCATGAGCAAGAGGTTTGGTGTTGGTGGAAAAGAAAAACTCTCTTTTAACAGGAAGAAACCTCTGGGAGAACCAGGCTCAGGGAAGGATGGCCATCTACTGCAACCTGTTGGTGTGAGGGGAGAAAGAGAGCCACAGATTAATAATAACTAATAGTTAAATGCAGAGAGGTGTGTAAACACACAGTGAGTGAGAAAGGTGACTGAAGAAGAAACACACAATGCATCATGGGAAGCCCCGAGCAGCCTACACCTATTGCAGCACAACTAAGGGAGAATCACCTTATCCAGCTTTAACTATATGCTTTATCAAACAGGAAAGTTTTAACCATAATCTTGAAAGTAGAGAGGGTGTCTGTCTGTCAAATCCAAACAGGAAGCTGGTTCCACAGAAGAGGGGCCTGAAAACTGAAGGCTCCGCTTCCCATTCTGCTTTTAAATACTCTGGGAACAACAAGTAAGCCTTCAGTCTAAGAGCGAAGTGATCCAGGGTGATCTAATAAATTTTAACATTTTTAAACAACAACAGAGCAAACTCATTCTTAACTAAAACCAAACTGCAATCAAAACTAAATGATTAACCACAAATTTCATTTAGAAAAATGAAGCAGAATTAAAATAGCTAGCTTTTCTACTAAGTACACGAATTCAGTTAACGTTGTGCTAAATTAAAGTTTGATAATGAGTTTAAAATGATGGTCTCATAATCTCCTGGGTCATAAGTTGGACTGCTGAGGTGTTAATTAGTCATGTTTAAAACGCCGACTCACATGTTTAAAGTTCAGAAGCTGCACACGGAGGAAGTAGCTCTCATAAACATAGTAACTCATTTGTGAAGAAAACTATAAAACATGTTCATCTTACTTAAGAAACGTGGACTTCAAGCAATTAAATATCAGCTAGCTGCCTGATTTCCACCTATTTTTTATATGTATATTTTGTAAACGATTTCTAACCAAATCTGTGCATGTGAAGCACACATGCTGGCCATTAAAAAAAGAAAGAAAGATATTTTATCTCTCTACAGGAAGTTGTGGAAGTGATCAGTTTCAGTGCAACAATGGACAATGCATCGACATAGGCTGGAGGTGTGACGGAACGAAAGACTGCACAGATGATTCAGATGAGCTGAACTGTCGTAAGCATCGCAAACAATCACAGAAAAAAATCCCTTTAAGAAGTCAGACATATGTTGGTACATGTGCTCTTGCTAATGTAACAAAAATAAAACAAAGAGAAGAAATGTGAAGCCAAGCATAAACTGTATGACTTACATTTCTTTTGTATCCTAAACAACTGTTTTGCTCCTTTTGTTGCAGCACCTCCGTCGTGCACCTCACAGGAATTTAAATGTGTGACAAGCGGTGAATGCATCCCATCAGGATTTGTCTGCGATGGGGAGGAGGACTGCATCGACGGCTCAGATGAGCAAAGAACCTGTGGTATGCAGAATGAATGCTTGAACGTGGCGTCAAAGAACAGAGAAATGAACAAACACTTTTGTTTGTCCTGAAAACTGTCATAATCACAAGACAAAAAAAATGTGTACTTATAATGAAGTAATGAAGACTTAAACTAGGTGGCCTCTAAAGGTATTGTTCATAATTTCAAAAGGAACAGAAACTATACAAAATTTAAAAAAAAGTTGATTCTTTAAATGATCTGTAAAAGAAGCTATCTAAACTAAGCATTTCAAGTATCTAATGTTAAAACTTAGGTCTTCCAATATTCATGAATTTAAAGTTAACACTGTGGTTTATTCATTACACAAACCCGTTATAACAGACAATCTACATTATGAACCATTTCTTTTGTAAAGTCTGTGTTTGGCTTTCAGTGTGGCAAAGACTTATTGAACCAAGAAGTAATTCTATAATCACATTACGCTCCTTGTTAGAAGTCTAATTCTCCCACAAAGTGGATTTTTGAAACAAGCCTAGCTTCATATTTTTGGTTCAGGTGGACGGACCTGCAGCCCAAACCAGTTCACCTGTCGGGAGGGCCAGTGTATCCCCAGCAAGTACAGATGTGACCACGTAAAGGACTGCGTGGACAACTCTGATGAGAATAACTGCAGTAAGAGTTTTAGATCTAGATGTAACCGGCCATGGTTACTTTACTAGATGATAGTATTCTAATTGTAATGGAGGAACTACTTGTTGTTTGCAGACTATCCACAATGCACTGAGAAAACCTGTGCCAACGGGGCCTGTTACAACAACTCACAGCACTGCAATGGACGAGAAGACTGCAGAGACGGCTCTGATGAATTCAACTGTAGTGAGTAGATAACGCTTCTACTCTTCTTGTTTTCAACTCCACCAAAGTAGGAAAAAAAATTTTATTTATCTCAAAATTTCAAGTTATGTCTGAGCAAGTCAGACTTTCAACATACTGAACTCAAGATTTCCACCTACTATGTCAATCCAAACTTTGCGATATGTAACTTGAACTTTTGAGATTGACAACTTAAAATTCTGAGTTAGTGAGTCAGAATTTTAAGATACCAATCTGAAATTTGAACTCACCAACAGGAGAAAAACATTTTTCAGTTGTGGAAACTAGCTTCCATTGTCTTGTCTGCACCTTTAAAATTCAACACTTTTCTTACCTATCTTACCTTTACATGCCTTAAAGTGCCGAGCACAGCTAAGTCAACATGTTGAGTTACATGTCTCAAAAGTTCGACTCAAAACTTCAGGTTAATTGTGAGCAAGTCAAACTTTTGTCACACTAAACTCAGAATTTCAAGATACTTGAGATACCAACCTGATGTTGGGCCTCATGGACGGCAAAAAAATTCTTCAGTAGCAGAAATAGGCTTCTGTAGTCTCTTCCGCGTCTAATTTAACAAAAATTCTAATAAATTTATGTATATTTATACTTTTTCTATTAATTATATTTTTAAAATATGCTATTACCTAAATTTTATTAGTGTTCTCCTGTTGTATAAACATAGCAAAAAGCCATTTCCAGACACCATATTTGTTTGGCCTCTAATGGTAGGTCCTGCATGGGGTGTTAAGATGATGCATGAAATGATGTTGTGCAGCAACATTGCAGAATGTTTTCATCCCAGTTGCTTAAAGAACATATTCACAAAACGGTTGCCGTGTTTTAAAGCAACTAAAAGTTTTTAAAGTTCATTTTTATTATTTTCATATTATATATTTTGATAGTTATGCTTAACTCCTAATTAGCCAGTTTTATTCTGCATAATGGCTATGAAGTATTTTAATTTTATTTGGTTTACAGGTAATGATAGCCCAGCTATGCATTATTATAGTTTAGCAGTCTATGGTGCCAGAGAGCAGTAAAGTCTCAACCTTTGTACCTCTGGATCTTTATCAGTCTGGACTCCTCGTGATTTTGATGAACCTAAATTGAGATGTGTTCACTTGTTACTTTAGTTTTTGTGAGTCATAACTCATTTTAATAATTAACATATTGCTGGACCTCCTGTAAATCCAGTCTCTGTTTTATTTTCAGCAACTCAGCATTGCCCCATCCACCAGTTCCAATGTGCAAATGGCTTCTGTATCCCGATGTCATTTGTGTGTGACCACTGGGATGACTGTGGGGATGACAGTGATGAGCAAAACTGTGGTACGGGTGAATGAGACCGAACACACATGCTAGCTAATTATGAGCCTCTTTTACATTTTAAATTGTGTTCAATAAGCACAGGCTGCCATTTAACTTACTGGTTGTCTAGATTACCAGAGCTGCAGTGGCAACCAGTTCACTTGCGCCAGTGGCCGTTGCATTCCTCAGCAGTGGGTGTGTGACAAGTTCAACGACTGTGGGGACTACAGTGATGAGAGAGGATGTGGTGAGAAAACTTGACTGATTTACTAATATGTGACATTGTTTATGACTTTCAATAAAATAATTTTTAAAAAGTTCATGAAAATGTCAAGATTAGTTTAACTATTAGATGTATTAGAAGGTTCATTGAGTTTTGAAATCACTCTTCAAGAGTTAAAGCTCAAATTATACCATCATAACAAATCAAGAAAGATTTTTTCCTCACAACAACATGAAAGAATGTTTGCATATTTTTAACATAATTATACGTCTTTCAATGTTTTTCAGATAGTAACTCCCGAGACTGTTACCCCGGTGAGTGGGGATGCCCAGGCTCGACCATGTGCATACCAGTGGGAAACGTGTGTGATGACAAGCCTGACTGTCCTGGAGGCACAGATGAGACCAACACCACTGCACAGCAAACCTGCGGTAAGCCTGACGTGTACAAGTCCCGCACTAAGAATTCTACCATTTATGATAATATCATGTCACACCTGCCTTTAATCTAAAAAACAACAACAACAACAAATGAGATGAATCTGAAGGAATTGAAGTGATCGAGATCTTGTCGAGTGTAGAATGTCTCACGTTTTCAGAACCGCAATTTGATAAATTTGGGTGTAAGGGCTTTGGCTATAGTGTCGAGTAATCACAAATGTTTACCAGATGTCAGCTGCTCAGATACTATAATCATAACTTTTGCATTCCTTATCACTGCCTTAACACACACTTGGTTTAATATTAACTTTTTGCAGGTCATTTTCAGGCCTATAAAGCTTATTACGATACCAATAACGTCCTGGCATCCAAGCTTCTTAGAATAGGATTAATTTTACACTTTTACCGTTGTTTACATTTGTCCATGATGTTCATTTCTGTGATGTTGACTCACAGGCCTGGAAAGGTGCTCAGCCTTGAGCTGTGAGTTCTACTGCCACCCATCTCCTCAGGGTGGTGCATGCTACTGCCCTGATGGCTTCATTGTAGCCAATGACAGTCGGTCGTGTGTAGGTGAGTTCTTTTATATGTATTTTTTCCCTAAAAACATCGTCTCTATGTGTGGCAGTGTTAAAATTGAATCAGACATCGACAGCACACACAGTTTTAGCAACTTGTGTTTTGCGTCCTGGAAAAAGCACAGAGCTTTGAGGAAGCATAAACTGTGTAATTTCAGTGTGTTCTAGCTGCAAATCATTTGTGTAGACTCTTACTATAATGTCCCTCACATTATACATCCAAAACATGGCTGTTTGTTCTGTTGCCCAGACTACAATGACTGTCAGATCTGGGGCATCTGTGACCAGCTGTGTGAGGATCGTCCTGGCACGCACCACTGCAGCTGTGCTGATGGATATGTCTTGGAGCAAGGTCATGTTTGCAGAGCAAATGTGTCAGGTACAGAGAGTGCACACATGTCATGGTACCTGTGTTTAATTTTGCTGTTTAAAAGATGAGACTGAAATCATTAAATTAAAAAGACATTATTGTTTACAGTCCAGCTGAGTGACAACGATCTTCAAATATCATTCTTTTCCTCATATTTTGTTTGCAATTACATCAATGGTTACATTTTCTCGTGTCTGTTATTTGTGTTTTTCAGCTGGGCTGCCACAGCTAATTTTCACCAATGGGGGTGATGTGATGATAGCTGATCTGCACGGGCGCATTGTCAGGATTCTGGTGCCATCCCAGGGAAAAGGTTTAGCAGTGGCAGTCGCCTACAGCTGGCACAATGACAAAGTCTTCTGGAGTGATACTTATACCAAAAAAGTCAGTTTGAATTTAATGTCTGATGAAGTTCTTGATTATGTTTTATTGTTATTTTTTATACAACAAACATTAATCCAAAACTTTGAAATTCTTTTGCCAGGTTTATTCCGCCAACTATTACGGAGGCGACATTAAGGCAATTCTGAATAATTCGGTTCACAGCGTCCAGAATATTGCAGTTGATTGGATCAACCTCAAACTTTATGTACTGGAGGCCAGGGTGGAGCGCATTGATGTGTGTGACTTTGATGGAGGAAATCGAGTGACGCTGGTGGCTGAAAACCTGCGGACTCCTCATGGCCTCGCCCTGGACCCAACAGTAGGGTGAGTTTAAATAAATGACGTGGTTTTATAATCACAAAAAGATTGAAATATGAGTTTAGGTTTGGGCATTAGTTTTTGAATTACTGGCAATTTTTTCATCTACAAATTCAGTGTCAGGAAAAAAGTTTGATAAACATCATAATTTTGTGAGTTGAAGATAATTTGAGTGTAAAAGATTGGATGTCCAAGAGTCTTTGAGTTCACCTGAGTTTTGCTCATATAACTCATATAACATCCTTATACATTTTTTTTTTTTTGGTTTGTAGCTACATGTTCTTCACAGACATGGGTGGTAACAATGTGCAGTCTAAGCTCGAACGTGCCTTCATGGATGGCAGCAATCGTTTCGAGCTGGTAAAGAGCAGGCTCGGCACGCCAACAGGAATTACCCTTGATATCATCACCCAGAGGGTCTACTGGTCTGACAGCCACTTTGACACAGTGGAGACTGTCACGTACAGCGGTTTGGACAGGTAAAGGTTACATTAGAAATAAATTGTTGACCTCCTTCAGTTGTATCCTCCTTGATGTTCTTTCTAAGGCGTACTTGTTTCACATAGAAAATTAGTCCTCAATGGTGGAACACAGTCGCCACATCCTTTTGGAATTGCTTTATTTGAAAACCACGTATTCTTCACTGACTGGAGCAAGATGGGTGTGATCAGATCAAATCGCTTCAATGGCAGCAACCCAACCCTCCTCTATCGTGCCGCGAACCGGCCAGGCCATGTTGTCGTCTCCCACCCTCTCATGCAGCCTCTGGGTAAGGAGATTCAGTCACATTCAGTCTGAGGAAAACAACTTTAAAATGTCTGCTTTCCCTTGAATATAATGTAACAAGATGCCTCTTAATTTATGGTAAAAAATAAAATATTAAAAATGTATTTCTCCAGATATCGTGAACTGCTTACTCGACTAAAAAGATCTACCAACTGTGTTGTGAACAAATTTTTATCTTATCACAAAAAGAAAATTCTTTGTTATCTATAAGAGCTACATACTACACTGAGTGATGTCATAAAATGATGACATCTGTCTTGTAATGCAGTGAAGAACCCTTGTGGGAGAAACAATGGTGGCTGTGAGCAAATTTGTGTCTTAAGTCACCGCACTGACAATGATGGTTTGGGCTTCCGCTGTAAGTGTCGCCATGGCTATGACCTCCATTCGGACCTTCGGTCCTGCTTCAGTAAGTTTATCTAATTTGTAAAACGACCTTACCCTTCTCTTATACACGTGTTTATATACGTGTTTCTGTTCTGGGTTAAAAAAATAGTTAATGAAATGTATAATAATGTGCTGACAATTTAAAAAATTACAATCCTTTCTGGTAAGCTAGATCTGGGAATTTTAAGTTTTTTTTTAATATATCATTTAAACAGCAAGTTTATATGATAATAAGCCCTGGCACTAATTTTTTGTGCAGAGGTGAAGGACTACTTGCTGGTGGCCTCCTCACTGGCGGTGCGGGGAATCCCACTGAATCTGTCCACGCAGGAGGACATCACTCTGCCCCTCACAGGCCTCGGGGCGTCTTTTTCTGGCTCTGCAATGGAGTTTGACGGCAATGAGGGGACTGTTTTCTACAACGACAGGTCCAAAGGCCTCATCTATAAGTCGAACCTCAATGGCAGTGGTGAGTTTTTGACTTGGGTAAAAAAAAAAGAAAGTGGCACTTAGGGTGCTGAGTTTTATAACCTAACCTTGATATAGTTACAGTGTTTAATCAAAGCGATCTCACCTATTATATTTATCCAATCTCAGTTCAGCAGATTTTGACAGGCTACAGAGTGGGGATAGTTGATGCCATGGCATATGACTGGACCTCAAAAGTTTTGTTTTGGACCACAAGCACCTACAGCTCAGTGGTAGCCTTCAGAGTCACAGACAAGTCCAGACGAGACATTGTGACGGGATTAGGGAACCCAAAGGGAATTGCAGTGCATCCTAGTGCTGGGTGAGTTATCAGATTTATCACAAATAACTCCTGAAAGATACTTTGCCTGAGCAGGTTTTAGTTTGTAGAGACAGGAAGGAAATTAAACACAATAAATGGTAATGAATATTTTTTTATTCAGATTTTTCTGATCATAGAAAAATGCTGTCTATTCAAACCACTTTTACTATACTCACTACTCTACACTACTACTTCCTAAACCACAGCCATCACATGGGCCTCCACCCTTTATATTCAGGATAACAATTATCATTATTCACTGTAGTCTACTGCATTACTTCACCAAACATTTCTCCACAGCTACTTGTTCTGGTCTGACTGGTATCGTCCAGCAGTAATAATGAGAGGCTTCACTGATGGCAGCAATGCTGTCCCTCTTGTCAACACAACACTGGGATGGCCATTTGGGCTTGCTGTTGACTATATGTAAGTAGAGTGGTCAACTATGTCAGTTATGAGAATACCTGCTTGGCTCCATTTAAGGAATAATAAACAGTATATTGTATGACTCAGCTACACTTCTTCTTTGTGGATTTCTCTTTGACAGGAATAACAGGCTGTACTGGGTCGATACCCTTCTTGATCAGATTGGCCACATTGATGTTGAAGGAAGTGACAGACAGACATTTACCAACATCGGCCAGATCACTCAGCCCTACTCTTTGACAGTTTATACAGGTTAATTCAACTGTACACTCATTCAGAATACTGCACAAAACACAAACACACCATACTCACCATAAGCAAGCTCTTAAGGAAACCAAGGTTAGCCTTATTATTGTTATTTGATTACCTTCTGGCTTCTACAGTATGCATCTATTCGATATTCCCCAATTCCAAAAATGGAATTGGTAAATGGACTGGAACTTACATAGCACTTTTCTACTCAATTTAGTATTCAAAGTACTTTCTACTGCAAATCTCACTTACCAAAACAAATACACAATCAAGCAGTGCTTTTATCTATGCCCAAGAGCACATGCATTTACACTCCAATGGATGCATCGGGACAAATCAGGTTTCAGTTTCTTGCTCAAGAATACTTTGACACATTGCTGGAGGATACAGGAACTGATTGATCCACCGACCTTGTGATTGGTAGCTGACCCACTCTACCAGCTTGTAACAACCACTAAATCACATTTATAACATTTAATGTATTTTAGTTACATATGCAACTGCTTGTAACGCAGCAATATCTATCTTGTAGACTACCTGTATGTGTCTGATACAAGGACCAGTGCTATATTCGAGATGAGGAAGAGGGACGGTGGTGGGAACATTATGGTCAGACAAGGAATCACCGGCATCATGAATATCAAGGCCTATACAGCTGACCTCCACAGCAGTAAGTTTATCCAAAGAAAGACACTGGATTCTGGAAAGTGCTTAGAGGTGCAGTTTAGTGCTGTAGGACCAGGACTTTGGAGTTTTGAGTGGCGGTAGGAAGTAAATGATCTCCTGGGTCAAGACAACACATGAGCAGTGATAAAGCAATCGAGGACCCTACTGACTTCTTCTCTGTGATCTTTCTGACAGCCTTCAATAGCCGATGTAACATGCTGCCAAATGGACACTGCAGCCACTTCTGTTTTCCAACTCCCAACTTTGGTCGAGTGTGTGGCTGTCCATATGGTATGAAACTTCAGTCAAATCAGAGGGACTGCATCAAGGACGATTCCGTTCCTCCACCTGACAACATCTGCGGGGACTACTCTTTCGAGTGTGACGAAGGACGTTGCCGACCTAACTCTGACCGCTGTGATGGGATTGTTGACTGCATAGATCAGACTGATGAGGCCAACTGCACAGATTCAGGTGAATGAAAAAGAAAAACGCACATGCTTAGGAGTTAGTGTAAGAAGATATTTTTAAGTAATCCAACTGATCGTCTCATTTATCTTTATCAGGAGCGACCTGCTCTCCGTACGCCTTCACCTGCAACAACAAGCATTGCATCTATGCCAGTTGGCGCTGTGATGGCATGGACGACTGCGGAGACGGCTCAGATGAGATTAACTGTCCCACTCGTGTCCCTACCAGCTGTTCATCCGGCTACTTCACCTGCAACAACAACAGATGCATCTCTGCAAAATGGGTGTGCGACGGTGAAAATGACTGTGGGGATGGCTCTGATGAGCACAACTGCAGTAAGCACAGATCCCACAAGTCTTCTTGAATTGCTGCACATACAGCTATTATGTTATTACATATTAACATACATGTTTAAAAATAAATAAATAAATGAGCTCTGTTTGTGATTATCAGATTCAACCATCACCACATGCCCTCCAAACTACTTCTTGTGTCCCGATCATCGCTGCATCAGTAGCTTCTATGTTTGTGATGGAGACCAAGACTGCTTGGATGGCTCTGATGAGAAAGATTGTGGTACGTATCTGGAAAATCATCCATGTTTTAGTAATTTTTTTAGATCTTTGGAGCAATATCGTATATTTAATGCAACTAGTTTGATGGCAGCAAAAAGCTGCAAGCCACTGATTGTAGTTGGCATATTGAACATATGTTTGTTGTTGTGTCATAAAAGTTTACTCGTCTTTTCTTTGTTTTCTGTTTCCTTTGTGTTTTAAGAGTTTTCCTGTTCCTCCTTTGAGTTTGCCTGTGCCAGTGGGGACCAGTGTGTCTATTCAAGTTATCGGTGTGATGGAGTGTTTGACTGCAGGGATCATTCTGATGAACAAGGCTGCCGTATGTTACCTGCACAGAATAATGTTTTGTATAATTATAGATTGGGAATTCCACTCTCTGCTCAAATTTATCAGAGAAAGTCAATGAAGTTTTAGTTATTTATTTATTTATTTTCTTTGACAACTCCAGCCACCCGAGGTCCAGGCCTCTGCCACGATGATGAGTTTCAGTGCCAGAGCGACGGTTTCTGCGTACCAGATGAGTGGGAGTGTGATGGTCACTCAGATTGCGAGGATGGGTCTGATGAACACAACTCCTGCCCACCTGTCACCTGTAGATCCAACTACTTCCAATGCGCCAACAAGATATGCATTCCAATGAGTTGGTTGTGTGATGGCGAAAATGACTGCCGGGACATGAGTGATGAACTGAACTGCCCCACCCCTCCGTTTACTTGCCCCTCCGGACAGTGGCTGTGTCCGATCAGTGAGGTGTGCATCGACCAGGACAAGGTGTGTGACGGCCAAAGGGACTGTCCCAATGGAGCAGATGAGTCACCTATCTGCAGTGAGTTAAATGCATTGTGTATAACATTTAAATCTCTAAATGGACATAAAAAGAAAAGAAATTAAGGATAGCTAAAATGCTTTATATTACTTAAAAACTGGTATAAGTAAGACAAAATGACAAATGTACTAGAATTTAAGACACAAATGCATTATATTACTAATACATTATATTACTAACTCCTGTAGATGAAGATGACTGTTCACTCAGCAACGGGGGCTGCAGCGACAGTTGTATTCAAGGCCCATTTGGGGCTGAATGCACCTGTCCACCAGGATATCAGCTCCTCAATGACTCAAAGACCTGCGATGACATCAACGAGTGTGTGGTTCCTGGTTTCTGCAGCCAGCAGTGCTACAATGAAAGAGGAAGCTTCAGGTGCCACTGTTCTGATGGTTACCTCCTAGAGCCAGATGGACGGACCTGCAAAGCTACGAGTAAGCAACAAGCAACACAATACAGGAACTGTGTAACTTATATAGATACTTATAAAGATACTACAGTTCTTTCAGTGACCAACAAGCTCTTTTTCCATCTTTAGACCCAAGTGCAGCTGTGCTTTTGCTTGCCAAACGTAGCCAGATCATTGCCAACCGAGTCAACATAAGACCACCCCTGATGAGTCCAGTGATCACCGGTTTAAGTATTGTGACTGTAGACTTTGACAGTGTCACTTCCAAAATCTACTGGGCTGATACCAAAGAGAAAAAGATATGGAGTGCCTACCAGAACGGCACTGGCAAACAAGCGGTAAGGCTAACAACAGAGTTTCTTGCTTTATAATCTCAACATTTAAATGAACGGTTTAATTTTGTGAGTGCTCAATATGTCCCTGTTGTTTTAGGTGTTCTCATCTGGTCTGATGGTAACAGAGAGTATTGCTGTCGACTGGGTTGGTCGGAATCTGTATTGGACAGACTCTGTCATGGAGAACATTGAGGTTTCCACTCTGGATGGTCGTTATCGCAAGGTCCTCATGAGTAGAAATATTACCAACCCCCGTGGATTGGTTTTGGACCCCCGTAACCAGTAAGTACACTCAAGTTACATGGATGTTATGCTAGTATTACATTATTTAATTTAATAGTTAAGCAAAATGCCCTTTATAAATACATTTTCACCCTTTTTTACCATACTCAAGAAGTACATCATTGACCTCTCTGTCTTTCTCATTCATGCCAGTACCAACCTGATGTTCTGGTCAGACTGGGGCCAGAACCCCAGGATTGAGCAGGCCAGCATGGATGGAACCATGAGAAAAGTCATCGTCAGCACTAAGATCTACTGGCCCAATGGCTTGGCCCTGGACTACACCACACAAAGAGTCTACTTTGCAGATGCCTATCTCAGATATATTGACTACTGTGACTATAATGGAAACAACCGATATCAGGTTATGGCAAGCGATGTGGTAAGTTTAGTTTTTCCTGTTTTTCATTATAAGGAGGAAATATTTACTACTTGTTTAAAGTTTATACCCTTTTAATCATTTTTCAACACTGTTTAGAGAACTGAGACAATTTGGTGTCACTCCTCACCACATGCATTAAAGCCAGGGGTGTTATCATGTCTGTTATTGGAGGTTACTGGCATAAACCATTCAAATACAATGAGTGTTACGTTTAAAATATAATCATTGTTCACAAAAAGTTTTTATCCTTTGTGTGTCTAACACCAGGTTCTCCAGCACCCATATGGTATGACCATCTTTGAAGACACCATATACTGGTCAGAACATTATACCAGCAAGGTGATGAGTACCAACAAGTTCCATGGTGGCAACATCACTACTCACATGAACAATGTCTACCAGCCCATGGGCATTGTGATGGCTCATCCCATCAAACAACCCACAGGTAGTTTTCAAATAAAAAACAAATCTTACTTGGATACTTGTAGCTTTAAGAAGTGTATTAAAATGTGTTGATGTCTATAATAACTGAGTACATGAGTTTCACACACACACTACAGTGATGCTCTACTGTAATAGTTAAACAAAGTTTAACTCTTCACAGAGAATGTTCTTTTTTCCTTTCTATTGTGAACCCACTATAAAAGTAGAAATTTATATTGTAAATAGTGAATAAACAACAACTTTCTGTCATGTAAATGTTTATGTATTACTTGGTTACTTTGGGGTAGTATGAATGGATATGGAGGAGGTCCTTATCAGTTCTGGTCCCCTGGGGCACAATTTTGATACCCTAAAGAAAATAGGTGGATCAAATCATGCCAGCAAAATGCTCCCAGAGGCACCAGATCCCTTCACTGTGAGCGTGGAAGGCTCAGCTTGTTCCTTTCATTTGTCATCTGTTTGTTCACTAAATTCTTCTTTTAATGATACCAGTGTGGTAGTTTAATGAATCCGATTTCAAGGCTGAAAGTGACTCTGCGCTTTTGTGTTTAGCCATCAACCCATGCAGCGAACACCTGTGCACTCAGCTGTGCCTGCTGTCAACACTGAGACCCAGGTACTACACCTGCCACTGCCAATCAGGTTGGAAGCTGGATGCTGACAAGCGCACCTGTGTTAAAGGTAATTTTGGTTTTACACCTTTCTCTGACTCACTGTTCGCAGAATTTAACAGTGCTGAATACAAATCAGTGTCAGTAATGAGTTTTCTGCTCGTGGTTAATATTCCTTTTGTAAATGTTTTGCTAAAAAAAAATCTCTCCTACAACTGTGCATCTCTTTGTTCTTCTCCATTCATTTCTAGATGAGACTCCCTTCTTAATGGTGGTTAGGGATACTGTGATTTTTGGCATTCCCCTGGATCCCACAGACCCTTCCAACAATGCAATGACCCCAGTGTCTGGCATCAGCCAGGGGCAGGATATTGACTTTGATGATCAGGAGCAGTTTGTCTATTGGGTGCAGAGCACTGTGAGTGGAGGTCTTAAACTGAAGAGGCGGAAAGAGTTTTATAACATGCAATAGATTTGAGTGTGAAACATGCATAGATTCTAAGATGTCTTATTACAATCAATTCATTATATTAGGAAGGAAATTGTATTTCATTTTAAATTTGAATAAGTTTAAAACAGAAGAAAAATGAGATCAGTGCACATCAATAGTACCTGCAGATTCTGAATAATTATTTTAAATTAACTGACTCTTTTGTTCTCATGCTAGGATTCGATTTGGAGAGTGAAAACCGACGGAACAAACAAAACTCAGTTTGCTCCAGCTGCTTTCATGGGCTCACCGGCCGGTCTGGCTTTTGACTGGATAGGCCGAATAATGTATTACACCAATCCCACTGCCAAAACCATTGAAGTAAGCATAGTGAGACACAGAATCATTTGATTATCAATTACTGATAAGATGCTGTCATGCCTAGGCTCACTTGTACCTGCAAACAAGTAAACAACACTTGAATTAGAAGAGATCAGAAAACACCGTGGCAAAAAAGATTAAATACAGATGTCGTCATGATGTTGTGTTTAATTACCAAAAATACCCCAAATCAAATATACTCATTTCCTTTTTTTTCCTTTTTTGTTGGATATTATTGTGGTATATTACTATTTTATTTTATTTTTATTATTATTATTTATTAAATTGATATATTTTCAAATTTTTGTTACTTGAAGAAGTTTAGTTTAGCAAATTATTACAACAACCTACAATTAAAAATGCTATGCATGGTTAACTCAGAGGTTTTGTATCTTTTTGATTGCAGGTTATGATTTGCCTTTTGTTCTTTTGCATTTATTATTTATTGGGGGATTTTTTTTTTTAGTAGACGTAAATAAAATACAATGTCGCACTTAGGTTATCCGTGTTGATGGAAGTGAGCATTACAGGAAGATCCTTATCACCTCTAACGGAAAACCAGAGGGAGTAGGAGAGCCCATTGGAATTGTGCTGGATCCAGCCCGAGGGTAAATCACATGTTCATAAAAATTAATAAATACATATAATTACCTTGATCAGCGCTATTTAGTTTGTATATATTATATGTAGATAGTACACAGCACACAGCACCCTCATTACCATTAAGAAGACAATAGTTGGCTGGTGAATATGTTGGCAATATATTCCCCTCACTTTTGCTTCCTGTGACATATATAACCCAATTAAAACAGTAACTTGGTCCAAGACGTCATTTAACTGAATGTCTACATGATTTTTTTATTTCATGATATTAGAATATTTTTCCATTTTAGTGAAACTAACCTAATGTAACTTTTTTAGCGTAAAATCTAAGAAATCTCTGTTTTTTGGACTTTAACATCCTGTTACCTATCAGCATTAGTGTGGCACCAGCAGCAAATCTTGCGCATAGGTGTGACGTTTGACTGAATGGGAGGAGAAGTTGGCGGTATGACTCGCTGAGATCACATCACTTGTCATGTTTAACCTTTCCATCCACAGAAAGTTATTTTGGTCAGACAAGGGGTCGGACAGTGGAGTTCCTCCAAAGGTCGCCAGCGCTGACATGGATGGCAGCAACCTTGTGAACCTCTACACAGGCAGCATGGCTAACATAGGGTTCATCACTGCTGACATCTCCACCATGAAACTGTACTGGGGCGTGGCTGGCACAGGGGTGGTGAGTACAAGTTACCTGTTTAATATGTAGACTTTAACTAGAAATGTGATCACTTTAATATTTTCAGTTCGTTCTTATTTTCCCAGATTGAGCGTGGCACTATGGACGGGGCAAGCCGTGTGACAGTGGTCAGCAGTCTGTCCCATCCATGGGGGCTGACTATTTACCAAAATTACCTCTACTACACTGACCTGGACTATGAGGTCATTGAGAGGGTGGAGAAGGACACTGGCGCCAATATGGTGGTGATGAGGAGCGGCGTGTCTGGCCTCCATGGTCTCAAAGTGCATGCACGAGACAGTATGTGAATCAAGTGTCTTTCAAATAACTACAGAAGTGTCCGTTCTTTGGGTTTTTGGTGTTCTCATGCAGACTGGTTAGATTATATAACAATTAATACCAGCCAGTGACTGAGGGAATGATATTTAGGGCTAATTTTATTTCTTTTTCTGAATCTAGCTTTTTGTGTTTTGCTCATAACATTTTCTTGTTTTTCACAAAAAGTAAATGATCTTTCATTTTGGGAGATTTCACTTGTGTGTGCATACTAGAATATACAATACTGTCTATGTTTGTGGGGTTTTTTTATTGAACATATCTGTACGTAGTACTATATTTTGGCCTTTTTTCTATTCTCTTACTCATTTTTTTTTCACTTTTCACTTTTTCTAATATATCTCTAATTCACTTTTTGTTCCTGTTCTTTGTGCTGCTGGAACAAGTGAATTTCCCCACTGTGTAAATCAAGTCTACATCTATGTCTTTGTCTATGTTAAGATGCATTTAAGTCTAGGACTCCTGACAAAAAAGGGTGCGTCACCTCTGTGTTTGAGATAGATCGCAGAATACGAAGAAGACAAGTATGTGAGGATATTGGGAAGCAGGTTTAATTAAAAGAAAAAAAAAGTCCAAACTTAGTTTATATGATCAAAGATTTTCTCTTGCTGAAAGTCACAGATTCGGCACAACACAAAAATTACTTGTATAATATCAGTCAAACCCTTTTCATGTCAGGAGATCTGGTATAAATTCTTATTCTCCAGTCAAATATGGGCATCCAGTAACGCTGGCCTTCGCCACCCTGTCTTTTCCACCTCAGACTCAGCAGGAACCACTAATGCCTGCAGCTCCAACAACGGCGGCTGTCCGCACCTCTGTTTGCCCAAACCCGACAATAAGAAGACCTGTGCCTGCACTACAGGGTTTCACCCATCTCCAGATGGCTCCAGCTGCCAAGAGTATGAATCTTTCGCCGTTGTCTCCACTCGCTCATATATCCGTGGCTTCCACGTAAACAGCTCTGACCACTCTGAAGCTATGGTGCCTGTTGGCGGATGTATGTTGGCTTCTTATTGTTGTGAAATATGAAGTTCAAACCTGTTTTCATATTATATAGCATAGATTATAATCATCAACTTTCCGTTAACCCAAGTTCCTCTCTGATATTTTTCTCAGCATCATATGTCATTCATGATAAGGTGGATGCCCACATTAAATCTGGCTATGTGTACTGGACTGAGAACAGCACCTACTCCACATACAAGGGTATTTTCAAAGCCAGAACTGATGGAGGGCATTACACCAGAGTTCTCCCTTCAGGAGTTGGCGTAAGAGGCATTCAGGGTCTGGCTGTTGACTGGATTGCAAGTATGTGGCAACATCCACCAACAATTTTATCCATCCACCTCCACTAGCATTAATGTAAAATGTAAAGAATCTACAAAAATAATGTAGAATTTCTCTATTTACTTTTTCAGATAACTTGTATTTCACCAATGCTCATAAAACCGAAACCTACCTGGAGGTGATGGCCATCAACACGACCTTCCGAATGATTCTCATTAAGTCCTCTGAGGATCAGCCCCGGGATGTGGCTGTCAGCCCTAAACTTCGCTACCTCTTTTGGACTGATGCTGGTCAGACACCGAAGATTGAGCGGGCCTTGCTGGATGGCACAAACCGCACAGTGTTGGCATCAGAGAGCTTAGCGTCACCTCGTGGCCTAACAGTTGATTACAGTAATAACTTCCTCTACTGGACAGATGATGTTCTTGATATGATCTCACGCATGGCCATAGACGGCACAGAGAGGCAGATTATTCGGTATGGGAGCCGGTATCCATCTCCAATGGGACTAGCTATATTAGGAAACTACATTCTGTGGGTGGATAAAAGGCTTGGAAAGCTCTTCCAAGCCAGTAAGGACCCAGCCAATACCGACCAGCCAGAGGTGAACATTGAATTTGCCTAATGTAGCACACAGTTGTAGTTTTAGCTGTCATTCTCTCCAGTGATAGCTTACAATAATATAAAGTACAGGTAAACAGAAAATCCTCTTTTAAGAATCTGGAAATTAAATACATCTGATGTCAGTTTTTGGTTTACTTGCTTAATAGTTAAGCTATAATATAACATAATATAATAGTGCTCGTCAAATTTAGCTTGGGTACATAAGAACCGTTTTTCTGTCTGTAGTATTGTAAGAGAAAGTTTGAGCTAACAGCGAGCAAAAAATTGGCATACTTTTTGTGATAGCAGTTGGAATTAGTTGTGGGCATTTAACAATCATTCTTCACTTGTGCTATGCCTATGCTATCTGACAAAGAAATAACAACTTTTGGTGTTACCAGGTAATCCGAGACAATCTCGATGAGCTGATGGACGTCACCATCTTTGACGCACATGTCCAGCCTACATCTGCCAATCTGGTAGGATTTAACCCATGCCACGAAGACAACGGACGCTGCCAGCAGCTCTGCTTTGCCATTCCAGACAAGCAAGGACCTAAATGCGCTTGTGCCCACGGGACACTTCTTGGTAATGGAGTATCATGTGGTTATGAACCGGATGAGTTCTTAGTTTTCTCCACAGGCTACACGCTAAATAGCCAGAGGTTAGACCCAACGGATCATAGTCTACCCTATCCAACTGTGACCTTGGGCAATGGCGTAATGGGCCTGGATTATGACTTCCGAGAGAAACGAATTTTCTTCATGCAGTATGTCGGGATAGGTCGGAGCAGGATTGGCTACATCACCACAACATCTGTCACAAGCCCCCCTGTCACTATCATCTCAAGTGAGTTAAGCATTATCACTCTTCACATTCATCATTTCATTTTTCTCATTTGTGACTTTATTTAATTTCAAATCCTCTAAATGCTGCTTAGATTTGGACAATCCAGAGGGTTTGGCATTTGACTGGATAAACAAGCGTCTTTACTTCACCGACAACTTTAAACGTAATGTCCAGTCGATCGGAGTAGATGGAGGTAACCGGTCAATCATAGCCCCTGCAAACTGGCCCAAAGGCATCGTTGTTGATCCATGCTATGGGTAAAAGCAAACTAATATTCTCAAATGTCCAAAGATTGAAGATGACTTTCAGATATTAAACATGCTATCAAGTATAGCTTTGAGCTCCCTCTTATTACTCTGTCTGATGCTTCTCACTTTCCAGTTACTTATATTGGACTGACTGGGGATCTCCAGCTAAGATTGAGAGGGCAACACTGGGTGGAAGCTTCCGGACTGTCATCATCAGCACGGGTCTGACATCACCCAACGGACTGTCTATAGACTATGAGGAGAGGATGCTCTACTGGGTCGATGTTTCACAGTATGTCTAGTTATTCTCATATAAATTAAAAATTAGGAGAGAGACAGATTATGCAGCAGATTTTCTTTTCTTTTTTTAAATTTCTTTCTACAGAGACAAGATTGAGCGGTCGACCCTGACTGGTGAGAATCGAGAAGTGATCATGCAAGGGCTCAGCTATCCATTTGGTATAACTGTCTACAAGCAGGATATCTTCTGGACCGACTGGACTGAAAGAGGTGTCTTCAGGGCTAGTAAGAATGATGGCTCTGGCTTTACAGTGCTAGCCCAGAATCTGGAGTACCTACCAAAAGACATTCACGTTCATGCTGAATCAAAGCAGGAGATTTGCTCCAGCTTCTGTCAGCAGTTCAACGGTGGCTGCAGTCATGTCTGTGTTTCTGGTAAGAGCAGGCTTTTTGATGCACAAAAAGGCACCAAATCCCACCTTAAGTTGTGTAATAGACAACAGGAAAAAGACAGCAAATATACAAGGAATCTTACCTCAGGTATCTGTGTTACCTGTGGTTTTTCAGGTCCCGTCGGCCCTGAGTGCCAGTGTCCTCATGAGGGGAACTGGTATCTGGCAAACAATGGCAAAGACTGTATACAAGACACGGGGAAACGCTGTCAGGCAGATCAGTTTACCTGTCTCAATGGTAACTGTATCTTAGCACGCTGGAAGTGTGATGGCTACAATGACTGCCACGATAACAGTGATGAGCTCGAGAGAGTTTGTGGTGAGAAATCTGGACATTTTTTTTCAAATTGTCTTATTTAAACAGACAAACTTAGCCAGCCAAGAAGCAAACAGCTATACCAACATCTGCAAAAGCCTTCATGTTTCTTTTAACCCTTCCCCAGCCTTTCACACCTGCTCAGCCACAGACTTCACCTGCGACAATGGGCGCTGCGTCCCACTCAGCTACACCTGTGACTACACAAATGACTGTGGTGACAACAGTGATGAACAGGGCTGCCCCTTCCCCACATGTAACCCTGCTACCGAGTTCACCTGCGCTAACGGACGCTGCATCAGCGCCAGCTTTGTCTGTGATGGCTACAACGACTGTCGGGACAACGCTACCTCCGACGAAATCAACTGCCGTGAGTAATGACGAGACTAATTGTTGGGCTTAAGATTTGATTATGTTAAACAATGAGATGGTTACTGCAAACACAGAAAAAAATAAAAAAAAGATGAGATTGAAGTCACTGTTTTCTCCATCCGTTCCTCCCCAGAAACTAAAGTTGGACAATTTCAAGTCAAATACTGTGCCCGTACTCACACCTAAAATGATTCTATATTGCTAAATAATAATGTTATAAATAATGTTACGTATGTAGTGTCAAAGGGCTGCCAGTGGCCTTGGGTGAATGATCCGATCTGGTGTCTTTACAACATCTCTCCAGCTGATCGTACATGTCCCAATGGCCAGATCAAGTGTGACAACACCAACATCTGCATCTACCCTGGAAACCTATGTGACGGCTTTAACAACTGTGGAGACAACAGTGATGAGAATCCTCTCTTCTGTGGTGAGCTGAGTCAAAGAATGTAGCTTCAGCTGATTTGAACTGCACATCAATAAAGATGTAAATCTATGCAAACTTGCGCTTATGTGTGTTACAGCGGGGCGTACATGTGCTCCCGATCAGTTCCGTTGTGATGTAGGAAAGTGTATCCCTCAGACTTGGGTATGTGACTCCATCAAAGACTGCACTGATGGGACAGATGAACCTCCCTCTTGTGGTGAGTGCTCAACATTAGTGCAGCTAACTTAAATTCAAAGACTTTTATACTTTAGGTTTGATGTGAGTTTCCATAGTGACTCGTGTTTTGCATAAGGAAGACACACTTGTATGAAGCAAGCCAGCCCTTTTTTTCTCTTTCAGTTCACACTTCCCATCGTCATTAAAATGTGATTCTGTGTTTTCTACTGTGCAGAAGATATAATCAGAACATGCAGTCCAAACCATTTCACTTGTACCAATGGAAACTGCGTCCCTGAGTCACTGGTGTGCGATGGCAACAATGACTGCTGGGATAACAGTGACGAGGCTCCTGAGCTGGAGTGTGGTGAGACACCAGTTAGATATGTCGTCATTATTTGTGCAGCGTTAGGCTTCTCAATATTTTGATTCGTTTATATAATCTCAGGTTAGCATTCTCACACACTTTCATCAATTTTGCTTTTTAATATCATATTGTCACCTGGAGGCCAACGAACCTGTAGTTCTGACCAGTTCACCTGTCCGACCTGGTACCCGGGCCATCCACGCTGTGTGCCTTTAAGCTTTGTGTGTGATGGGGAGAAAGACTGTGCCAATGCAGCTGATGAGCTCCAGAACTGTCCCAACCGGACCTGCCACATGAATGAGTTTGCCTGCGCCAACGGGCTTTGCATCCTCATCCCCTTCCAGTAAGTGTGGCACATGTGTGATTGAATAAAAGTAGAGATGCGTTTACTGGTCTCGAGACAAATTCTATTGTCAGGCAAGTAATTAATCACTACTCTTCTGTAGCTGTGATCGCGTGAATGACTGCGGAGATGGCAGCGATGAGTTGCGCTGTACATATGATACCTGCAGCAGCAACCAGTTCACCTGCAGTAACGGAGCCTGCATCTACTCTTTCTACATCTGCGACGGACAGAACGACTGTTTGGATGGTTCGGACGAGGCGGACAGCTTGTGCCTCACGCCTCAGCCCACCTGCTCTCCTCAACAGTACATGTGCAAGTCGGGAGAGTGCATCGATTCCAATAAGGTGTGCAATGGACAGAAGGACTGTCAGGACGACAGTGATGAAAAAGGCTGCGGTAAGAGGCAAACAAATATGGAAAACTGTGGGACATTTTTGATAGAATTTATGAACTGTATTTCCTTGTCATACAGCATCTAAAAGAAACTTTGGTTCCACAAATCTTCACATGCATATGGTTAAAGTATATTTAATGAAAAAAGATAAGGTGTCACAAAAAGTATATTTGTCAATCAGACCAAGCCTATGTGCTTTCATATTTTATGAAAATGTTTGCTTTTATAAATATATGTATATTTATACAGGTTTCTTTGTGCTACATATTATAAATACTGATGATTTATTCTGAAAAGATGGAGTATGTAATGAGACGTATTTGTCTGTCTGTCTGTTTGTTTGTTAGCAGTCCAACATCCACAGTTTTCAAGATACACATTTGCAGATTTTGTGACAGTAGACACAAAAAACAGCTCAGGATGATTTAATTTTGGTGAAAATCAGAGGTCACGTCAAATATGAATATCTGTGAAAATGTTTTATGGATTGTCCTTAAACTTGACAATAAAATAGAGGGCCTTGGGGGACGTGAGTACCTGGGTTGGCTAAGCAGGCCAATCTTGACCTTCAATGTTTGCACCAAAAGTCAATTTAAATTGAATCGAATTTTTTTTACAGTTTATAGAAACCAAAGATTTCAGTCAATCACCTCCAATCACCTCCAATCATGTGGGCAAAGATAATAAAATACACAATTTTAGTACATAATACTTTAAAGTCATGAGTCAAAGGTCAGGGTGACACAAATGAGGAAAAAGGCTCATTTGAGATTCCATTGGTTAATCTCCACATTTTAAAGCAATATATTAGTCAGTGGAAAACATAAGCACTGTCATTGTTTGAGCTCTTTTAAAACATTCTTGTTTCAATACAAAATTATACAATTTCACTATGATAAACCATCAGAGTTTTAGTATAGCTCTTGCCCTTCATGCAGAGTTGTGCTCTTTGAGTGCTCTTGTTACCTGTATTTTTGCTGCAGGTCTTAAAACCTCATCCATATTCTGTCTTTGCTCAGCTTCTCACTTTTTCTTTATTCTCTTTAGGAATTAATGAGTGTCTCAACCCAGCAGTCCACAAGTGCGCCCAAATCTGCACTGACACCCTCACCGGTTATTACTGTTCCTGCAACCCAGGCTACCAGCTCATGCCAGATGGCAAAGCCTGCGAGGACCTCGACGAGTGTGTCAGCACACCCGCCGTCTGCAGCCAGATCTGCGAGAACAGTTTTGGCTCATACCACTGCAAATGCGCCCCAGGGTACATCCGCGAACCGGATGGACGCACCTGCCGTCAGAACAGTGGCATCAACCCATACCTCTTGTATACCAATCGCTACTACATCCGCAATTTGACCACTGACGGGTTACAGTTGAGCATAGTCCTGCAGGGCCTGACAAATGTGGTGGCATTAGAATTTGATCACTATGAGAAGAGGCTGTACTGGCTGGATGTAGGGGCAGGAAAGATTGAGAGGATGCGCTTCGATGGGAGCGACAGGGAGACGCTGGTGAGCAACGATATAGGAGGAGCTGAAGGCCTGGCGCTGGACTGGGTTGGCAGGTTTGTAAAACAGGAGAAACCTAATAGATAAGGTTACATATAAGTATTTAGGTCATTAAGTAACAAGAAGTGATTCGCACAATTGGAAAACAATTGTTTGCACATGTACTCCTATTTTATTTTTTATAACTAGCAAATCGCTCTCAGAGCACAAAATACATCCTGAGTAAACACACACACGCACACTTCCATATATAAAATAAAGAAAAAGAGAATATGAATGGGGTAATTTTTATTAACTTTGCATCTATGTGTTTCACAAACAACATCTTTTTAATTTATATATTTATTTAATTTTTCTCCTTCCTGTCTCCTGCAGGAAGTTGTACTGGGTGGACAGGTATTACAGCTCAGTTCATGTGATGGAGCTGGATGGGCGCTACCAGAAGAAACTGCTGTCGGGACACTTTACAGATAGAAATCACACCTACGTTATCACCAGACCTCGTGCTGTGGCTGTTAACCCTAAATATGGGTATTCACACACACACACACACAGACACACACACACGCACACACACATACAGAGAAAATCTATGATTGACTCTAAAACCAAACGTGTGCAGTTGTTTCTGCCTCCCGGTTTTTAGTTGTTCCCATTCCTTTGCTTCGACTTTTCCTCATCCCTCATTCCTTCATTCCTGCCCTCTTTTGCCCAGATGGCTGTACTGGACCGACTGGGGTGACGCAGCATATATCGGCAGAGCTGGCATGGATGGAACAAATATCAGTGCAATTATCACAACCAAGCTGGAGTGGCCTAATGCTCTAACTATAGACTACACCAACAACAAGATCTTCTTTGCTGATTCCCACCTTAACTTTTTGGAGTGAGTTCATGAAGTATCCCACAGAACGTTTATTCTCTGTTGCACTGAATTATCTAAACATTGATTTCTCTTTATGTTTCTACATGTGAATTAATCACATTGTGTATAAACCTCCCTATTCTGTGCATCTTAGCTTTGCAGACATGGACGGCCAGAATCGGCACCGGGCCATCGCTGGCTCGCTTCCCCATGTATTTGCTGTTTCTCTATTTGAGGACTGGGTCTACTGGACAGACTGGAACACGCATACTGTGGAAAAAGCTCATAAGTACACTGGCGAGGAGCGTACAGTTATGGGCAACAACACCCATCGCCCCTATGACATTCACGTCTACCATCCCTACAGGCAGCCTCGAAGTAAGTATATGACAGCTGTGTGCTATTATATTCCCGGCATCACAATGGACGGCAGAAGATAATTTATATTTAATCGTCTTATTCCCCAGGTGAGAACCCTTGCTCGTCCCATGACCTGACCTGCAGTCATCTGTGTCTGATCGCGCCTGGAGGGCAGCGAGCTACCTGCGAGTGTCCCGATCACTTCATTGGTGTGGCTGTTGGATTTAAGATCCAGTGTGTTGCTGACTGCTCCAGTACCCAGTTCCGCTGTGGGGACAATGAGAAGTCAGTGTGACAGAAAGTCATGATACTTTACTGTACTGCTTATTAACCATCATTAGGGGTAAAAAAAATTTGTACATTTTCTTGTTCTTAGGTGCGTTCCGATATGGTGGAAGTGTGATGGTCAGTCGGACTGTGGTGATGGCTCGGATGAACCTCAGACCTGCCCACCTCGCTACTGTTCAGCTGGCCTGTTCCAGTGTCAAGATGGCAACTGCACCTACCCTGGCTTCCTCTGCGACGGCCACCAAAACTGCCCTGATGGCTCAGATGAGGATGCTGCTCTCTGCAGTATGACAGTTTCCTGAATCCTGAATACGAACTCTAAATAACTCAATCAAATAAAAATTGAACAGAAAAAAATACTTTACGTTTACCAGATTCAAGTTTTTAACTATGATTCTTTTAGGCCTTTATTTTTTCCTTTTTCTCTTTTTTTTTCTTTCTTTCTTTCTGCTGAAAATGAAAGCCTGTTTTCAGGAAGAGGGTTCAATGTTAAACCTGTTTCCTGTCCTCACAGGCGATCACCGCTGCGCTGGAAACCAGTTCCAGTGTAAAAACAAAAGGTGCATTCCTGTGTCCTGGCACTGCGATGGAATAGTTGACTGTACAGATGGCAGCGATGAAGATGCGGAGACTTGCTCCCAGAAGACCTGCAAACCGGGAGAGTTCACGTGTGCAAACGGCCGCTGTGTGCCGTCAATGTATGTGTGCGATGCCCAGGACGACTGTGGTGATGGATCTGATGAGCCGTATGAAGTCTGCAGTGAGTGTTACTGTCACGCGAATTAAATATGTGCCAACCATGATTTCCTTTTCTTTCCCCCATGTCTGTCTGTGATGAGCACAAAAGGAGCAGCTTAATTGATAATAGCCGTGCACTTTGCAGAACCGCACGACTGTTTAATCAAGCAACGACTTATCTGTTTCAGAGATATACAATCGATTCAGACACAGCGCAGGTGTAACCTGGGTGAATTAATGAAGCTGCACGTAGTGTGGATTTTTCTAAATTTAAGTTGCACAGTCAATCCCTCCTCCCCCTCTTCCGTCTGCTTCTAATTACTGTCTGTCTGGCTCTGTCTCAACTCATCCTCCCTCATTATTTCTCACCCTCTTGTCACCTTGCAGACTTTATTTTCGATCTTCCTACTAATCTCACCACTTTCCTTCCATCCTTTGCCTGATGTCTCTGTCGCCTTGTCTCCACAGTGGGTCCAGACTACAAGTGCGATGAGGATACAGAGTTCTCCTGCAAGACAAACTACCGCTGTATTCCTCAGTGGGCCCGCTGCGACGGCTCAAACGACTGCATCGACAACAGCGACGAGGAAGGCTGCGGTCAGTGCTCATGTGTCAGCAGTCGTGTCGGGGCTGTCAGACCAGCTGCATACTGCACATGTGTCAAAATCTTAAATTAGTTCCTAAAGATCTGATGATATTGTGGTGTACTTTAAAAGTTCAAGCTCTGCAATGCTTGTAGTTTCTAATCCAGAAAAAGAAATCTGAATACCTTTACAGATCATTTGCACCACTCAATCATTAAATAACATATTTATTCGTTTCAGCCTTGGCTGTAGACGACTTTAAAGCTCCGGTTCCAAAGATTAAATAATAATGGGTGTAATGCAGAACAGTAAAAACAAATAGCAAAGATGCATCATTTTATAGACAGAAATTACACTGTAAGAAGGTGGTCACACACAATTAGTATTTATTAGTGAAAATGTATCAAGCTGTGTTAAAAAGGCTAAAAACCCATGAAGTTAAAGCTACAGTGTATAAGATATCACCACCAGATGTCAGTAGAATGCAGATTGCAGTCTACTGACAATGTCAGGAATAAATAAGCGTCCTTTTATTTATATTTCCATGTCTCAGAGCCCTGACCGCGATGACATCTTGGCCACTATTTGCAAGATTGTGGGGCTTCCACAAACTGGCGCCGACTTCTATGTATTTTTAATGGATTAATTCTAAGTTTATGAAAATGCATCAATCTGTTGGAAGCTGTAATAACACACTGATCAATTTATATTTATGAGTACAACCTTCTTTTATTCTATTAAGTAACCTAAAAATTGACACACTTTACCTTTAAGTCTTTGGTTTCAGCAGGTTAAAAATCTTATTTCCCAAAATGTTCTCATGACCACATGTTCAAACACCTTTTGTGCTGCTGCTTTATAACAGAGGAAGTGACCTGTGACCCTCTGGGAGATTTCCGTTGTGACAATCACCGCTGCATTCCCATCCGCTGGCAGTGCGATGGCTCTAATGACTGTGGCGACAGCTCAGACGAGAGAAACTGCCGTAAGTTTTTCAGTTCAATCTGTTTCAAAAAATGTCTTCTTATTAAAAATGTTTCTTCTGACTGCTTTTTACTCATGTAGTTTGAAGCCTCATATCACAGCGGCCACACATCTCATATTGAACACGTGTGTGTGTGTGTGTGTGTGTCTCTCTAGAGCCAAGGCCGTGCTCTGAAAGTGAGTTTCGATGTGACAACGAGCAGTGCATTCCCGGAAGCTGGACGTGTAACCATGTCAACGACTGTGGGGACAACTCGGACGAGCGAGACTGCGGTGAGCAGACGCCTCCTCCTCATGCTAACTCCTCGGCCTCCTTAAAATTACATCCAGCCGTAAACAAAACACACACGGGCGCAAACACACACATCAACATAACATCTTGGCTCTCTTCCAGAGTTGCAGACATGTCGTCCAGGTTCTTTCCAATGTGACTCGGGTCACTGTATCCCCGCTATTCTGCAGTGCGACAACCGACCCGACTGTCTGGATCTGTCAGATGAGACCAGCTGTCGTAAGTTTACAGCGTGAAAATTAATGGCACTCTGGGCCCCCGCAGTTTTATTTATTTATTTTTTTCTGTTTATATGTGTGTGAGGTAATTATTCAGGCTTTAAGGCTTCAAAAGAATGAAAATGTGGCACAACAGTCTAACAGCATACAGTTTTTGCTTAAAGCTTAAATTGTCATGTTTCGGCTGTGTGGCAGGCAGGAGAGGACCCAAACGCAAACTCACAGAGACAAAAGGTAAACTCAAAAAACACAGCTTTATTGCTGGCGTGAAGTGGGACACGAAAAACAATACAAAATAAACTAAACTGGGAAAACTAAAGCACAAAGAGCCACAGGGAAAAATCACACAGCTTTGATGGAGACTACGACACTGACAAAGAGAAACACAGGGCTTAAATACACAGAGGGATAACGAGGGAATGAGACACAGAAGGAGGGCACAGCTGGAAGAAATCAGGACTGGACGAGACAGAGACGCAAAACTAGAAACACTCACATGAGGCATGGACCTTCAGAGTAAAACAGGAAGTATCACACAGAGACGCGAACTAGACACAGTGGAGACAGCAACTAAGAAACAGAGACAAACCATAAGGCAGAGGTCTAAGAACCAAAATACACAGAGGGAAATACTCAGCTTTGAACACAAGAGACTAGACTAGAGGGAGTAACAAAAGACCAACCATGAGAACATAATGCACAATGCAGGGTGACAGAAAACAAGAAACTCAAACATGCAAAGACACACCATAAACAGAACAGAGGGGGCACAGAGAGACATGAAGGGCAGGGGAGACTTAACATGGGTTGAAACACAAGGGGGAACTAATAAGCAAATGAACATAGGAGGCCTAATGAGCTAAACATACTATAAACATCAAAATGAACTAGAACTCAAAACACTGGGTCCTAAGACCCAGGATCGTGACATAAATGAGGTGAGAAACACAATAAGATGGTTTAAAACTGCATATTAGTTTACCCCAGTAATTAAACCACAGAGTAGCTATACAAGATTTATCCTTTTTTCACATTTGAACACACATTGAATAATTTGGTGTGGTTGAACTTTGCACCTGTAGGGCTCTGGTCATCCAGGAAGTGAGATCAAACCATCAACTGCAGTCATTTCCCTGCATTCTTTCCTTTTCTCTCCAGTCATTTTGTTAACTATTATCCAATAAAGCCATAACATGCTTCCAAATTGATTGTAGACTGAAAACCAGTCTTTGTTATGTGCATCCTGTAAATGCCAATTTTCCCAGATATTAAGATTAAATCCAGAATACCTTAGATAAATTGTAACTGCTATTTGAATATATGAAAGTTGGACAATTATACAAGCATTCCATCCATCAGAACACCCTTTTGGGTGGAGCGTTAAGGTATTCTTTCAGCTAACAGTTTAAAGTCAGAGATATGTCTGTTGATATGTTCCTCCAAGGTAATGTAACCAGGGTGGCTTCATTTGCTGTTGATGAAAGCTGCAAGCCATCCGTGTCTTCACTTTCCACACTTGGATTTATTCCTGTTTGCCCAAAGCGCCTCTGAAATGGTAACACTGGGAATTCAGAGTAATTGCTGTATCCTTGTCTCTGTAAAATATGTAACCATACACTGAAAGAAAAAAAAGTCCCCTCAGCTCTTCTCGCATCCAGCAATCTCAGATTGTCTGTGATGATTGAAGAAAACTCTCTGCCGCTTGGACCCATCTGTTTTTGCCTCATCACTTGGTTCCCCTATGCTTTCTCTGCATGTCGTCCTTTGATTTCTGGGAACATGTCAGTTTTTGTTCTTCTGGTTGCCATGCAGCAGCAGCAGCAGCAGCAGCAGGGCTGTGGAAGGAAAGTGGTAATAACATATTTGTAGAAAATAGAAAAATCTACCCACCAGCATGTCCAAAGACGGCACAAATCAGAGAAAAGTTACCAGCGATAATTCAAATAACTGTGGCATTAAAAAGAAAGTTAAAAGAAGTGGACCAACTTTGAAAAGGGGCAGCTTTAAGAGAAACAGTGACCAGAATGGTGTGCAGTGCTGGTTGGTTTTATTTCTCCACTGATATATCTCTTTAAGAAAGACAGTTTAAAACACGACCTTGGTAAAGAAAGGAAAATAAATCAACTGATTTTAGTAATAATGTGCAAACTATCTCTCTTATTTTCCCGATCTTTCCAGCTACTCGATACCCTGGAGGCCGTTACTGCCCTGAGCACCAGTTCCAGTGTGCGAACCACATCTGTGTGAACCAAGGCTGGGTGTGTGATGGCATTGATGACTGTGGGGACAGATCTGATGAGCAACTCAACTTATGCTGTGAGAAGCTTGTTATTTATTTTTATGTATATCTATATAGATAGGTAGATAGATGTGTGAGTGTGTATATATATGTGACTTTCTTTTAAATGAAAGTCACACACACACACATAGATATAGACATTGGGCTCAAGTCGCATTTGCTTGTGTTTAACCAGTGAACATCACCTGTGAGATGCCATCTCGGTTCCGCTGTGACAACGGCTACTGTGTCTATGCTGGAGTGCTGTGTAATAAGAAGGACGACTGTGGAGACGGCAGTGATGAGAAAGAAGACCTCTGTATGACTCCCACTCACACATTCCTGCAATCTGCATATTTTAGCATGACTAAAAATTTACATTTAAATGCACAAATCTGATCAGTTATTGGACGTAATTGGACGTAGAGTAATGGAAAAGGACAGCTGAACATTTGGCAATATAGAGGGATAAACATTGATGTTTTGTAGTTGCCCTCTGCATAAACTATGTTTAGTGTACTGTGTAAATATATGGTGCCGTGAAAAAGTATATGTCCCCTTCTCAGTTTTGTGTTTTTGCATATTTTTCACATTTACATCTTACAGACAATCAAATTCATTTTAACGTTAGACCAGCCAGAGGAAGTACAGAATGCAGTTTATACTATCCTGGCCCTTTTCCTGTCTTCCTCCCCAACCCCAGCTGATTATGGCAGATGGTTGCCTCTTCCTGAGCCTGGTTCAGCTGGAGGTTTCTTCTTGTTAAAAGGGAGTTTTTCCGTCCCACTGTACCACAGTGCTTGCTCATAGGGTCACATGATTGTTGGGGTTTTCTCTGTTTTCTTTGTGTTATTTTAGGGTCTTTAGCGTGCAATATGAAGCATCTTCAGACAACTATTATTGTGATTTGGCACAATATAAATAAAACTGAATTGAACTGAAACTCAAGAGTACTGGGGTTATGTAAACACTCCAGCATAAAGAACAAACAACAACAAAAGAATAACGTTTTGGAGTGACCCAGTCAAAGTCCAGACTTAAATCTAAAGAAGCAACTTGAAAAACATATTGCCGCTTATCAGAATTTATCTCTCACTGCCAAGGGAATAATCACTTATTAGGTTTAAAAGAAGGGACAGAAGGTCATTTTTTTCCCTTAACCATCATTTGAAAATAGCATTTTGTATTTATTGTGTAGTGTTAACATTTTTTTGTGATCTGAAACATGTAAGTGTGACAAATATGCAGAAAAAACAACAAAATAAATCAGAAAGGGGGGAAATACTATATATGTGTGTGTGTGTGTGTGTGTGTGTGTGTGTATATATATAAAAAAAAAAAAAAAACACCCAGCACGCCCCTGCGGGCGGTTTATCCTTCAAGCTCGGGTCCTCTACCAGAGGCCTGGGAGCTTGAGGGTCCTGCGCAGTATCTTAGCTGTTCCCAGGACTGCGCTCTTCTGGACAGAGATCTCCGATGTTATTCCCGGGATCTGCTGGAGCCACTCGCCTAGCTTGGGAGTCACCGCACCTAGTGCTCCGATTACCACGGGGACCACCGTTACCTTCACCCTCCACATCCTCTCGAGCTCTTCTCTGAGCCCTTGGTATTTCTCGAGCTTCTCGTGTTCCTTCTTCCTGATATTGCTGTCATTCGGAACCGCTACATCGATCACTACGGCCGTCTTCTTCTGTTTGTCTACCACCACTATGTCCAGTTGGTTAGCCACCACCATTTTGTCCGTCTGTATCTGGAAGTCCCACAGGATCTTAGCTCGGTCATTCTCCACCACCCTTGGGGGCATCTCCCATTTTGACCTCGGGACTTCTAGGTTATACTCGGCACAGATGTTCCTGTACACTATGCCGGCCACTTGGTTATGGCGTTCCATGTATGCCTTGCCTGCTAGCATCTTGCACCCTGCTGTTATGTGCTGGATAGTCTCTGGGGCATCTTTACACAGCCTGCACCTGGGGTCTTGCCTGGTGTGATAGACCCCAGCCTCTATGGATCTTGTACTCAGAGCTTGTTCTTGTGCTGCCATGATTAGTGCCTCTGTGCTGTCTTTCAGTCCAGCTTTGTCCAGCCACTGGTAGGATTTCTGGATATCAGCCACCTCCTCTATCTGCCGGTGGTACATACCGTGCAGGGGCCTGTCCTTCCATGATGGTTCCTCGTCTCCCTCCTCTTTCTTGGGTTTCTGCTGCCTGAGGTATTCACTGAGCACTCGGTCAGTTGGGGCCATCTTCCCAATGTATTCTTGGATGTTCCTTGTCTCATCCTGGACTGTGGTGCTGACACTCACCAGTCCCCGGCCCCCTTCCTTCCGCTTAGCGTACAGCCTCAGGGTGCTGGACTTGGGGTGAAATCCTCCATGCATGGTCAGGAGCTTTCTTGTCTTTATGTCAGTGGCTTCTATCTCCTCCTTTGGCCAGCTTATTACCCCAGCAGGGTACCTGATCACGGGCAGGGCGTATGTGTTGATGGCCCGGATCTTGTTCTTACCATTCAGCTGACTCCTCAGGACTTGCCTGACCCTCTGCAGGTACTTGGTGGTTGCAGCCTTTCTAGCGGCCTCTTCATGGTTCCCATTTGCCTGCGGGATCCCCAGGTACTTGTAACTGTCCTCTATGTCTGCAATGTTGCCTTCTGGTAGTTCAATCCCCTCAGTTCTGACTACCTTCCCTCTCTTTGTTACCATCCGACTACACTTCTCCAGTCCGAACGACATTCCAATGTCATTGCTGTATAGCCTGGTAGTGTGGATCAGTGAATCGATGTCTCGTTCACTCTTGGCATACAGCTTGATGTCATCCATGTACAGGAGGTGGCTGACAACTGCTCCGTTCCGTAGTCTGTATCCGTAGCCAGTCTTGTTAATGATCTCACTGAGGGGGTTCAGGCCTATGCAGAACAGCAGTGGGGACAGAGCATCTCCTTGGTAGATCCCGCACTTGATGGTAACTTGTGCTATGGGCTTGGAGTTGGCCTCTAGTGTTGTACGCCACATCCCCATTGAGTTCCTGATGAAGGCTCTTAGGGTCCCATTGATCTTGTACAATTCTAGGCATTCCAGTATCCAGCTGTGGGGCATTGAGTCATAGGCCTTCTTGTAATCAATCCAGGCAGTGCACAGGTTGGTCAGTCTGGTCTTGCAGTCTCGGCTGATTGTTCTGTCTACCAGTAGCTGGTGTTTTGCACCTCTGGTATTCTTGCCAATTCCTTTCTGTGTCCCGCTCATGTATTGACCCATGTGCCTGTTCATCTTAGCCGATATGATGCCTGACAGGAGCTTCCATGTAGTACTGAGGCAGGTTATTGGTCGGTAGTTGGAGGGGACCGGTCCCTTCTTGGGGTCCTTGGGGATCAGGACCGTCCGGCCTTCAGTTAGCCATTCCGGGTGTCTTTCGTTAACTAGCAGCTGGTTCATTTGTGCTGCCAGACGCTCGTGGAGTGCAGTCAGCTTCTTCAGCCAGTAGGCGTGAACCATGTCGGGCCCTGGTGCTGTCCAACTCTTCATACTGGAGACCCTTTCTTGGATATCTGCCACTGTGATGGTTACTGGACCCTGTTCAGGGAGGTCGCTGTGGTCTGCCCTCAGATCCTCTAGCCACTGAGCATTGCCGTTATGGGTTGCATCCTTCTCCCATATGCTCTTCCAGTATTGCTCCGTCTCCAGCCTTGGTGGTGCTGTTCTCTTATTGTTCCCTTGCCACTGAGAGTACACCTTTATATATATATATATATATATATCTTTATATATATCTATATCTATATATATATATATAGATATAGATAGATAGATAGATAGATAGATAGATAGATAGATAGATAGATAGATAGATAGATAGATATATAGATAGATATATAGATAGATATA